>NC_044031.1:277060575-277372294 GCF_901765095.1 Microcaecilia unicolor
GTACTTTACAATGCTGGACATAAGATCTTAATTCCTTTTAGGAAATTTTCCTCCGTGGCTATGTTCTTATACAGTGTTTTAAGATCTTAACAAACGTTCTCTAGAGCGTAGGCTATATGGTTCAGATGCCATGTGCAATGAAATACATTGTCTGATACTCAATTGTTGCGTACTTTGCAATTCTGGACATAAGGTCTTACTTCCTTTCAGCAATTTTCTTTCATGGCTATGCGTTCTCTTTGGCATAGCAGATGACAGCTGCATAGGCTACATGGTTCAGATGGTTCTCATATTCTAGGAGACTCAGTCCTGTCTACCGAGCACCCAGTTTTCTCAGATGCTTTAGAAGGCATGTTTTATTCACATCTTCTCTACTTTCCAACTGTCTTGGAGTTTCTCATGTGTTATCTTAGTTTTCTTCTAGGACTTACAAGATATATGTCCACTTAGGCAGTAAAGTTATCAGGTCAATTTGCATTTTCTCCCACTTAAGGATAGTGGGAGGTCCTCACGCCATCTACTTGTATTTTTGTTTCCTCTATCTATTCAGCCTGGGCACATGGTAAACATTCTGGTTTTGTCCAGTATGACCATCCATAACATCTGCTATCCCTTTCTCTTCCTTACAGATTTTAGGGTCTTGTTTCAAGCTTTCTTGACGTCAGGTACAGTCTTGTCTCCTGTGGCACAAATTCACCACCTTTTCCGTAATAGGTATTTTCCAAGTCTATTCCTTTTCATTTTCATTTTATTCTTCCTCTCTCCAGAGTTTTTTTCTCTTGGAAGGAGATTCACTCATTTTCTGTGCATTTTTTGCCATAAGGGCATAAGTGTTGCCATAATGGGAAAGGCCAAGAGTCCCCATCCTGTTTTCAGATGGGGTCAATCCAGATTGCAAATACCACATTCATATCTCGTGAGTGTGCGTCTGTTCATCTCTGTACATCTCAGTGAGAAGGAGGCATGACATGATACGAGGTTTGTGGAGATCCGGTAAAATTAAAGGCCAGTGTGTCTCAGTCCACGCTCAACATATGGTGATCTTTTCATTTTCATTCTATATGTCCTCATTCCAGACCTTCCTTTCAATTGGAAGGGGATTCTTTCACTTCCTGTGCATTTTTGCTATTAGTATATGAGTATGGTCATACAGGGAAAGTCTAAGAGTCCATTAAGCCCAGCATCCTGTTCTCAGTTGTGGTCAATCCAGGTTGCAAGTACCACATTCATTTCTTATGGATGTGGGTCGGTACATCTTAGTACATCTCAGTATAGGAGGAGTAATGTCCGTGATACGAGGATGATAAGGTCCTCATTACCAGTTTTCTTGCCCTGCTCTTCAGTCTTGCGTTGGCTCCGCGCACTTTTTTCTTAAGTTATGGTCGTAGTAGCAGCGGCGCTCATGAAACTACGTCTCGTCGTTTCATCCTTTCCATAGATGTCTGGTTCATTACAGACAGTCTTATTGGCAGAGTTGTCAGGTCAAGCAACGGGTGGTGCATTTCGGGCACACCCTAGGTTATGGGGTGCATGTAGCCAGGTCTCTCATTTGAGATCTCTTTTGAGCTCTCGTGTGATCTCATTAGATTTCATAGCATGTTTCTATTTTTTCTCTCATTGTTTAGTCAAGTTGGCGCAGACTGTTTTTGTCTTCTCTACAAGCGTCCCACTTTCTGTTTTCTCTGGATGTTCTTGGGCCTTCGGCCATTACCTTGCTCTATTTTGCAGAGTAAAATTTTACTTTCTAGCTCCCAAGAAGGAATTTTTTCTTCATTCGCTTTGGAGTCTCGGTAGTCTTTTTTGGGCAGCTTTTCACTCTGTCAATTTCGTGACCATTGAAGGAAAAAAAAAAAAAAGAGTTCTCAGTGGATAGTACCTTAAGGGGAGGTCCCAGTTCTACAACTATTTCTTTTCGCTCTGACCTTCCATGTGCCTCGCTTACTCTCTTGCTAAAAAGACTTGTCAGCGGCAGAGATAGATGCCCTCTCGTATCCAGATATTTATCTCTGATGGAATCCCTCCGCTCAGTTGGCCTCTGTATTCTCACTAGTGGTCTGGTGGTTGAGATTGAGCATTCTTCCTGCAGGTATGCCGGGAGCATATACACAGTGACCAGTTTTTTGATGGCTGCATCTGTGAAAATATATATGTATATTTATAGTTCTACTACATAAGTACATATGTAATTCCACACTGGGAAAAGCTCAAAGGTCCTATTGAGCCCACCTTTCTGTCTATGGCCAGTCCAGACCATGAGCACCTGGCTAGATTCCTAAACGTACAAACATTCTATACATGTTGTTCCTGGAACTGTGTAGTGTTTTATGGACTTCTATATGTTTCTAACAGATGAAAGGTACTAACAAGTGTCTACTGTTGATTTATTCCCGTTTTCACTAATTGGGGTCTACGACAAGAGTCTCAGGTGATTGGTTTGCAGAGGCAACAGCTACAGATGATTCTTTCTCTCTCAGTTGAATTGCGCTCTGAGATATGTTTTTTTTTTTCATGTTGGGTAACTGCAGCGGCTGTCAGTTTATTTGGACCTTCAGTCTAATTTGCAGCAAGGATTTAGGTACCTTCTTCTTCTGCATAGTATTTAACTGCATTCTTGTTTTTACCTATTTAGCTTCTAGTGATCAGGTACTTTCTCACTGACAGGCTTTACATACTTCCAATCTGTTGCTAGGTCAGCAGTAGTCTACGATATCAGGAGTATTGTACTTCAGGATCTCGGTTTCCACTTTCTCAGCTGAGGTAGATTCATTGCAGTTTTTTGTTTCCAGGCGGCTCTGCTTCTACCTTTGCCATCTTTCTTTCAGTCGTTTTTTTTTTTTTTTTTTTCTCGAGTCTCTCTGTCCTTTGCGCTGCACTGATAGTGCGGTAGGGGACATTATATAGCGGCCACTTGGTAGGGGACAATGTTCAGCATCGCTTGGACTTTTCAGCTTTTTTGCTTTGTAGTCATTCTATTTAGTTTATTGGCGGTTCTTGGATCGTCAAGCTTTGGCTTTGTATTCATCCTAGTTTGGGTGTCTTCAGGGACTCTACCACATTCTCAATGTCTGTCCCTCCCGTAAGATTACTGCTTTGGTACTTCCCAACAGTCCAATCCTGGTCCGGTCCGGAGGGATGCTAAGGAAGGAGAAATTAGATCTTACCTGCTAATTTGCTTTCCTTTAGTCCCTCCGGACCGGACCAGGCCCCTCCCATGTTCTATCAACTCTTTAGATTCTTTTATTAAGTTTGGAAGTGTATTCGTTCCTTTACCACACATGGAATGTTTAAAAAAAAAAAAAAAAAAAAGACTTTGCGTGGTCCATACCACTTCTCTGGTGGTTGCTGGTGAGCTCGGTTGCTGGAATATATATAAAACCTTAATGGGTCATACCACTTCTCTGGTGAGAGTTGCTGGTGAGTTCAGTTGCTGGAATATATATAAAGCCTTAAATATGTCATACCACTTCTCTGGTGAGAGTTGCTGGTGAGTTCAGTTGCTGGAATATATATAAAGCCTTAAATATGTCATACCACTTCTCTGCCGAGAGTTGCTGGTGAGCTCAGTTGATGGAATACATATGAAACCTTAAGTGAATCATACCACTTCTCTGGTGAGAGTTGCTGGTGAGCTCTAATATGAATGGGCCATGCCACTTCTCTGGTGAGAGTTGCTGGTGAGCTCTAATATGAATGGGCCATGCCACTTCTCTGGTGAGAGTTGCTGGCGAGCTCTAATACAAATGGGCCATACCACTTCTCTGGTGAGAGTTGCTGGTGAGCTCTAGTACTCGGTTTTGCCGAGGAATTTGTGGCTGCTAGGATTCCATACGGCACAGAAGTTCTTTCTTTCTTTCTTTCCTGCTTTGTTATTCAAATACTGAGGCTAAGGTCACATGGCCAGGGCTTCTATTGGCTCTCTAGAGTCAGAGTTTTTTCTCAGTCTCCACCTGCTGGTAGGCGGGCACAACCCAACAGTCCAATCCTGGTCCGGTCCGGAGGGACTAAAGGAAAGCAAATTAGCAGGTAAGATCTAATTTCTCCTTAGCGTATCTAGGTTTAAAAAGAAAAGTTCATAGTCTGCTATTGAGGCAGACATGGGAAGCAACTGCTTACCCTGGGATTTGTAGTATGGAGTGTTGCCATGATTTGGATTTCTGCCAGGTACTTGTGACCTGGCTTTGCCACTGTTTGGAAAACAGGATACTGGGCTAGATGGACCATTGGCCTGACCCAGTATAGCTACTGTTATGTTCTTATGCCCAGCACCAGCCTTAGTTCTTCACAGCTGGAGTAGCCATCCAACCGTCACTCGCGCATCCACACACACACAGCAGTTTAAGGGTTTTTTTGTTTTTTTTAACCATCCATTTTCTAAATAAAGATCCTGTGTTCATCCCACGTCTTTTTGAGTTAAATCACTGGGTTTTCGTCTCTGCTGTCTCCCTCCAGAGGGTATTCGAGGCATCAACTACTCTCTCTGCTAGGAATAATGTCAGGAAATTCTTTTTGTCTACCACCCCACAACCTCAACTCAGGTCCTCTAGTTTTACCATTTCCCCATCTCTGGAAAAGATTTGTTTCTATATTAGTACTTTTCAAGTATTTAAACATCTGCATCATATCTCATAAATGTATTTGATTAGCACGTTCGCTTTTTCCTAATCATTCTTCACAAAACGGTTCACAGCATCTTTCAGTCTCACAATTCCTTTTTAGTCTTCATTCTTTCACCAATATACCTGAAAAAAGTCTTGTCTCCCCTCCTTACATGTCTAATCATTTGTTCTTCCCCTTGTGCTTTTGCCAGACCTATATCTCTCTTGGCTTCTTTCAGTTTCATCCAATACTGTGTTTTGAGTTTTTCTATATTTTATGAATGCCAAGTCTTTTGCCTTTGTTTTCTCAGCCACTTGTTTAGAGAACCATATTGGTTTCCTTTTTCTCTTGCTTTTAATTTACTTTCTTCACATAAAAGGTCAGTAGCCATATTAATAGCTCCTTTCAGCATGGACCTCTGTCTTTTTACTTCTCCTATGTCCTCCCATCCCATCAACTCTTTCTTCAGGTACTCCCCCCCCCCCCCCCCCCTTTACTAAAGTTAGCATGTTTGAAATCCAGGACTTTTTGAGTGGCTGCCCGTCGCTTCAGCTGTTATATCAAACTGTTTGATGATCACTACTGCCCAGGTGGGCACCCACTCGGACACTGGACACACTTTCTTCATTTGTAAGTACCATATCAAGCGTCACTCCTTCCCTCGTGGGTTCTGTCACCATTTGACTGAACAGAGCATTTTGAAAGGCATCCATAATCTCTCTATTCTTTCCAATTCGGCAGATGGAACTTTCCAATTAGCATCCAGCAGGTTGAAACCTTGCAGCAACAGTATTTCCCCTTTCTTCTCCAACTTTTAGGTATCTACAACCAGATCTTTATCAAGCTGCTTTGATTGTGCGGGAGGTCTGTAGACAACACCCATATGGATAGAGATTGCATCTTCTCTTTTCAAGGCGATCTTACTACTTTGTAATTCTTTATATTGTTACGATGTAAGCCGCATTGAGCCTGCCATGTGTGGGAAAGTGTGGGGTACAAATGTAATAAATAAATAAATAATTGCTTCTTTCTTTCCCCAGGCCCCCTGCATTTCACTTGCTTTGATTAAAAGTGAGAAATTGAGTTACTTCATCTTTTTGACCATCTCTACCCTTTCTAAATAGATTATAACCCAGTATATTTGCATCTCATTTATGGGAGTCATTGAACCGTATCTGATAGAAACAATATCTAAATCTGCCTCTAACATCAGGGCTTGCAGATCATGAGCTTTGTTGCTTAGACTGTGAGCGTCTGTGATCACTGCTTTCCAGCTACACTTCAGTGGCAGTCTCATCTTACTACTACTATTTAGCATTTCTATAGCGCTACAAGGCATACGCAGCACTGCACAAACAAAGAAGAAAGACAGTCCCTGCTCAAAGAGCTTACAATCTGCTGGATATGAGCAGAGAAGGAGAGAGAAGAGTCAAAGATGACCCCAAGGTTTCGAGCTGAGGAGACAGGGAGAATGAGAGAGCCATCAACAGAAATAGAAAACGGGGGGAGTGGGGCGGTGGGTTTGGGGGGAAAAATGAGAAGCTCGGTTTTGGTCATGTTTAATTTCAGGTGGCGTTGAGACATCTTCTGTATATTTTTTTATTTCGTCTCACTTTGTACTGTGACTTGTTAAGGTTTGTTTACATTGCTTTCTTTACTTTTGTTTACATTGCTTTCTTTACTATCACAACTTGTCTTTTGCTAGGGGTAACTACCTGAATTGACTTGCTTCCACATGCCCACCCCCACCTTCTAGATTAAATGCCTAGAAATATATTGTCTGAATTTCTCACCATGGATTCTTTTTCGTGTCACAGTGAGATGCAGCCCATCATTACAATATATAGTCTTTTGTTTTACCATGTGTTGCCCCATCCAACTATGTAAAAAAACCTTCTTGGTGACACCAGGCTTTGAGCCACCTATTGAGGTTCACAGTATTTTGTAATATTTCCTCTCCCTTATCATAAGTAGGTAGAACTTCAGAAAAAGCTACAGTCTATAACAATGATTTTAACCCCTCCCCTAGCTCCTTGAAAATTCTCTGCGCTACAGGTAGGGTATTATTGACTAGGTCATTTGTTCCCACGTGGATAACATCGGTGTTAAAACCCTTAGTCTCTTCTCTGATTGTAGCTGAGGATCCTGGAAGGTATTTTACATACTGGTGGTCTTGCAGGATGGCCTAGTGAAAGGCCTGGCTTACAATTCACTATGTGTGCAGGTGGCTGCTCTTGCCTGTTATAGGAGCAGGCTGCTTCACATCCCGATGTGCATTTTTTAAAAAAGAGTCAACCGGCTTAAACCTCCCATACGCCCTCCCTGTCGGAATGGAATCTGAACCTGGTGCTTCTAGCCCTACAGAAAGCCCTGTTTCAACCTTTGTGTCAAGCTTCTCTGAAAGCTCTTACTCTGAAATCTGTGTTTCTGGTTGCGATCTCATCAGCATGCAGAGTTTTGGAACTCCAGGCTTTGTCCTTTCAAGATCCTTTCCTCTGGATTTCTCTTGAAGGAGTGACGGTGTACACGGTCCCGTCTTTTCTTCCTACGATGGTTTCTGCCTTTCATATCAATCAACTTTGTTTCTTCTCACTTTCAGGGAGGAAACTTATCAAAAAGATTTTCACTCTGCACTTGACATGTCTACCTTCTTTTGTTCCTTATGATCCACCCAAAGTTTTGCAGCCCCTTGAAACCACCATCTTCTCTCACCACCAGTCAATGACCCGCTCTCAGCCCCGTCCCTGACACATAATTCGCACCTCCAACGTTTTGAAGCTCACTCCATGCCACTGAAGCCCTGTAGTGTTCGTAACCTCTCATCACCACTCATACAGCCACCCTCAGCCCTGCCCCCCGCACAATATGTCACTCGCTACGCAACCCTACTGCCCCCCTCCCCCGGACACCTCCATCTTCTCATCTCATTGGTCTCTCTGTGTCTCGCCCTCGTAGCCCTTCATCTTGCTGGCGCGAGACCCATCCACCCAACGACCAAGCGAGCCCCTGCTAACACGTGCGTACACTCGGGGATGAGGAACCTGCTCTTCAGCCCTGCTCCCGGATTCCAATTCTCTCGCTGCTTCCTGGACCCGCCCCTTAGGTGATTACCTTGCTAGCGCCCATTTCATTTGAATGAGAAACGGACTTTTTTTTTTTTTACTAGTTTTATATAAGTTCAATGGTTTTATGCTCTTTCCTTTTCTTTTTAATTGCATTCTTTTATATGCACTGAGTGGTTATATGCTGCCCTGCACTAACAGAACGGACTGTGTCCATTCTGGCTGATTTGTGGGAAAATAAGTTGGGGGGGGGGGGCTTTTCTTGGTTTCTTTGCAGTGAACTTACTGCCTTTTGCCTCCAAAATATTGGGGATCCTGAAGGGGCTATGCAGAAGTCCAATATACATTATGGTAGGACATACTTCCTAGATTAGAGAGAAGCACTTAGAGTATAAGTAGACTTCTTTCTACCACTACATGGCAGTATACTTTTGCCTTTTCTGTTTTGAATGGCATTTTTCCATTTTACTATTAGTTGTAAAGTGATTTGTTTTGCCTGCATGAAAGGCAGTATATTCAATGAAATCAATTATAGGCCAGTGCTTCCCAAACCCAGTCCTGAGGGCACCCCAGCCAGACAGGTTTTCAGGATATACACAATGCATATGCATGAGAAACATTTTAATGCACTGCACAGCATCAGATCTGTCTGATGAATAATCATTGTGGATATCCTGAAAACTTGACTGGCTGGGGTGCCCCTAGGACCAGGTTTGAGAAGTACTGCTATAGGCCATAAACCTTTTAGTACCATTTCTGACACAGGTAAGCTCCCTTACATCCTCATCAGTAAAGGCTGAAGCAAAGAATTAATTTAGTCTCTCCACTATGGCTTCATTCCTCCTGAGTGCCCTTTTATTCCTTGAGAATCTAACAGTCAAACTTTCAGGCTTTCCGCTTCTGTTATGTTATCAGGGACTTATCTCTCACTAACTCTCTAATATAAGATTCAAGTCACATTATAATTGGTTAAAGTAAGAGACTGACAAACATCAGGAATTACACAATTTCAAAAAAGAATTGCATAATTAAAAAAAATAATAATAATGTAAAAGCCCCCCAGGTCTAACAAACAAGTATGTTTTCAAGGCTTTTTTGTAGTTAAGGAAAAAGCTAACAATAAGTGATTACATCTTCTAGAGGTTGTCCTAGATTTTAACACACTCACCTACTGAGATCCACCTTCAGGGCAAGTACCTTCCAAAATCTTAAATACAAGACAAAGTGCCTTAAAAATAATTTGAGTCTTCTCAGGCAAGCAATACAATGCACCCAACTTAAATGATCCAACTGCATTTTTCAAAATATTAACCTAGCAGCTGAATTCTAATTTACTTGAAAAGTTTTTACTATGAGTTTTCAAATTGTTTTAGCCTTTCTTATCAGTACTTTGCACATAACTTGGCAGCGCTTATGCTACTTCCTGTTTTCTTTATTTGGATTCCTTTTCCATTTTTGAAAGGTGTTCTTTTGGCTCTGATATCCTTTTTCACCTTACCTTTTAATCATGTTGGCTGTCTTTTGGCTGCCTTCAACCTTTAATATGTGGAATACATCTGGTTTGGGCTTCAAATATGGTATTTTTAAACAACGTCCATATCTAATATACACTCCTAACTTCCATTACACATCTTCCCACTATTCCAGGACTTGTGGAAATATTTATGTCCATCAACCAGCAGAACTGGGATAACTGGCTGAGGATATGTGGCGCAGCTCTACTCTGTGTTCTCTATCTCCACTTGCTGGTTGATCGACATAACTATTCCCACCAAGTCCTGGAATAGTGGGAAGGACTAATGGAAAGAAAATTATCACGTAAGACCTCATTTCTCCTTTTGCAGCTGATCTTTTTTTTTTTTTTTTAACCAATGGGTTGAGAACCAGGGGAACTGGGTTTAATTCCCACCTTGGCTTCTCGTGACCCTGGGCAAGTCACCTAACCCTCCATTGTTCCAGGTACAACAGCTTAGATTGTGAGTTCAATAGGATTAGAGAACGTGTGTAGTATATAATTATGTAGACCACTTTGGCTGTACCATAGTATATCAAATCCTTTACACCCTTACATTTTATCATAGTTATTCTTTTTGTAATGATTAAAATGTGATCATGTTATGATCACTGTTGCCAAGTTGACCCTCTCATACCAAGTTCTGCATTCCACTAAGGACTAGAAAATTTACCTCTAGAGCATTTCCTGATGTGACTTTTATCCATTCAATATTAATGTTTCTGAAAGTGCCTATTATATTTTCAAATTTGTTAGCTTCTCTAATTTCTTATTCAGAGCGGACAGACAGATGATGAAACGTTAAGCAGACATCTGCTCTATACTCCAAATGTGTGCTTGAGTCTAATAAGAATGCTTTTTGCTGTGACTAGTAACATATTTGTATTGTGCATATTGGAGGTATTTTATAAAGCTTTTTCCAAGTGTAAAGCCTGTTTTACCTATAGAAAAGGGCTGTAAAATTGCATAACTGCATACACTTATACAAACTATGCACACAAAGGGGAATTCTATAAATTGTGTGCTCATTGGTGCTAAGTTTTATTCTGTAAAGGACACATTGGGTGTGGTGACCCATTATTCTGCAGCACTGTGCTCCTCCCATTGCCACACCCACTTTTGGGTTGCGTGCTATGTGATTTAGGTGTTACAGAATAGCACGCAGCCAGTTGCGAGTGCAAGTCCTAATTGGTGTCAGTTAACGTCAGTAATTGACTGGCATCCAGTTATTGATGGCTAACAGCTCGTTAGCCAATTGCACTCACGCATCTTGGAAATGTGCCCAAATTTGGGCACCCAAATCTGGACGTCGTATATAGAATCCGCGGGACAATGTATGCTTCTTTTACATGACCTGTGCATAGGTGTTGCAAGGGGCATAGCTTGGGTGAAGTGGAGATAAAATTGTGTACACATGCATTTTGTAAAATACACAAGAATTAGTGTAAAAAAAAAAAGACAGATTAACACCTTTTTCGGAGCACATGTATATTTGTGGCTGAATCTGGGAGCCAATTTTATAAAGGGATGTAGGCATCTATGTTTCAATAAGCTAGGTATCTTTCTTGGACTTTTGGATGTCCTGCTATAGGTTCAGGGCTATTATGTCAGAATGATCCAAGAGTTTACTGTGAGTATGCTGCTGTTAACTTGCTCCCATGTTTTGCAGATGGTGTGGGCCCTGCAAGATCCTGGGACCTCGGTTAGAGAAGATGGTAGCCAAGAAGCAGGGAAAGGTGCTGATGGCAAAAGTGGATATCGACAACCATACAGAACTCGCCATTCAGTATGAGGTACATTCTGTGGTGCATAGGGCTGAGGGTGGTAACATTTGTTCTGGTGAATGGACAACAGAAAATTTGGTGGAAGTCAGAGATCATTGTTAAAAGTATTTTTTTTTCGGACAAGCAGAACATCACATTCATACAAATAGGTGACATCCCAGAGTCTCCCTGTACATGTGTGTGCACCCACTGTCACTGTGCAGGACCAGCCAGTCTTTGTTCTTCCTCATAGCAGTGAAGACTTGTTTGCCTATCTGTCTCACAGCTTGGGCCTGATTTTTTTTTTTTATCACACTTTTTTTCTCTTGTAAGTGCTGTGCAGGACCAGTATTCCCTCTCTGTGCGCCGTCTTATACTCCCTTAGTGAGAGTTTTTTGACATTTTTAAGTTTCCTTTATTTTCTTGTGGCTCTTCAGCCCCCTTAGCATTCCAGTCAGGATATCATGTTTTTTTTTCTCCATCATTGAGCCATATGATTTTACTACTGTTACCTTCCCTGATATGTCCCAGAAAATTTCCAGTGGTTTCAAACGGTTCATCCAGTGTGGTAAGACCATATCGAGAACTGATCCTCATAATTGGTGCTTGCCGTGCTTGGGGCCCAACCATGATGCTCTCTTGTCACCTGTCATGAGATGCCCAAGAGACCCCTAAAGAACTGATAATGATGCAAAAGTATTTTTGTTGCTGTGAAGTCCGGTTCATCGGACACTGGGAATGCATTGACACTGAGGTCGTCTTCACCTGCCTCAACATCAAGCATTGGCAAAGGCCATCAGATCTGGGCATCCTCTGATCCAGCATTGAGGACTCATAAGGATCCAACATTGTTCTCATCGGCACCAAGGAACTTTGATGCGATGGGTTGGGCTGAGGCCAAGAAGCACCGTCATAGGTCTCCTTTCGAAGTGGGGCATCAACATTGCTAACATCCGAGAAGCACCTGCGGTTTGAGGGCCACTCCTTTTCCAGGGATTTGGCACCAGCAGGTCAGCCTCCACTGGGCCGGGATTAGTTTTCCGATTCAGCTCCAGTTTCCTTCTGTGGAGTCGACCACACTGACTGAGCCCCCACCTTTGCCACTGCCAGTCACAGAGGAGCAGATCTGAGCCATGCTCCAGGAGGAATTGGGGCAACTTCTTGCCTGACGCAATACCATGGTGTCAGACCTAATGTCAGTCCAGCCAATCCTGGAGGGCCCATGCTGTCTTAGCTGGGCATCAACACCGATGCCTGAATGGTACCAACTGAGATAAGTACATAAGTAATGCCATACTGGGAAAAGACCAAGGGTCCATCGAGCCCAGCATCTTGTCCACGACAGCGGCCAATCCAGGCCAAGGGCACCTGGCAAGCTTCCCAAACGTACAAACAGCTTCCCAAACGTACAAGTATCAAGTGTTTAGCCCCAGGTTTTGTACCATGCCTCAGTGCTCTCAACCTTAGCCTGCTCACTGGACTAGTCATTCAAGGTAAGTGAGGACTCAAACTGAGGATTATTATGTTGAGTCTGAGTCAGACCGCTCCTGGGGCTCTGAGGAGGAACCAGATGATCTCTGAGGTGGGATCTCTGGAACACCCATCAAATCCCTCCCCCGCCTCATAAAAGGGGAGAGTCTCCCCCTGAGGAACTCTCCTTTGTCGGTTTTGTCAGAGAGGCGGCTGAGGTCAGCCCATTTAAGTTAGAGGTTGACAATGAGCCGAAGCCAGAAATGTTGGACATCCTTGACTTTATTTAAGTACATAAGTATTGCCATACTGGGAAAGACCAAAGGTCCATCGAGCCCAGCATCCTGTTTCCAACAGTGGACAATCCAGGTCACAAATTCCCGTCAAGATCCCAAAAATGTACAAAACATTTTATACTGCTTATCCCAGAAATAGTGGATTTTCCCCAAGTCCATTTAATAACGGTCTATGGACTTTTCCTTTAGGAAGCCGTCCAAACCTTTTTAAAACTCCGCTAAGCTAACCGCCTTTACCACATTCTCTGGCAACGAATTCCAAAGTTTAATTAATGTTGAATGAAGAAAAAATTTCTCTGATTCGTTTTAAATTTACTACATTGTAGCTTCATCACATGCCCCCTAGTCCTAGTATTTTTGGAAAGTGTGAACAGACGCTTCACATCTACCTGTTCTAACTCCACTCATTATTTTATAGACCTCTATCATAGCTCCCCTCAGCCACCTTTTCTTCAAGCTGAAGAGCTCTAGGCGCTTTAGCCTTTCCTCATAGGGAAGTCGTCCCATCCCCTTTATCATTTTCGTCGCCCCTTCTCTGCACCTTTTCTAATTCCACTATATCTGTTTTGAGATGCGGCGACCAGAATTGAACACAATATTCGAGGTGCGGTTGCACCATGGAGCGATTATAAAGGCATTATAACATCCTCATTTTTGTTTTCCATTCCTTTCCTAATAATACCTAACATTCTATTTGCTTTCTTAGCCGCAGCAGCACACTGAGCAGAAGGTTTCAACGTATCATCAATGACGACACCTAGATCCCTTTCTTGGTCTGTGACTCCTAACATGGAACCTTGCATGACATAGCTATAATTCGGGTTCCTCTTTCCCACATGCATCACTTTGCACTTGCTCACATTAAACTTCATCTGCCATTTAGACACCCAGTCTCCAAGTCTCGTAAGGTCCGCTGTGACAGGATACCCCCCCCCAGTTCAGCCAGTACATAAGAAGGCCGACTATGTATAGAGTCCAGAAGGCTTCCTATTTTGAGAAGCTCTAGCAGCTGTACTACTCTGTGGTTGTCAAATCCATTCTCAAAAGAGTCAAGAGCGTGACGTCTCCTCAATGCCCCAGGGAGGGATGCTCAGACTTTGGATTCTTTTGGGAGAAAGGTTTACCAGAATGCTATGCCGTTCTTCTGCATACATTCCTCTTCATGAGCATGCATTTGAAGTCCTTGGTGAATAGTGTAGTGGAATTTGCAGAACTCGCCAGTTAGCAGCCAAGCAGCAGGAGTGTCAAAATCACATGGCATGAGCAACCTGTGATACTTTTGATATGCAATCCAGGGCCTCTTCTATGGGTATCAGAATGTGCAGACTTGCCAGGCTGCATGCTTCTGACCAGGAACCAGCAATTCAGGAGCAGCTGGCAGATGTCCCTTATTGAGGAGACAATCCTTTTGGCAACAGGGTGGAAGTGGTCATGGACCTCATCGAGAAATATGCTGATACCATCAAGTTGCTCTCCTGGCCTGCTTCTGCTTCATTTTCCTCCTCTAGGAGGTATTCATGCAGCGATCAAAGAAGGGCCTACTACTCTCAAAAGCGTAGAGGTCCTCCTACCTCCCATCCTTCCCAGTTGGCCCAGAGCTCTCGTGCCTGACTTAAGCAGCAGAAGGGTGAGAAGACCCATTCAGCTCCCCATTCAAAGCAGGGGATGAGCTTTTGACTGGCTCCAGGAAAGCATAGCCACAATCAAAATGACCATCCCAGACAATCTACCAGTGGGTAACCCTGATAAATAGAGTACTGGCTCTGCGTGGGTGTCTGAAGTTGCGACTGAAGTCACCACAGTCATGGAGATGCTGTTGGACCGGAGATTGCTCCCTATAGATTCCAAGCTAACACAGATATAGGAACACATGGAAACTATCAAGAGATTGTACAAGTTTCCAACAATGAACCAGCGAGTTGGAAGATCAAGTCATGGCAGTGGAGGACTATCACGCCCAGTTCAAGAAAACTCTAGCCGCTTAAGAGGAGAAGCTCGAGGACCCTGGAGATCAGGTCAAATAACCTGCACCTCGTGGGCTTACCAGAGTCCACTGAGAAAATGAGCTATTGGGCTTTTTCGAAACCTGGTTCCCAAGGGATCTTCACTTGCCGGACCATCTTGGGCTGCTGTAGGTGGAACGCACACACAGAATCGGGAGGTGGCAGACGACGGACATCTGGTCACATGCCGTTATCCTAAAAATTCTGAGCTTATGCACGTAAGGTCACCATCCTGCAGGCCCTGCAGTCTAGGAGATCACCTATTTACAATAACAAAAAGATCCTATGCTTTTAAGATTATTCAGCCAAGGTGACATCCCTGCACCGCAAATTCACCCATTTTTTACTCAACTGGTGGAGCTTAAGGTGTGGTTCGCTTTACTACATCCAGCTAGACTTTGCGTACTGCATTAGGGGAAAACACATTTCTTCGATATGGTTGCAGAGGTGCAGACCTTTCTTACTGATAGTAACATAGTAAGTGATGGCAGATAAAGACCTGAATGGTCCATCCAGTCTGCCCAAAAGTCACATTCATTATCAATTCAAGATTAAATCAACAATGAACGTGATATATACATAATCATAGTCATTCTTTGGTGTTTCTGGTACATAGACTGTAGAAGTCAGCCTGGCTCTGTTGTTATGTTTCAACTTCTGGAGTTGCCATCAAAGCTCACTCCAGCCTATCCAAATCCATTTTGTAATTTGCGGGACACAGACTGTAAAGTCTGCCCAGTACTGTCTTCACGTTCCAATTTACTGGAGTTCCCGTCCAACCCATCCTACAACCGGATTGTTATATGCGGGACTCAAACTGCAATCCAGCCCAGCACCGGTCGATACAGCTAGTGTTATCATCTAAGCACCACTTGACACACACACACATATGCAGCCCTTTAAGTTTTTTGTTTTTATACCATTCAATTTCTAATTAGGGATCCTCTGTGTTCATCCCACGCCATTTTGAATTCTGCCACAGTTTTCGGGAGGGGATACCAGGCATCAACCACCCTCTCCGTGAAAAAGAAGTTTCTGATGTTACTCTTATTATTTATTTATGGCATTTATACCCCGCTCTTTCCCACTCTGTAGCAGGCTCAGTGCAGCTTACAGGATATGGTACAGAGTATCATAGAGATAGCACAAAGTAAGGTACAGGTGCACAGAGTATGGTACGAAGTGCAACAGAGATGATCCAGTTGTAAGGAGTAGTACTCTTAAATCTATCACCCCGCAACATCAATTCATATTTGTTTCTACATTAATACCTTTCAAGTATTTAAACATCTCTGTCATATCTCCCCTGTCCCTCCTCTCCTCTAGGGTATACATATTCGGGTCTTCCAGTCTCTTTTCATACGTCTTTTGATGCAAGCCCTCCAATAGAACCAACCCATAACAAAGGCCACTCACTTGACATCATCACACTCAAACATTCTACAGAAAAAAACTTCCTCCTATCAGACATCCACTGGGCCACATCTCCCTGGTCCGACCACCACAAAGCAACCCTATCCGTACACTGGCGGAAAAAAGACCAACCCAAACCACCAGAACCCACAATTAAAACCAGAGGACGAGTAGAAAAGGAAACCTTCTGGCAACTTATCTACGACAATAACTGGTCGATAGACCCAAACTCAAACCAATTCCTTACAGATTGGGACCACAGATGCAAACTCATTCTAGATGAAATTGCTCCGCTACACTCCAAAACACTACACACACAGAAAAAACCCTCTCCATGGTGCAAAGAAAAATAAAAAAAAACTGAAGAAGGAAACAGAAAACTTGAAAAAACTTGGAGCAAATCAAAAGATATCATCACCCTAAATGCGTGGAAACAAACACAAAAGAAATACAAGAATGGCATTAAACGAGCCACCAGAACAGACATAAAAAAAACAATACAAAATCACAAAGAATCTTCTTAACAGGAATCCAGTAACAACCTCACCCTCAAACTGTCCATCAGCCGACCAGATGGCCAAATACTTCAACGATAAAATCACAAACCTGTGTAACACAATTCCCCACGATGATACCAATCTTTACACTTTCCTTGACTAACTAGACCCCGATACTGAAGAGATCCCAGCAGATCGTTACTGGACAGATTTCGCCCCCCTGAACACTAAAGAAGTCTCCTCAACACTATCCAAACTCTCAAAGTCTCACTGCCATCTGGACCCATGCCCCAACTATCTTATGAGAAAGGCCCCAGAACGATTCATCTCTGAACTCACCACCCACTTAAATCTCCTACTCCTGCAAGGCTCCTTCCCCGCTGAATACGGCAATATTCTACTTAAACCAATACCGAAAAACTCCAACAAACCAGTGAATGACATCACCAACTGTCGACCTATGGCCTCCATCCCTCTTCTAACCAAACTGATGGAAAATAGAGTAACCTCCCAACTTAACGAATTCATACAAAAGTTCTCCATACTACATGAATCACAATTGGGTGTTTCGAACTGCACACAGCACAGAAACAGTATTACTCACCCTGGTATCCAAGTTCAAACAAGAAATTTCAATTGGCAACAAAATACTTCTTCTGCAGTTCGACCTATCCAGTGCATTTGACATGGTAGACCATGAAATTCTCACAAAACTACTGGACAAGCTAGGAATCGGCGGAAACATCATTAAATGGATAAAAAGTTTCATCACCACCAGAACTTATCAGGTCAAATCAACATCTTCAATATCGCCTGCGTGGCCATCAAAATGTGGAGTCCCCCAAGGCTCACCCCTATCCCCGATCCTCTTCAACCTCATGATGATTCCTCTGGCCAAATCCCTGTCTAGATCTGGCCTAAACCCCTTCATCTACGCTGTTGATGTCACAATATTCATCCCCTTCCAATCCAACCTCACAGAAATCTCGGATAAAATAACCACTGCCATGAACATCCTAACATCCTGGGCCAACGTTTTCAAGATGAAAATGAACAAAGAAAAAACTCAATGTCTATTCCTTTCATCACAACACTCTACTCTGCTCCCAACTACCCTGAACACCCCAGACGTTACAATCCCAATATCTGACAATCTAAAAATCATAGGAGTAACATTAGACAAACACTTAACTTTAGACACTCATGCAAAAGCCACGATGAAGATGTTCAACATGATGTGGGTACTGAAAAGAGTGAAACCATTCCTCCCACAGAAAACTTTCCGCAATCTAGTACAGTCCACAGTACTTACCCATGCTGACTACTGCAACGGCATCTTCATCGGTTGCAAAGCCCAAATCCATGAAAAAACTCCAAACTGCCCAAAACACAGCAACAAGTCATTTTTGGCAAATCACGATTCGAAAGCGCAACACCACTTCGAGAAAAGCTACACTGGCTCCCTATCAAGGAACAAATAAACTTCAAAGCCCACACTATGATCCACAAGATTCTCAATGGCGAACTCCAAGCTACATGTCCAACCTGATTTGATCTTCCAGCCAGGAACTGGACCAACTCTTCTCGAACATATCTCAATCTTCATCTTCCCAACTGTAAAGGCCTCAAATACAAAACCAACTACGCATCCAACCTCTCTGTTATAGGCAGCCAACTCTGGAACGCCATACCTCAACATATCCGAAAAACCAGCGACCATCTTCCCTTCCGAAAGCTGCTAAAGACTTACCTATTCAAACAAGCCTACCCAAACGACCCTACAAAGTCTCGAACCTAACACACACCACAAACAATACCCACACTCCAATCCTGTCCCACACTTTATAACTGTGTTATCTCCATGATACTTTGTACCATACTTTGTATTATCTCTTTGATACTTTGTACCATTTTTATTTTTTATTTTTGTTACATTTGTACCCATACTTTGTAAGCCGCACTGAACCTGCTATCGAGCGGGGTATAAGTGCCACAAATAAATATAATTTTTGTCACCTTCCTCTAGGCTGCTTTGTTGTCTTACATCTTTAGCACGATATGGCCTCTAAAACTGAACACAATACTCCAGGTAGGGCCTCACCAACAACTTGTTCAGGGGCATTAATACCTCCTTTCTTCTGCTGGTTACACCTCTCCCTAGCATCCTTCTGGCTACAGCCACCGCCTTGTCACACTGTTTTTGTCGCCTTCAGATCCTCAGATACTATCACTCCAAGTTTCCTCTTTGTCTGAGCATATCAGCCTCTCACCACCTAACGCATACGTCTCCCTTGGATTTCTACTCCCTAAGTGCATCACTTTGCACTTCTTTGCATTGAATTTTAATTGCCAAACATTAGATCAGTCTTCTAAGTTTTGCAGATCCCTTTTCATGTTTTCCACTCCCTCCGGGGTGTCCCCTCTGTTACAAATCTTGGTATCATCCTCAAAAAGGCAAACCTTCTAATCCTTCGGCAAATGGCGCTCACAAATATATTAAACAGAATCGGCCCCAGTACTCATCCTTGAGGCACTCCACTACTCATCTTTCCTTCCTCTGAGTGAATTCCATTAACCACCACCCTCTGGCATCTGTCTGTCAATCAGTTCCTAATCCAGTTCACCACTTTGGGTCCTAACTTCAGCCTGTCAAGTTTGTTCAAGAGCCTCCTAATGAGGATCCATGTCAAAGGCTTTGCTGAAATCTAATTAGTTTACATTTAGCGCACTTCCTTGATCCAGTTCTTTGGTAACCTAGTCAAAGAATCAGTCAGATTCATTTAGAATGATTTACCTTTGGTAAATTCATGTTGCCATGGATCTTGTAACCTATTGGATTCCAGGAAATTTACTATCCTTTTCTTCAGCATTGCTTCCATTACTTTTCCAATCACCGAAGTGAGGCTTACTGGCCTGTAATTTCCAGCTTCTTCCCTAACACCACTTTTGTGTAGAGGAACCACATCCGCTCTTCTCCGATCCCATGGAACCTCTCCTGTCTCTAAGGATGTATTAAATCATTGAGGACCCTCCAGAATCTCTCTGAGCTCCCTCAATATCCTGGGATGAATCCCGTCCATTCCCATGGCTTTGCCCACCTTCAAATTTTCAAGTTGTTCATGAACACTTCCGTAAATGGTGCTATTTCCGCTCCATTCTCGTATGTACCTTTAGCAGTCAATTGTGGTCCTTCTCCAGGATTTTCTTCCGTGAGCACACAATAGACTACTACTACTATTAAACATTTCTATAGCGCTACTAGACTTACGCAGTGCTGTACAAATGAACATGAAAAGACAGTCCCTGCACAACAGAGCTTACAATCTAAATTGGACAGACGAACAGACAGCTAGGGGTGGGGAAATTGCAGTGGTAGGGGTGATAAGTGAGGGTGTTGAGTAAGAGAGTCATGGTTAGGAGTTGAAAGCAGTAGCAAAGAGGTGGGCTTTAAGCCTAGACTTGAAGACAGCCAGAGACTGAGCCTGACGTACTGGCTCAGGGAGCCTATTCCAGGCATATGGAGCCGCGAGATAGAAGGAACGGAGCCGGGAGTTAGCAGTGGGGGAGAAGGGGGATGACAGGAGACATTTACCCAGCGAACGGAGTTCACGGGGAGGAGTGTAGGGAGAGATGAGAGCGGAAAGGTACTGAGGAGCTGCGGAGTGGATGCGCTTGTAGGTCAAAAGGAGAAGTTTGAACCGTATGCGGAAGCAGATAGGGAGCCAGTGAAGCGACTTGAGGAGAGGGCTAACGTGAGTATAGCGACTCTGGCGGAATATAAGACGCGCAGCAGAGTTTTGGACAGATTGAAGGGGAGATAGATGGCTGAGCGGGAGACCAGCGAGAAGTACAGTAGAAGTACTTGTTTAGCACGTTTGCTTTTTCCCCATTATCCACACAGCGGTTCACAGCATATTTCAGTCTCTCAACTCCATTTTTAGTCTTCCTCCTTTCACTAATGCACCTGAGAAAATTCTTGCCACCCCTCCTTACATTTCTAGCCATTTGTTCTTGCACTTTTGCCAGATGTATATCTTGACATTTTCAGTTTCATTCGGTATTCCTCTCTGTTCTTCTTGATTTTTTTTTTTCTGTATTTCATGAATGTCAACTCTTTAGCCTTTATTTTCTCAGCCACTTGCTTGGAGAACCATATTTGTTTCCTTTTTCTCTTGCTTTTATTTATTCTACTACTACTACTACTACTATTTAGCATTTCTATAGCGCTACAAGGCATACGCAGCGCTGCACAAACATAGAAGAAAGACAGTCCCTGCTCAAAGAGCTTACAATCTAATAGACAAAAAATAATAAAGTAAGCAAATCAAATCAATTAATGTGAACGAGAAGGAAGAGAGGAGGGTAGGTGGAGGCGAGTGGTTACGAGTCAAAAGCAATGTTAAAGAGATGGGCTTTCTCCTTACATAAAGGCCAGTAACCATATTAATAGCTCCTTTCTGCATGGACCATTCCCTTTCCACTTCTCATATGTCCTCCCAGCCCATCAGCTCTTTCTTCAGCTATTCCCCTATTTTACTAAAATCAGCCTGTTTGAAATCCAGGACTTTGAGTTTTGAGTGACTGCCCTCTACTTTAGCTGTTATATCAAACCAAACCATTTGATGATCACTGTTGTCCAGGTGGGCACCCACTTGGATATTAAACACACTTTCCCCATCTGTGAGTACCGGATCCAGCGACACTCCTTCCCTCATGGGTTCTGTCACCATTTGTCTGAGCAGAGCACTTTGAAAGGCATCCATGATCTCTCTACTTCTTTCCGATTCTAAAGATTGAACATTCCAATCCACATCTGTCAGATTCAAATCCCCCAGCAACAGCATTTCTTTCTTTCCCAACTTTTGGATATCTGTAACCAGATCTTTATCTAGGTCCTTTGATTGTGTGGGAGGTCTGTAGACAACACCCATGTGGACAGAAGTTCCATCATCTCTTTTCAAGGTGCTCATTATCGCTTCTTCCTTTCCCCAGGCTCCTGGTATTTCAGTCGCTGTGATATAGTTTCTCACATGCAAAGCTACTCCTCCACCTTTATGACCATCTCTGTCCTTCCAAAATAGGTTGTAGTCTGGTATGTTTGCATCCCATTCATGGGACTCATTGAACCATGTCTCAGTGATAGCAACGGTGTCTAAGTCCTGCCTGTAACATCAAGGCTTGCAGATCATGAACTTTGTTGCTTAGCCTGTATTTGTGGTCATCGCTTTCCAACTACATTTCATTGGCAGTCTCATCTTCTGTTTAGTTTTTTCTTTAGTCTCACTTCTTGTTGTGTTTGTAAGAACTGATTTGTTATTGTTTTCATTGCTTTCTTTGCTACTTGTCACATCTTGTCTTTTAGCTGGGGGTGACCTCTGGAAATGGCCTGCTTCCATATGCCACCCCTACCTTCTAGTTTAAACGTCTAGAAACACATTGTCTGAATTTCTCACCAAGGATGGTGCAGCCCATCGTTATAATATAGTCTTTTTTGTTTTTCCATGTATTGCCCCATCCTCCTATGTACCTAAAACCTTCTTGATGACACCAGGCTTTGAGCCACTAACCCCTCCCCCAGCTCCTGAAAAGCTCTCTGCACTGCAAGTAGGGTATTATTAGCCAAGTCATTTGTTCCCAGGTGGATAACATCAGTGTCACTCCTTAGTTTCTTCTCTGATTATAATTAGTATTTGCCTGGTACTCCTGGTAGCTGAGGAGCCTGGAAAGCATTTTTCTTTGCTGGGCCCTTGAACTTTGTTCCAAAGTTAATGCCTCTGATAATGTAATCCCCTAGTAGCAACAGTTTTCCGATATGAGATTCTTTTAGTTTTTGATGGTGTCTTTTTCTCTTGGGACACCTTCATTGCTTTTTGTTCCACCTCAGTTCTGTTTTCTGGAGCATCACAGTGCTGTAATGGAGCAAAAGAATTCTGTAGGGGCAACAATTGTGCGGACAGATGCTTCTGTGCCACCGTCATAGTCTAGCTGAGCCTACTGTGATCCATCTATTCTTAGCTGTTTTTATTCTTTGAGGTATTGGTGAGAAATTGATATGATTATATGCAGTGATAAAAGCTGCTTTAATTGCATCCAATTCCTGCTTTAGTTTGCTGAGCTCCTGTTTTATACTAGCAAGCTGAAGACAGGACAAGCCTTAAGCCTCCAGATAGTGTGCCTTGGAACTAGAGCACCACAATTATTACACAGAATAAAAGTCATCTTGATTGGTTGGAATGGGTATGAACAGGTGTACTATGATAACGTTAATGGTCTGCAAGATTGTGTGTCTATGATTGAGGAGTAATGTTAATGACTTTTGGGTTGTCTATGAGTAGAAAACGGTGGGAAGGGAGGGTGGGACTATAAGTCCCAGTGATGCAGCTAAATTCTCTTTGAGGGGCAAGCTAACACAATCAAATTAAGTTTGATACAACAGTCAAAATTCAGCTAGAAACTACCTTTTCTCCTGTAAATCTAAGTATTCCCAATAATTATAGCAGATTCATCAATGTAATGCAAATTAAGCCAGTTGTAAGACTAAAGCACTTTTTTACCTAGGACTAGCAATAGAAGATAAATCTGGCAGAACTTTCACAGTATAGTAGCCAAAGTTAGAATGCTACAGGAAGAATTAGCAGAGTGAAGGACAAGAAACAATTTGAAAAGCCTATCCTCTCTACTATCAGAGCTAGGCAGAAAGGGAGAAGAGAAGGTTTGTTTGTTTGTTTTTTCTGTTTTTGTCTTTTTTGGGGGGTCTGGGTTAGAAGACAGAGAAGTACTCCACAATACAGATTCACAGGACAAATTAAGCAATAAGCAGTAAAGTCTAGAGAATAGATATCTCGGGTAGCTAAACCTGTAGCCAGAAAGTTGAGAAATTAAGAATAAAATATCAGGAAACACTTATGGTTCAGGTCCAGCACATGGAGTGCTTCAAAGTAGTCTGTGTTTCCCTGTGCAGAGTTCATCCTCCTCCTGCTCTGGATGAGGCTAATCCTGGAGATGATAGTCCATGAGGGAGCATGGATCTGATAGGGCTAGAGCATCACAGTATCTGGGCACCGGAAGGATTGGCTATAGGTTTACGGGTGCTGTGAAGGATGATCCATCTTGATTTGCCTTTGGTTTTTTGCCTTGCCATGGAATGGATGGAGCGGACCACCAGCTCTTTGGTGGCTGGTGTCTGCAGCTACTTCCAGAGTCGATGGACCTGGCAGGGGCTTGGATCAACACGATATATTTGATTGATGCTCATGAATGATAGGGGTGGAGGAGTGGCCTAGTGGTTAGGGTGGTGGACTTTGGTCCTGGGGAACTGAGGAACTGAGTTCAATTCCCACTTCAGGCACAGGCAGCTCCTTATGACTCTGGGCAAGTCACTTAACCCTCCGTTGCTCCATGTAAGCTGCATTGAGCCTGCCATGAATGGGAAAGCACGGGGTACAAATGTAACAAAAAAATAAATAAAAAATAAAATAGTCTCCTAAACTGGTGGGAGATAACTGAGAGGAGCCCTTGATCACAGTAACTATTTCCATACCACCATTATTGAACTTAACCCCAATAGCAATATAGCTGAATGTTATTAGCCTTGATATTTATTTATTTAGATTTTGCTCACACATTTTTCAGTAGTAGCTCAAGGTGAGTTACATTCAGGTACGCTGGATATGTCTCTGTCCCAGGAGGGCTCACAATCTAAGTTTGTACCTGAGGCAGTGGACGGTTAAGTGACTTGCCCAAGATCGCATGGAGCAGCATATGATAGTTCTGGTTCCTTAATGTCCCTCCGGACCAGCTCAGCAAGTGACTGACGGGTTGTGCACACCTTCCAGCAGGTGGAGACTGAGAATTCTGACTCATCCAAGAGAACCAATAAGAGCCCTTGCTAAGTTGAGAAGATTCCAGTATTCTCAGTCTCCAGCAGGTGGCAGGTGGTGAGCCTTGTCAGTCTCTCTCTTCTTTCTGCATTGTTCTCTTAGTTTGTTCTCTGCTTCTGGATTAAAAAAAATAAAATAAAATCCTTGCCTGTGCACCTATTGCTCTATTGCTGAGAACCTAATTTAGAGGCAGAGGTCTGAGGGGGCCTCTTGCATAAGTGATTTTTTTCTGGAAAGAGTGGGTAGGAGGTGGGCACTAAGTGATCTGTCCTATTATAAGATATTTGGGGGAAGTATTTATTTAGTATTTAGGGAAGGGATGGGTCAGGGAGCGAAGATTTTGGTATTTGCATTCAAGTTTCTAGGTTTTTGGAGACAGTCAAGAAGTATGGGACAAGTAGTTTGGTATCTAATAACTCAGATGATTAAGGGTAGTCTTTGGTTTACTAACACAGGAGAAGGGAGGAGACCGGTGACTGGGATGGTCATCTGTTTACTCATTTGATCTTGTGGAGGTATAGCGATATCATATTTTATGAAATGAAGATAGTGACTTGGAATGTTGGAGGTATTAATTCTCCGATTAAAAAAAAAATCAAAGATTTTGCAGCAGTTGTAGTATCAGAGAGCAGACTTTGCCTTTTTACAGGAAACCCTCTTTACAGACGATGAACATCGAAAATTAAAATGGTGGGTAGGTGATTATGTAGCTGCAGTGGCACAACATAAGTGGGGAGGGTTGGCTATATTATTTTGCAAGGGAATATTGGAAAAATTCACTTTTGGCCGCTGATACAAGGGGCTGATATGTCCTTTGTCAAGCGCATATAGCTCATCTAGATGAGAGATCGAGGTGAACCTTTCCACTTGCACTTTACAAGGATCCTAAATATAGGGAGCGCCTGCTAGGATGCTGGCAGTTATATCAACACACAGACTGCATCCATGAGGGTATTCCAGTACTCTATTGGGAAACAGCAAAGGTTGTGATGCAGGGCAAGACAATCATCTTATTCAAGCTCAGCTTAAAAAAAGCCAAAGACGGAACTTCTTAGTCTGGAGCAGCAGTTAACCATATCATGTTACACAGACGGTATGGGACGTCACATAGTGTCCATGATAAATAACAACTGTTAGAAACACAGAATGCCCTAAATGAACTGATTCGCCAACATACAGTCAAATCTCAAGCTTATTATAAATTCCAGCTCTATAAGCATGGAAATAAGGGGGGTAAATTACTTGCCAGGGTGACTTTGGGTCCAGTTTAAGATTTTGACAAAGGAAGATTAGATTGCTGGTTAAAAATAAACCAGATAAAGTTGTTTGCTCATGAAACAGCTTTCATGGGAGAGTAGCAAACCTCACTAGGTACCCTTTCTCATTGTTTGTTCTTTGTCATTATTCATCCTGTGGTGTGTTTGTTTATGTGAACTCTGAAGCTGCAATGGATGACAGAACAGGAGTTCAGACTCATGTCCCAGAAGCTCACTTGTGGCCTAGTTCGCAGATCTGACTCCTACTACACTGTCAATTCTGCAACCCTCGCTTTGCCAGGCACAGATTAAGCTCTCATCACCTGCATTGTGACTTTATTGACCAAACGTGCCCTTGTGACCCTTGGCGAGAAAAATACTTCTGTGCTGCAGGAAACTTCCCCCCCCCCCCCCCCCCCTCCGTTCTCAAACAAAAAAAAAATAAAAAGAGGATTACTCTTTGCCTGAGCCTGTGAGAGGAAAACAGATATGCAGTGTGTACTTTGGCTTATCACTTTTAGCCTGATTTTCCTACCTTATAAACAAACCAAACCAGAGCTTCTCAAAGTGTGGGTCAGGACCCCAAATGTGGTCACAAACCCCACCTTTGAGGATACAACATAGGTGAGCTATCTATAGGTACATCATTTATTCTGTACTTTCAGGGGGGTCACACAATTTTATTTGGCTGCAGTCTTGGGGTCACAGCCACAAAAAGATTGGGAAGCACTGAAACTTTTCTTGGTTGTCTCCCTAGAATTTGAGTTTGTGTAAAGCAGTTGGTTTCTGTGAACCTTGTACCAGGTTTAGCTCTTGAGTAAGGAATTTACAGTGACCAGATAGTGGTTGAAATGACAGAGGAGAGCAAAAGAAGTGGGTTGTTTTTCTGTTTAATATTAATTTTTTTTTTACATATTCAAACTCCAACAAAAACAATCCATCATTATCAATAAAAGAAACTTATGGCAGCTATATAAGAAGGAAGAAAAAGGGAAAAATAGTAAAATACCCAACATGTCATATTCCCTACAGTTCACCAGATTATGATTTTTATATTTCTGATACAGTATCACATTAGTCCTATCACTAAGATTCATTTTGCCATTTCCGAGTTTACCTCATTGATTGTATTTATGCTTATTTGGTGATTTTTACTATTGTTATGCTGTTAAATTTGTAGAGGCCAACATTCAGCCGGCAGGGCTCTGCATTTTGCTGATTGCTGCCGGCATTATGTCAGAAAATTCAATGCCAGGATATGTCTGGGTTCTGGCATTGAAACATTTGTGTTTACAGAGCCAGTAAAACCATAGCTAGTTAAATGTGATATTCAGCACTTAATTGTCTATGGCACACTATATAAAGATAGGACTGACTTTTTTGCGGTCCTATTTGTGTGGTTACTATGGTCAGTTAAATGCTGACTCTTTCCTTGGAATGTCCCCAAAATAGCCAGTTTTTCTTTAGGCGCTAACTGGACATTTTCAGTGACACAAACTGGTTAAGTGCCAGTAAGCCCCAAATAGGTGATTTAACCGACTAGGCTTGTTAAATCGTTTGAATATCGACCCTGCCATTTTTATGTCAAGAGTACCGGCTGTACACTGCCTTGGGTGAATCTCTTCATAAAGGTGGTTAATAAATCCTAATAAATACATTTATGCAAGTCAAGAAAAACACATGTGTCAAAGATCTAACAACAAGCCCCATATTACCTATTCATTAATATTCCCTCCATTTTCCATTTGGAATCTGTTCTTGGCCAGTAATGAACTCCCTTGAAAACACACAATCCTGCACCTTAATCTTGACAAAACCATTTTTAGGAAATTTTAAGAAACCTGTGACCATGAAGCATTTGACATCTAGATCAGAGGTTCCTAACCTTTTTGGCTGTGGAGATTGGCCCACATCCATTTCCCACCAGTCTTGCTCCCCTCCTCAAGCCTCTCCACTGTGATCTCTCTTCGCCACCAGTCTTTACTTTACTTTTATTTCTTATGGATCGCAACATAGTCAACAGAGTTCAGTGCGATTTACATAGCAAGGAGTGCTGGACATACCAGGAATTACAATTTGAAAACAACAAGAAAAGAAAAATGCTTCTTCAGATTTTACCTAAATGTCTCTCAAACAAATACGTTTTCAATGCTTTACAAAACATCTTATAACAAGAAATGGTTCTTATTTGGATTGGCATAACATTCTACCATTTAGCCGACAAGTATGGTAAAGTAGCAACATGTAGCATCTTATATCTAACCCCTCTTGAAGAAGGGAATATCAGATCCAAGTCATGTCCTAGTAACCTATTCCTAAAATTATGAAGTAAAATCCATCTAATCAGATATTCAGATACTGTTCCATGCAATAACAAGTAACTGAAGCACATAATTTAAAAATTATCCTTTCTTCAACCCGACAACATACAGAGGGGTAAGTAACTCTTTCAAAATTAATGTAGCTGCTACATTCTGAACCATTTTGTAGCCTTTTCTTTACCATAGTGGTGCAACCTATATATAAAAATTACAATAATCTCTCTGAGAGAAAACCAAAGATTGCACCAACAGTCTAAAATTATCCTTATTAAAACAATGACAAATTTGCCTCAACTTTTTTAGTACAACAAATATCCTATTAATCACTATTTACAAAAATTTATAATCCGCCCATCCAAAAATCTGGGTGGAGTACAATAAAACAGACATAATCAAATAAAACAACATCAGTACACTCATTAAGCATAAACAGAATCTTAATCTTGATCTGGGACCCCAAACCCCCCACCAACTATGCTTCAGAGAGAGCAGGTTTGACAACGGGAAAAAATCTGCACACGTACAGCTGGTGGGGGGGGGGGGGGTTAGGGGGGCTGGAGAACCCTCAGATGTCCAGCCCCCCTGAACCTGTGTCGGGGGGACCTGAGATCTGCTGGACCTCCAGCTCCCTGTTGCTGGGGGGGGGGGGGGTCGTCGGTCACCCACTGGGACATCTAAGGGATTTTGAGGGGGGATTGGAGACCCATTGGATCTCCAGCCTCCCCTGAACCTGTGTCAAGGGGATTGGGGGGACCTCCAGCCCCCGTTTTGCCTGGCTCTGGGCAGGGGAAGTTGGGGTCTGGTGGTCTCATGGACCTCCAGCCCCTGTGTTTTACAGGTCTGGGTTTTTGGCAGACCATGATCAGAGTGAATTGCGTGCTTAAATTTGCATGCAATTACCTCTGATTATAGGTCCAGTAATGCCCCGCACTGTTCCAGCGCTATTTTTTAGAGCGCTGTTTGAAACAGTGTGGGGATTTTGATCATCTGCCCAAGAGCCTGTGACCCTGGTGATGTCACTTTTTTGTCAAGGCTCTGGTAAGACTCCTCCCTCTGTGCTCTCTTTCAGCCCCTCCCAGCCACCTAGTCTGCTCTCTCCCAGAAATGTGAATTTCACATACTTATTTTCTCCTGAAACAGTGAAGGATGGGAACTAGTTTTGTTGTTGGCCCAGGTTAGTGATTAAAAGTGCGTTTTGAAACATGGAGAATCAATGTTCTTACATTATAATTCCATTGCTCCCTGTGTGACAACATTGATCACTTAATTTCCCTGTGCTTTCCTTCTCTTTGCTTTCTATGAGAATTCATTAGCCTTCCTAGTGACAGGAAAACCAGTGGACTTTAGCATGGTAGTCTTGGGAGAAGAAAATGTAGCTGCAAATACAAATTTTAAGACCCCCTGTCTTTTAATTTTTGAGGTGCACTACTGTTATTGGCTGCTGCTTCTTTAGGATGTCTTTGCAGTTTGCTATCTGTGGCCTTTAGATGTCAGTAAATCTATGGCTCGGCCCTCTGACTGCTTGGATACCTGCGAAGGAAGTAATCCAACTTGCCACTCCATTTCACTGTGCAATAATCTAGTTGTGTAGAATACATGGTTAACAGCACTAACAAACTGAATTGAGGTGGCTGTGGGGTCATACAAATCACTCATGTATAGGCAGCTTGGAGCTCTTGTTTTTGTGGAGAGCAAGTGAGGGATTGTACAAGTCAGTGAAATACCCCTCTGGCTTTTAATGAAGTTAAGCATTCCTCCATTAGGCAGAGCTGCTGTTTAATCCTGTTTACTTGAATAGGGAATGCCATACTGTTTCATGGTTTAAGAGGACTCTGTCAACATGGATTCATCCAAGGGATATATTGCCTCAACAATTTTTCATTTCTTTGAAGGCGTGAAGAAATGTGGATAAAGGTGAGCCAGCTGATGTAGTGTGCCTAGATTTTCAGAAAGCTTTTGATAAGGTCCCTCAAGAGAGCAGGGACAGTGCAACCTGTTAAGCATGGCGAGGGGCACCAAAGGCCACTTCAAGCCATGCTTACCTGTTGTGCCAGGCTACTGTCCTCTTCCTTCCATTCCCCAGCTGCTCCTGTGAGTCTGGGATCTCTCCAAACCGCTCCTCCTCCTCCTCCTCCTACAACCTCTCCCTGAGTGCTCCAGCACCTCCCTCGTTCCTTATACTCCCCTCTACCTTGCAGCAGGGGCGCAGCAATGGGTGGGCCCAGGCCCACCCAGTTTTAAGCGTCAAAGTGCACACACCAGCTCAGCAGCTGCTGCCACAGCGTTAGTTTTGTCTGCTGCAACAGCCCACTCAGCCACCTCCCACCTGCTTTTTTTTGGCAGTCAGCACTCTCACTGGCAGGCAGCATCTCTTCTGAGTTGTTCTGGAATGGATCTTGGATGGTCACGGTCCTCTCCTCCTCAGCTAGCACTACCTGCATTGCTACGATCCCCCAAGCTGCGCTGCTCTTGTAATCTTGCGGCACACTAAAGTCTCGCGGCTGCTCTGGTGTTGCACGTGCCACACTGCTGTACTGCTGCCCACTCTCCCCCCCACCCCCCCGGCCCGGGTGACCCGCAGTGTGCACGGCACAATGGTGCCACACACATTGCCACATGGGAAGGCTGCTGGTCTGAATGTGCCGTTGCACATGCACGGCTCCTTAGTCTACACTGTGCCTGTGGTGGGGTCTATGATTTTCAGTGGGTGTCGGTTCCCGAGTCAATCACAGCAGCAGTAGCACTCCCTCGCAGTCCCACAACACAGCTACAGGAGCCAGGTAATAAATACATATATTTTTTAAATGTGTAATTGTACTCAAAAATGCTGGCTGGTGGTGGTGGGCTTCTGGGTGGGGTAAGCACTTCAATGCCTAGGGCAAAAAGGTATATTTAATGATTAAAATATACCTTTTTTTTTTTTTGGCCTTGGCAATGAAGAGCCCACCACCAGCCAGCATAAAGCAAAGTGTATGCCTTTGCTCTAATTATATTGCAGGATACTTTGTGTGTTGACATATTTGCCATTATAGTAGACCTATCTGGTCAAGTTTGATATAGCATGATGTAACTATATTTAAAAACTAGTAAAAAAGCCCCGTTTCTGATGCAAATGAAACGGGGGCTAGCAAGGTTTTCTTCTGTGTGCATGTGGGAGTGTGTGTGTCCCTGCCCTCTGCCCTCTCTCCCCTCCCCCCTCTGAGTCCTTCACTGTTACAGAGAGAGCGATTTGATTTCATGCTTTGCTGTGTTTTCCTTCACTGACTGTGTTACAGAGAGGGCGGGGCAGACACTCATGGGGAAACCGGATATCTCTCCCCCTTCACACTTCCGGCTGGAGGCTTCATAGAACGTTGGTGGTGCCTTTTATATAGAGAGATATTAGGGGGGGGGGGGGTTCATATTAAATATGTATATGGTTTATTTTGATGCAGGGCAACTGTTGGGCAGACTACTTAGAAATCCATCATCAAGTACATTCTAAGGCATTATTTTGTAGTATCCCAAGAAACACTATTCATACATAGTACCCACCCATATTAGCTCTGGGTCCACCCAAAATGTCAGGTCTGGCTGCGCCACTGCCCCGCAGTCCTCCCCTCTATCCCATAGTCTGGCACCTGTTTCTCCTTCCCCTGCTCTCCTTTCGTCAGTCTAAGCTTCCTTTTCTGTATGAGCGACATCAACAGGTTTCTTTGACCAACCCCAAGGGGCCTTCCTTCAGCCGCATCTCACCCCCTCCGAAGCAACTTCCTGTTCATTGAGTATGGATTGCGGGTGAAGGAAGGCCACCGCTGATGTAGCAAAGGAAGCTTAGAACAAGGGAAGGCAGAAATAGGTGTCCAACTGGCGGTTGCACAGAGAGGTAGAGATATGTTAGACTCTGGGGGCTTAGAGAAGGAAAGAAGCGCTGGACTCCGGTAGGGAGGAGGACAAGTCGGGGAACGGTGCTGGCATCAGGGGAAGCAGGCAAGGAGGGAGAAAGCCACTAGCATCAAAGGGGGGAAGGCAAGGGAGTGAAGGGTGAGGAGGGATGAGAGATCCAGTGGGAGGGTGAGGAAGAGGTAGGCGTGTGGAGAGGGAAAGAGGTGCTGGACTCGGGGGGGGGGGGGGGGAGTGTGGACAAGGAGGGAAAGAGATGCTGGACTCGGGGAGGGGGTGAGCTGGGAGAGAAATTCCAATGAAGGGGTGATGAAGAGAAGGGGAGACACTGGACCCACAGAGGGGGGGAGAGAGAGAGACTCAATGTGGGGGAGGGATGTGAGTAGAGGGAAAAGAGAAAGGGAGACACACTGGCCTAGAGGCAAGAAAAGGGAAAAGATAGGGACGGGGCAGAAGTGAGGACTGAGAAGGTGAGCCCAAAGCATGGAACTGGGGGGCTAGGGAGTGGGTGAAATAGACGGGGATAGGAGCCTGGGGAAGGAGAGAGAGAGAGGAGGCAATGGGAGTCCTGGAAAGAAGATGAGAGATGAAAAGAAGACTAAGGACTAGAAGGTGAGAGAAAAGGAGGAGGCAGAGAAGATAAAAGTAAAGAAAAAAAAAATGTAAAGAGAGACCAGTGCCAGATAGATGTAGAGAGGGAAAGACAAACCTGGAAAATAATTTAGAAGACTGACACAAGGAAAGTGGAAAAGAGACTAAAGCCAGCTCAGGTGGAAAGGCAAAATGCTCAAAAGACAAGGCAGAAAAGAAAATATTTCCATAGAGTAAAAAGCAGCAGTGCTAGGTAAGATTCTTGGGCACATTAAGTTTTAAACTCTTTTCAAACGTGCATTCAATTACGCCTGCCGCAATTCTGCGCGACTGCGGAGCACAATTCAACATTTGTGCAGTCTCCCCACACCCACCCACCCACTTGCTGCCGCCCGGCCTACCAGAGCACAATACGCCCTGGTGGTCTAGTGGCCTCTTCGGGAGCAGGAAAGAACCCCACTCTTTCCTGCCCTGCTGCCGCCACTCTCTCGCTGGTGCCGTGATTTTTCTAAATGACCGCCGAGACGTCAAGTGGTAACCTGTTGAAACTACCTCTTGAAGTCTCGGCAGCCATTTGGAAAAAGCGTGGCATTAGTGAGAAAGTGGCAGCAGCTGGGCAGGAAAGAATGGGGTTCTTTCCTGCTCTAAGGAGGTTGTCCCACTGCAACTCCTTCTTCTCCTACAGTTCCTCACAGGTGAGTGTGGGGGTGGCTGGAGGGAAGGGAGGAGGCTGTAAAAAAACCAAGGATGCTATGTGTGAGGAAGGGAGGGGCTGCAAAAAAAGGGGGGATGCTGTGGGTGGGAGAGGGCTGCAAAAATAAGGGGATGCTATGAGGGAGGGAGGGGCTATAAAAAAAAAAAAAGGATGCTATGTGGGTGCATGCAGGGAGAGAGGAGGGATGGGGAAAAAAAGGGATGCTATGTGTGGGTGCAGGCAGGTAGGGGGCTTTAAAAAAAAAAAAAGTGGATGCTATGGGGTAGTATCTGTGTTCAGGGAGAGGGGGCTGAAATATTAAACTTACAGAATTTGCAATTTTTTTGTGCATAACAGAATTCCGGCAGGAGTAATTAATATACTATTGTTTTATCCTTCATCCACTTTTTCTGTATTATCCAACAACCTGTGTGTGTGTGGGGGGGGGGGGGGGGGGGGACAGTGAGGAGGTATCCATTTCAGTTTTTGTCAGCTTCGCTTTTCCTGTGTCTACCTCAATAGTAGACTATGGACTTTTCTTCCAGGAACTTGTCCAAACCTCTTTTTATTTAGGTATAACTTGTCTGGAATGTTTTTACGTTTGGGGAGCGTGCCAGGTGCCCTTGACCTGGATTGGCCACTGTCGGTGACAGGATGCTGGGCTAGATGGACCTTTGGTCTTTCCCAGTATGGCACTACTTATGTACTTATGTACTTACAGTGGTGGAAATAAGTATTTGATCCCTTGCTGATTTTGTAAGTTTGCCCACTGACAAAGACATGAGCAGCCCATAATTGAAGGGTAGGTTATTGGTAACAGTGAGAGATAGCACATCACAAATTAAATCCGGAAAATCACATTGTGGAAAGTATATGAATTTATTTGCATTCTGCAGAGGGAAATAAGTATTTGATCCCCCACCAACCAGTAAGAGATCTGGCCCCTACAGACCAGGTAGATGCTCCAAATCAACTCGTTACCTGCATGACAGACAGCTGTCGGCAATGGTCACCTGTATGAAAGACACCTGTCCACAGACTCAGTGAATCAGTCAGACTCTAACCTCTACAAAATGGCCAAGAGCAAGGAGCTGTCTAAGGATGTCAGGGACAAGATCATACACCTGCACAAGGCTGGAATGGGCTACATAACCATCAGTAAGACGCTGGGCGAGAAGGAGACAACTGTTGGTGCCATAGTAAGAAAATGGAAGAAGTACAAAATGACTGTCAATCGACAAAGATCTGGGGCTCCACGCAAAATCTCACCTCGTGGGGTATCCTTGATCATGAGGAAGGTTAGAAATCAGCCTACAACTACAAGGGGGGAACTTGTCAATGATCTCAAGGCAGCTGGGACCACTGTCACCACGAAAACCATTGGTAACACATTACGACATAACGGATTGCAATCCTGCAGTGCCCGCAAGGTCCCCCTGCTCCGGAAGGCACATGTGACGGCCCGTCTGAAGTTTGCCAGTGAACACCTGGATGATGCCGAGAGTGATTGGGAGAAGGTGCTGTGGTCAGATGAGACAAAAATTGAGCTCTTTGGCATGAACTCAACTCGCCGTGTTTGGAGGAAGAGAAATGCTGCCTATGACCCAAAGAACACCGTCCCCACTGTCAAGCATGGAGGTGGAAATGTTATGTTTTGGGGGTGTTTCTCTGCTAAGGGCACAGGACTACTTCACCGCATCAATGGGAGAATGGATGGGGCCATGTACCGTACAATTCTGAGTGACAACCTCCTTCCCTCCGCCAGGGCCTTAAAAATGGGTCGTGGCTGGGTCTTCCAGCACGACAATGACCCAAAACATACAGCCAAGGCAACAAAGGAGTGGCTCAGGAAGAAGCACATTAGGGTCATGGAGTGGCCTAGTCAGTCACCAGACCTTAATCCCATTGAAAACTTATGGAGGGAGCTGAAGCTGCGAGTTGCCAAGCGACAGCCCAGAACTCTTAATGATTTAGAGATGATCTGCAAAGAGGAGTGGACCAAAATTCCTCCTGACATGTGTGCAAACCTCATCATCAACTACAGAAGACGTCTGACCGCTGTGCTTGCCAACAAGGGTTTTGCCACCAAGTATTAGGTCTTGTTTGCCAGAGGGATTAAATACTTATTTCCCTCTGCAGAATGCAAATAAATTCATATACTTTCCACAATGTGATTTTCCGGATTTAATTTGTGATGTGCTATCTCTCACTGTTACCAATAACCTACCCTTCAATTATGGGCTGCTCATGTCTTTGTCAGTGGGCAAACTTACAAAATCAGCAAGGGATCAAATACTTATTTCCACCACTGTATATTGATTAATATATTTCAACATTTCACTACAAACTGTGAGTATGCAATCGGCATTACAATCAGGAAATCCATAATAAAATAAGGAAAAAAATCTTTAAGGCCTATTCGTCCACAATTTAAGGAAAATTAGATTCCAAGAATTCAGAAACATAGATAACATAAAGTATTTAAGAAAATAATCTAACGGTTGCTACCTTGGGTTAACGACCCTAGCCTGCTATTTATGGAGGGCATACAACATTCATATCTACTCTAGCATCGAGAAATTCTTTTAACTGTTTTGGGTCTGCAAATTGAAAATGTTTACCCTCAAGCAGTAAATTACATGTACAAGGAAATCGTAATACAAAATTTATTCCCAACGCCAACGCTCTAGGACGCTGCTCCAAAAAAGCCCTGCGCCTAGTTTGTGTAGGCTTTGAGAGATCTGGAAAAATACGGATCTTTGAGCCCATAAACAGATTTTCTAAATGTCTTAAGGAAAGTCTTAGAACAGCATTACGATCAGGCTCCAGGGCAAAAGTGACCAGCATAGTTGACCTCTGAGTAATAATTTCCAGTGAGCTCTCGAGGAATTAAGTCAGATTCATTCCGTCTCCCACTACTGGGGGGTTTCCATCGCCCCCCCCCCTTTGGGTTCCAGATGTAATAGGCCCGTGTTATGGGGGGTAACGAGTCCTTATCCATTCCAAGAATGTCCACCATATATTTTTTTACCATTTCAACAGGTGGAATTAGAGGAGATTTAGGGAAGTTAAGAAACCTAAGGTTAAGTCTCCTAGCCTGATTCTCCAAATACTCCATTCGTTTGTGCAGAAAATTATTATCCTTAACCAATGCAGTTTCTAAAGTTCCCATTTCTTGTAACTTAGTATTCACATTTTCCAGTTTCGAGGATTGCTGTGCAGTCACTTGCGCTTGGAGTAGCGCAGCTTCAGAAAGAGTTTTTATATTGTCAGTATTTTCTTTTAATGTAGTTTGTATAGAGGTTTGAATGTTATAAACCATGTCCCATAGTGACTCTAATGTCACAATTGCTGGTCTAACCACGCCACTAGCACCAGGGAGGGATTGAGTTTGAGCCTCAACATGAGATAGTCTAGAAACAATGTCTTGAGGTAATACCTGTAGAGCTGATTGAATTAATGCCTCTCTTGGTTGGAGTTCATTCTCTGTCGCTGCAGACCTTCCCTCGAGCAGATTAGGTTGAACCCCTTCGGTATCCGTCACTGCTTGGGCTGTTAGCAACTCCCTCCCAGGCTGAGGCGGAGCAATGCGCGCCACAGGGCTCAGAGAAGCCCCGTTAGCGCTCTCAATCGACGCCGACGCATCGAGAGTTGCAGAAGGGGTCGAGGTTCCCCGAGGACCCGGTTATTGCTTCAGGAATCGCAGGGTCGTCTGCCGCCACGCTGAAGATGTTTCAGGAACCGAGGGATGTTCCTTAACTTTTCCCCTCCGTTTCCCCATCGAGAAAGACGAGGCTACAGCGGTAGCGAAGAGGCTGATCGACGGAGCTACCTCGAGAGCCAACTCAGGTGCGTCCGATCAGAACCCCATCTTGGAATCATGTCCAAACCTCTTTTTTTTAACTATCACATTCTCTGGCAGTGAGCTCCAGAGCTTAACTATTCATTGAGTAAAAATATATTTCCTCCTGCTCGTTTTAAAAGTAGTACTCTTTCCACCTTTTACAGCTTTATTTAGCAGCAGCACTGAATGTAATTTATTCCTCCATACCAATAGGATGGGGCTGTTGGCTTGAGGCAATGGTTCAAAATACATTTTTTCCTATTCTATATAAATCCTTTGATCCCTCTGCCCTGGGTTTCCCATCATGTTCATTTAACCTACAAATAAAGACTGCCAGTAATGACACCTAAAATTCAAAAGATCTGACTGTATAGTGGAACGTTCCCAAATGGCATGGAAAAAGGTATTATCTGCTACTTGACATTTAAGGCACTGCATGGTTGGGACTATCCCTACCCTGTGTTGCCTGAGTCTGCGAGAAATGGGTCCTGTGGATCAACCAAAATCGGCATTCCTGCAGTTCAGCACTATGTCCTATCTTTGGTATTTTTTTTTTTGTTACATTTGTACCTCGCGCTTTCCCACTCATGGCAGGCTCAATGCAGCTTACATGGGGCAATGGAGGGTTAAGTGACTTGGCCAGAGTCACAAGGAGCTGCCTGTGCCTGAAGTGGAAATTGAACTCTCCTCAGTTCCCCAGGACCAAAGTCCACCACCCTAACCACTAGGCCACTCCTATTTGTGATATTACAGAATTAAGAATTAGGGTCCTAGCCCTCAGACCCAGAGCCTGAGCCCATCTCTCCAATAACATTTTGTGATCTTTGGGGGGGGGGGGGGGGAATTAAGGTGTACAAAATTTTATAGTAATTAGAAACTGATCCTATCGCTCAGGCGTGCATGTCCGACAGTGCTTCAAGGAAAGGACCAACTCGATTCTTCTATATTACAGGCTGCAGCGATCTCACATAGTGAGACAGTTGTCTGTACGAATATAGATCACCTGTTTGAAATCTTCATATGATATCAAAGTCCCATCCTCTTTCAGAAAATACTCAATTACTGCAAATCCCCCTGCACCCCCCCTACACACCACCACTAGTTGCTTAAAGGTGCCTGAATCTAATCCCGGTTAAAAATTCATGTTACCTAAAATAGGCAGCAAGTCACTACATATAGAGAATGCCCCCATCTAGCCATCAGGAATTGCCACAAGTTCCTCAGAGGTTGCAATAAAGCACTACTCCGTTTTGGAGGCAGTGCTGCTGTCTGAGCATGCAGTAAAAAAAGAAAAAGTAGATGGCCACCGTGCAAACTATGCTCTCTCATATGGTGTAAGTGTGAAAAACTCCTCAGAGCCCAGCCAGTCCTTCAAGTGGTGGACAAGACATGCCCTATTATACAGTAATACATTTGGCAACCTATAGCAGCTACTTTTTGGGATTCTGCCAGGTACTTGTATTGGCCACTGTTGAAAGCAGGATATTGGGCAACAGCGACCATTGGTCTGTCTGACCCAGTGTGGCTATTATGTTCTTGTGGCAGCGGTTTCATGATAATGCAATGTTTTTCCTCGGGAATACTCCTATAGTAGAGTATCTCTCAGCCCTTGAACAATGGATTGGGAAATTGGATTTCCAAATAACACTGCTCAGGTACTTTGGCATGACTATACTTGTCTGGTACTTAGTTCCAGCAGCCTTAACAAGGACATTGTCTTTTATTGTGCTTTTTTGGACCACTGTAGATTGTGTGTAGGACCTCCCAAATTTCTCTTGGTTTGTGAGAAATTATTCCAGAGGCTTCTGTGGGGACCTCTGCTAGGCTCATTTGATTCAGGCAGGCTTTCCTCCAGGCATGTGCATGCTTTAGATAAACACTCTTTCTGGTTATTCTTGATAGTTCTTGGTTATCATCTTCCCCCACTTTCTTTTGTGCTTCCTTTCCTTAGCTCTGTAATTGCTCAACTTTATCTGCCTGGTGGAGGGTGCCTAACTGCTCCAGATTGTAGATTCCTTACCAAGGGTTTTGCTTTGTTGTTGCATTCCATTGTGGCTGTATAATTTGTGCCTGGAGGCACAGAGCTGTTCTAGCAGGAACCCCCAGGAGGATTACATGATGAAAACCTTCCAGTGCAGGGCTGGAGCCAAAAGCCTTTAAGATGGGAGATAGAAACATAAACTGGTTTATGCTTGCAGGAGGACCTCTGACTTGGTCAGGTCACAGCTCTCCCATCTCCTGGCTAGTTTTGAAAGGAGAGGCCTGGAAGCTGCCAGAGATGTATACATGTGTTCTGTTTGTTTCACTGATTCCTGCTGTTGGCTGTCAGCCCATATGGCTTGTTTGGAAGAGTGCAAGCTGCATGAAAACCCAGCTCCCGCTGTTTCTTGTATAGACTTGTCATAGGATGTTGAGTGAGGGGAGGGGCACAGCAATCAAGTGTGGCCTTTTAAGGCTGAGACTTTTGTGTTAGAGGCAGTATATCAGATAAACTGAAACTGAACTTGAGTTGAGACTTGAGAGGGCTGCTCAGCCTCTATGGTCCCCTAGCTCGATCTCTGGCCTCTTGCTGAGGCTGCTTGCTAGAGTACTAATTAATAGCTGTAGTGATCCCAGATTTAAAAAAAAAATCTTCCAGAGAAATGGCAATCTGTTACAAATTCTGTATGCATGTGTTGTGTGCATAGTAAGAATAGTATCAGTATGCTATGTTTAAGTTCATTATGTGCGTCAGAGACAGTGTTTACACTTGGATGCTGAAGGCTGAACAGTGAACATGGTGTTAGGTCTTTTTCCCTCATTTGGGAAATAGGCAGAGAATTTGACAGTATTCTAAAGCCATTACTGATCTTGGACTGTAGAACTACACTCAGAGGGTAATGCTGATCCAGGGCCACATCCTCATGTTAGTCCGGAAATCACGGCCAGTTCTCCTTCCCAATCCCCTCCCTCTTAGTTTGTCTGGGTGAGATCATTGCTGTCTCCTGCTGGAAAAGATGTAGCGTCCTCTGCTCTTTGGATGTTCATCAGGTTCACATTACCAATGCAAAGCCTGCCAACTGTCTTGCATGTAACTAATGCAGCATTATGAAACTGAATTTAAAAAAAAAAAGTGGTTTCTGGTATTATAGCCAGGATGCTTATCTGCCTGCCCCTGAATGGCAAACTGGGTAAAAAAAACTATTCATTGTATAATTTCAGGTCCCAATGCACTTGCTGGGCTTCCCTGGCTAACAGGTGTGGGATAGTAATGGATTCTGTAGGTGGGGAGGGCCCCACAAGTTCCATTTGAGTGTAGATGTTAGTACAAAAGAGCAGAAATGTTTGGGTGAATAGCTGTCTTGGCACCTTGTTACAGAACGTAGAAATGGATTTCAGGTTATCCTAGTGGATTGGCAGCAGGGGCTTTGGGCTTGCTAGGCAGATCATCCTAGTTTAATTCCTGACCCTGGCTTTTACATCACAGGCCAGCTTGAGGATGCTGCTAGGGAGGAAAGAGTAGAGTCCCAGCCATCACTCATAAGCAATACTTAGTGGCTGGAACTAAGCTGCACATGTAAAGATTTCTGGAGGGAATGACTGCATTAGGAAAGGTCATAAAAATAAGGGAGATGCCCATGGTAGTTATAAGCAAAGGGCTTTAGCACTGTAGCCCAGTAGAGGCTGGCTTCAGTATGCGCTGGAATCCCATAGAAAGCAGGAAGAAACTGCAGGATCAAAAACAGAATAAAGAAAGTTGGTTTTCACAGTACTTAAATGAGGAATGTCTGACTGTTGCAGCAGAACTCTGAGAAGAAATGTGGTCGTCTGGTTAGAGCACAGAGCAGTGTGTCGAGAAGCTCTGACGAGTTCTGATCCATTCTCCCCAACTCGTTTGCTGGTTGCCTGTGTTTCACCCGTACAGAGGACAGTGCTGTCATTTTTCTTTGTGACGTGGTTTACAGGTCAAGTGCCAGAAACAGAAAAAATGATGGCAGAAAAAGACCGTAAGAACTTATGCAGCCTGCTCATCCACACCAATCGATTAAGCTCTACAACTCCTTCCTCACCTTTAGAGATCCTGCGTTTGTCCCATGCTTTCTGAATTTAGATACAGTCCTTGTCTGTGCCATCACCACGAGGCCATTCCACACATCCATCACCCTTTTTGTACACCCAAGTCCATTTCTTAACTTCTCCAAATTGTAGAGTCCTTAAGTGGTTTTTGCGTTGTTGTGGCATTCCATTGTGGCTGTATAATTTGTGCAAGGAGGCATAGAGCAGGAACCCCCCAGGAGCGTTACATGATGAAAACCTTCCAGAGCAAGGCTGGAGCCATCCTATGCCCCCTCATACCAGATCTTCATTGTGCATTTCTATAATGAAGGTATTTGAACATCTGTCATATCTCCTCTCTCCTGCTTTTCTGACAAAGTATGAGTATTTAGATGTTTAAGTCTGGCCCTGTATAATGAAGACTACTGACCATTTTAGAAACCACTCTCTGGACCGTCTCCATCCTGTTTATATCTTTTTGAAAGTACACATTACTCTAAATGAGATCTCACCAGTGACTTATGCAAAGGCTTTATCACCTCCTTTTTCCTGCTGGCCACCATAAGACCATCCGATACAATCACCCCCAGACCCTTCTCTTTTGAGCACAGATTGAAATACTTCACCCTTAATACTGTACCACTCTCTTGGGGTTTTGCAGCCCAAGTGTGTGACCCTGCATTGTTTAGCATTATATCTTAGCTGCCAAATTCTAGCCCATTCTTCAAGCTGTTTAGATCCTCCCCCATGCTATTCACACCAGCTGAGGTGTCTACCTTATTGCAGATTTTAGTATCATTCGCAAAGAGGCAAACCTTACCAGACAGCCTTCATGTATAAAAATGTTAAAAAGAACTGAACCAAAAAAGGTTGCTGCTGGTCATCTTTCTAATGTGACTGCATTCATGTTTCTGAAATACTGTGAGGAGTGTGTTGCAGTCCATCTTTGTTGTTGGCTGTAATTTATAAATCCTAAGTAATGTTGTGGGGGGGGGGGGGGGGGGGAGGTGAAGACTTTATAAAGGTTTTCCAAATGTAAAGACTGTTACAAGCAGAAGAAAAGGCCTTTTATAAAATTTCTGTGCAGTATATGCACATAATGGTACAGGTAGAGGCTGACCAAAATCAGGCTGAATTTTGCTGCTTGGTTTTGGTTGAAACCGAAGCCAAAACTGGCCCACCTCCTTAAACCCTAGTGGTCTAACCAAGCAGGAGCAATCCCCAGTTGCTCCTGCCTCTGCTGTTAAAATAGCTGCCAAGACTACTGCTAAAGAGTATGGCAGCCATTTTGAGATTGGAGTCTGCATGGGCAGGAACGATTCACAGTCGCTCCTGCCCATGCTGGCTCCAGTTTCAAAGTGGCTGCTGTGACCTTCAGCGGCAGTCTTGGCAGCCATTTTTGACAGCAGAGCAACTGAGGCTCGCTCCTGCCCTGGTTAGGCCACTAGACTACCAGGGCTTCTAATGTAGAACCTGGGGGCGGAGGGGGAGAGAGTGGGTGGTGCTTTTGGTTGAGGATGGGGTTTTGGTTTCAGTTTAAACCAAAATATGGCTGAATTCGAATTTTGAGCTGGTTTTAGTCCTGAAACTGAAATTTGGGTGACCTCTACGTACATGCATCCACAAGATGGAGCGTAGTTACATATTGCCATGAATAGATGCTCCCACGAGAATAGTTTGGGTGCATTTGTGATGTGCACATATTTTATAAAATACAACAGTGTATACCAGTGGTTCCCAAACCTGATCCTGGAGACACCCCAGCCATTCAGGTTCTTGGGATAGCCACAACGATTATTCATGAGAGAGATTTGCATGTAGCATTTGCGTGCTATTGGGGCTGGTTCTGGAAGCCTGTTTTATAAAGGCATATAGGCATTGATTCTGCATGTTATTTGTGTGTGATTTTATATATATATATATATATATATATATATATATATATATAATCACACAATCTAATATAATTTGCACCTCTAACGTTCCATTGCTGCCTGGGTATATATCACACAAACTAAGTTTATATCTGAGGCAGTGGCGGGTTAAGGGGCCCTTTTACTAAGGTACGCCTAAAAGTGGCCTGCGTTGGTGTAGGCGCATGTTTTACACTCGCGCTGGTCCATTTCCTCAGCGTACCTGGAAAAAAAAAAGGCTTTTTTTTGGTGTGGGGAAAATGGACGTGCAGCAAAATTAAAGACGTTACCGCCACCCATTGACTTAGCGGTAAGGTCTCATGCACACAAACTGCCGATTACCGCCAGGTAAGCGCCACATAGTAGAAAATATAAAATATTTTCTACTGTGTGTTTTGGGTGCATGCCAAAAATGGAATTACTGTCCGGTCCATGCAGTATCCGGGCGGTAGTGCCAATTTGACGCACATAGGCACCTGTGCACCTTAGTAAAATGGCCCCTAAGTGACTTTCCCAAGATCACAAGGAGCAGCAGTGGGATTTGATCCAGTCATCGCTGGATGTCAAGTCTGGTTCTCTTTATGAAATATGTACAAGCCTTGTTAATATTCTCACGTAGGCATCCTATTACAAAATTATCTCCAGGGGCTTGATTGTATAACAGGAAGCCTAGCCACAAAAGTGACACAAGCAACCTGTCAAGTCCTGCCTATTATGGCAATGTGAAAACAAGGCAGTTCAGCAATCATAGTGAGAAAATTTCTTGGGGGAAATTCAGTTTTTGTTTTAACATTTTCAGGTTTTTTGGGTTTTTTTTAAATACCATATCCCTTTAATGCGGTAATACATGTACAATTGTCAGGCTAATTATCTGAATCCGTGGTTAACTGCACAGCCAGTTTAGCATTTGCTTGGGGCATGCAATATAAAGAGTGCCAAAATGCCTTGCCACTGATGTCACTGTAGTAGGAGCCCCCATATCTATCATCTATTTCTCCCCTCTTCTCTGCTTCTGGATCTGGCATCTCCCCTCTCTCTGTTAAACCCCCTGACCTTTAAAATGTATCTTCCATATCATCATGCTGATCAATCCATAGACTGGTGGGTTGTGTCCATCTACCAGCAGGTGGAGATAGAGAGCAATCCTTTTGCCTCCCTATATGTGGTCATGTGCTGCCGGAAACTCCTCAGTATGTTCTCTATCTCAGCAGGTGGTGGTCACACACAGCAGCAGCTCTGGTTAGGTCTCCAAGCCTAATTTTTAGGTTTTGTTGAGTACCTGGGGTTGAGGGCTCTTCTTGAGCAAGTGCAAACCTGGTGGCGCCAGGTCCCTCCTTTTCTCCCCCCTCCCGCTGGCTTCGTTTAAAAAAAAAAAAAAAATTTTGAACGTCCTTAAGGGCGTTTATTTCGATGTTTATTTAAACGTTTATTGCAGCTACTCACTGGGACACCAGGTCGTTACAGCTCGGAGCGAGAAGCAGGTAATTTTTACCTTTTTATAGCGGGCAGGGGGTTCCCCGATCGATCTCCACGTGGCCTATGGCGTCGGAGGGCGAGGGCACGAAGAATCGCTCCCCGGACCGCGTGTGCGCTTTAGCGGGGATGCGGGGGTCTGAAAGTCTGACTCGCCCTTGTTGGGTGTCAGTTCGGAGGTCGGTCAGTGTCCCGGGTCTTCCTCCGGTGCGGCGGTTTTTCCCGCCATAAACGCCCATCCCCCGCTGCTCGCCTCCGCCATCTTGGCTGGCCATGCTGCTCGGACGGCTTCTTCTTGGGCCGCCCTTGAGCTGGGAGACGTTAATGCCATGGCCGCCCTTGATTTGGGCGACGGCAAAAAAGCGGCTAAAGTTAAGCGCCGTTCTTCCCGCGCGGCTCCTTCGCGGAGTGTCACGCCGGACGCCATCTTGGATGCGCAGCATGTTTCTCCCCCGCTCTTGCGAGCGCCGGTTGAGGGTGCGTCTAGGGCTGTGGCCCAGGCGGCTGAAGTGCACAGTCTGGGGGGTTTCTCCCCCGAGTTTATTTTGCTGCTGCATCAGGCCTTCCTTATGCAGAACGCTGCCCCTTCTCCCTTATCCGATAAAGGGGTTGAGGCCCCCGGAAGTAAACGCTCTCGGGTGGATTCCCAGGCCTTAGAGGACTTTCTCTCCTCTGTAGATGAGGGCAGCGTATCTGAGTTCTCCCAACGGTCCTTTGCGGATTCCTTGGAGGAGACGGATTCCCGCTCGGATGGAGCGGATGACCCCTCTGCAGCGCGGATCTTTTGCTCAGAGGATTTGCCCAACCTGTTAGTGCAGGCCATGAGCATTTTGAAGATTTCCTCTCCAGAGGACGTCTCTCCCTCAGCCCCTGTTGGCTCCGCCATTATGCTGGGGACGAAGCGCCCGCCTAGAACCTTCCACGTGCATGATGCCATGCACACCTTAATTTCGGCTCAATGGGATGTCCCGGAAGCGAGCCTCAAAGTGGCTAGGGCCATGTCCCGCCTCTATCCTTTGCCTGAAAGTGAACGGGAAGCCTTTCTTTGGCCTACCGTGGATTCTTTAATCTCTGCGGTGACTAAGAAAACGGCGTTGCCGGTGGAAGGTGGCATGGCCCTAAAGGACGCCCAAGACAGAAGATTGGAGGCGGCCTTAAGGTCGTCCTTCGAGGCGGCTGCCTTAAGTTTGCAGGCCTCAGTTTGCGGCTCCTATGTGGCCAGGGCGTGCCTGACGATTGTGCAGCGGGCTTCCCCCTCGGATCCTTCCTTGAGGGCTGATTGGCCGGCCCTGGAATCGGGCTTGGCTTATTTGGCAGACTTACTGTATGATGTCTTGAGAGCCTCGGCTAAAGGTATGGCTCAGACAGTCTCTGCGCGGCGGTGGCTTTGGCTGAAACATTGGTCTGCTGACCACGCCTCTAAGTCCCGCCTGGCTAAGTTGCCTTTTAAAGGCAAGCTGCTTTTTGGGGTCGAGCTGGACAAAATTGTGACCGATCTCGGCACGTCTAGGGGCAAGAGGTTACCAGAGGTCAGGGCTCGGGCCAGTGCTCGCCCCGGTAACTCCAGAGGACGGTTTCAGGAAGCCCGTCAGTACCGCCCGGGCAAGTCGGGCTCCTCTGCCCCCTCTTCCTTCAAGAGGAACTTCTCCCCCAAGCAGCATTCCTTTTGCAGAGACCGCCGTCCTGGAGGTGCGCCCTCCGGTCCTCCCCCAGGGTCTCGTACCCAATGACGGGGTCCTGGTCCATGGCCCAGTGCAGATTGGAGGACGCCTGTCCTCGTTTCTGGGCGAGTGGACCAGGGTAACTTCAGACGCTTGGGTGCTGGAAGTCATCAGAGACGGCTACAAGCTAGAGTTCTGCCGACCCTTAAGAGACGGGTTTGTACTCTCTCCCTGCAAGTCTCCGGTCAAAGCTGTGGCAGTGCAGCAGACCTTGGACAATCTGATCCGCCTGGGTGCGGTCGTTCCGGTGCCAGAAAATCAGCTTGGCAAGGGACGTTACTCCATTTACTTTGTGGTACCAAAGAAAGGAGGTTCTGTACGGCCTATCCTCGACCTCAAAGGGGTCAATCGGGCCTTGAAAGTTCGGCACTTTCGCATGGAGACTCTCGGCTCTGTTATAGCGGCAGTGAAGGCAGGGGAGTTCCTGGCATCCTTGGACATCAAGGAAGCGTACTTGCATATTCCCATCTGGCCTCCTCATCAACGCTTTCTGCGTTTTGCAGTCCTGGGCCGACACTTCCAGTTCAGAGCCCTCCCGTTCGGGTTGGCTACTGCTCCGCGGACCTTCTCCAAAGTAATGGTGGTCATCGCGGCCTTCCTGCGAAAGAAAGGAGTACAAGTCCATCCTTATCTGGACGACTGGTTGATCCGAGCCCCCTCTTATGCAGAGTGCGGCAAAGCTGTGGACCGGGTGATTGCTCTTTTGAGCTCCCTGGGGTGGATCATCAACTGTGAGAAAAGCCAGCTGCGCCCGACTCAGTCCCTGGAGTATCTGGGAGTTCGATTCGACACCCAAGTGGGCAGAGTGTTCCTGCCGGACAATCGGATTGTCAAACTTCAGGCTCAGGTGGACCAGTTCCTAGTAGCCTCTCCGCTTCGGGCTTGGGACTATGTGCAGCTGTTGAGCTCTATGACGGCCACGATGGAAGTAGTGCCCTGGGCCAGGGCTCATATGAGACCACTACAACACTCTCTGCTGCAGCGCTGGACTCCGGTGTCGGAGGATTATGCTGTGCGCCTTCCCTTGGACCCAGCAGTGCGCAAGGCGCTGAGCTGGTGGCTGAAGACAGACAGGTTGTCTGCAGGGATGCCTCTTGTGACCCCGAAGTGGATTGTCGTCACGACGGACGCCTCTTTGACGGGCTGGGGAGCCCACTGCTTGGGAAGGACAGCGCAGGGGCTCTGGTCTCCTGCAGAGGCAAAGTGATCTATCAACCTCCTGGAACTCAGAGCCATTCGGTTGGCGCTTTTGGAGTTCCTCCCGGTACTGGCGTTGAAGCCAGTACGGGTCCTGTCGGACAATGCCACGGCTGTGGCCTATGTCAACCGCCAGGGAGGTACCAAGAGCGCTCCTCTAGCCAAGGAAGCCATGAATCTATGCCAGTGGGCGGAAGCGAACCTGGAACAGCTGTCGGCGGCCCACATTGCCAGAGTCATGAATGTCAAGGCGAACTTTCTCAGTCGCCATACCTTGGATCCCGGAGAGTGGCAGTTATCGGCTCAGGCGTTCTTGCACATCACGAAGTGCTGGGGCCCGCCGAGCCTAGATCTGATGGCGTCATCGGCCAATTGCCAAGTGCCGCGCTTTTTCAGCAGAGGACGGGACCCTCGATCTCTGGGAGTAGATGCTCTTCTCCAACAGTGGCCGACACAGGAGCTTCTCTATGTGTTCCCGCCTGGCCCATGTTGGGCAGGGTACTAGACCGGGTGGCAAAGCATCCGGGCCGGATAATCCTGGTGGGTCCGGACTGGCCCAGACGTCCCTGGTATGCGGACTTGATCAGGCTCTCAGTGGACGACCCTCTGCGGCTGCCAGTGGAGCAGGGCCTGTTGCATCAGGGTCCCGTGGTGATGGAGGATCCCTCCCCCTTTGGTCTTACGGCCTGGCTATTGAGCGGCAGCGTCTGAGGAAGAAGGGCTTCTCAGACAAGGTCATCGCCACTATGCTGAGAGCGAGGAAGTGCTCTACTTCTACTGCTTACGCCAGGGTTTGGCGTACCTTTGCAGCGTGGTGTGAAGCAGGCTCACTTTCTCCCTTCACTGCTCCAATTTCTTCAGTGCTGGCGTTCCTGCAAGAAGGTCTGGAGAAAGGCCTGTCGCTCAGTTCCCTTAAAGTCCAGGTAGCGGCTCTGGCTTGCTTCAGGGGCCGCCTGAAGGGTGCTTCCCTGGCTTTGCAGCCAGATGTGGTACGCTTTCTCAAGGGAGTTAATCACCTGCGCCCTCCTCTGCACTCAGTGGTGCCTGCGTGGAATCTCAACCTGGTTCTCAGAGCCTTGCAGAAGCCGCCTTTTGAACCCTTGTCGAGGGCATCTCTGAAAGACCTGACGTTGAAAGCAGTCTTTTTGGTGGCTATCACTTCAGCCAGAAGAGTTTCCGAGCTCCAGGCACTCTCATGTCGAGAGCCTTTTCTGCAGTTCACTGAGGCAGGAGTGACTATTCGCACAGTGCCTTCCTTCCTGCCCAAGATTGTTTCTCGCTTCCATGTGAATCAGCAGCTCTGTCTCCCTTCCTTTCGTAGGGAGGACTACCCAGAGGAATACTCTGCTCTCAAATTTCTGGATGTGAGACGAGTCATCATCAGATACTTGGAAGTGACCAATGATTTCCGGAAATCGGATCATCTGTTTGTCCTGTTTGCAGGTCCTCGTAAGGGTCTGCAGGCTGCTAAGCCTACAGTGGCAAGATGGGTCAAGGAAGCCATTGCAGCGGCTTATGTGGCCGCGGGGAAGGTGCCGCCTATTCAGCTGAAGGCTCACTCCACTAGAGCTCAGGCGGCCTCGATGGCAGAGGCCGGGTCCGTCTCCTTGGAAGAGATATGCAAGGCGGCAACTTGGGCATCAGCCCATACCTTCTCCAGGCATTACCGCTTGACTGTGGCTGCTCGGGCGGAGGCCCGGTTTGGAGCTTCAGTGTTGCGGTCAGGGATTTCAATGTCCCGCCCTGGGTGAGTACTGCTTCGGTACATCCCACCAGTCTATGGATTGATCAGCATGATGATATGGAAGGTAAAATTATGTATCATACCTGATAATTTTCTTTCCATTAATCATAGCTGATCAATCCATAGCCCCTCCCAGATATCTGTACTGTTTATATTCTGGTTGCATTTCAGGTTCAAGTTTAGTCTTCAGTTCCTGTTCAGGAGGACTTCGTGTTCAAGTTTTTTCAATTGGATTCTTCAGGAGTTGAGACGAGTTTGTGTTACAGTGAGCTGCTGCATTCCTCTCCCCTCCGTTTTACGGGGCTGGATTGAGACATAAATTCTGCCGGTGCTCCCTCCCGCTTCGGCGGTGTTAGGGTCAGTCAGCTCCTCCCGCGGTTGCGGTTGCAGGATAAGCCAGATCCCCCCGCATCGGCGGGGTGGTGTCCCTCCCCCGCTCCGCGGGGATGAGCTGGACGGATTCCCCTCCCCCACTTGTGTGGGGATGAGCTGGGTTAATTCCCCTCCCCCGTTTCGGCGGTGGTGAGCTGGGCAGAGTGTCCCTTTGTGGGTGTAATTCTCTAAGTGCTGAGTCCTGCGGATGGAGCTTGGATATCGACATACTGAGGAGTTTCCGGCAGCACATGACCACATCTAGGGAGGCAAAAGGATTGCTCTCTATCTCCACCTGCTGGTAGATGGACACAACCCACCAGTCTATGGATTGATCAGCTATGATTAATGGAAAGAAAATTATCAGGTATGATACATAATTTTACCTTTCTCTCGAGGTCAGTGGCAACAGTGCAGTGGGGGTGGAGGAAATTTGATGGGGGGGAGGGAGGCCTGACGCAGGAGTGAGGAGGGGAAGAGAGCAATGTTCGGGGAGGTGGTAGGGGAAATGTATCTTTCTCTCTCTCTCTCTCTCTCGAGGTCAGCGGCACCAGTACAGTGGGGGTGGAGGGAAATTTGAGGGGGGGAGGGAGGCCTGACCCAGGAGTGAGGAGGGGAAGAGAGCAATGTTCGGGGAGGTGGTGCCGATGTGGTAGGAGGTGGGGGGGTCCAGAGCAATAGTTGTCTCAGGGTTCCACATCCCCTTGAGGTAGCACTGGATAACTGTCTGTCTCCCTCTCATTCTTGTAGGTCTCTGCTGTACCAACAGTGATTGCAGTGAAGAAAGGTGATGTGGTGGATAAGTTTGTAGGAGTGAAGGATGAGGATCAGCTGGAAGCATTCTTGATAAAAGTAATCGGCCCATAGGGAGACTGAGCAAGCGCTGCTGTTGTGAAACTGCCTTTGCCTTCTAATATTTTACCATCACCATGAGACCTGTTCGCTTGAACTTCAGCTCGCTCTTCTGATGTGCATACTGCAGGAATTTCAAAAGCCAAGAAGGGGAAAATATTAACACTGGGGCATCCAAGTAGCTTCACAGTGGGCTACACAATCAGAAATTCGTGTGTTTAGGCTGCATTAATATTTAGCCTTATATAACATGATTTATATTGATCAAAATCTGTAAATCTCTTCTGACATAGTGACTTTGTCTCCACAAAATAGATCTGCAATTCTTCAAGATTGTGTACTAGCTAATTAAGTCATTTTTGATAAAAATCTTGAGTGGGCCATATCACAAGGTTAGGTGGGTTGCATTTTACCTGTGGGCCACATATTTGATGCCCATGGATAAAACAGCACCAGTGTGAGGGCAGTTTTCTGTCTCCTTCCCATTTTTACAAATACATTGTGCCCATTCTCTACACTTGCTCTTTTTTGACAGTACAATAAGAGAAGAGGATTTGTTTACCTACCACTATAATGCCTACAGGTAGCGGCAACTGTTCATATTTCTCAGTGTACAGGCCTGCTACCCACAGTTCATATATCCTACAACAGCAGTGATTCTGATAGAGGTATTTGGAGGTCTTAATATTGCGCAGATTTCCATGCTTATCAGAACTTTGGTTTACTTTTTCTTCAGAGATAAATGTAATTTTTTTTTTTTTTTTAATGTTTAGGAAGAGGAGAGATCAACAGTTCTTTTTTTTTTTTTTTTTTTTTTTTTCTTGTGCTAATGCCATTGCACTTCTTGGTTTTGTCTAACCTCCTCTGTGGCTCTAGGCCAGAGCTTCCCAAACTGTGGATTGGGACTCTCAAAACCCACATTTGGGGTCATGACCTGGGTGGGCTGTCTATTGCTCCATCATTATTCTGCACCTCAAGTGGGTCACTCAGTTTTATTTGGCTGCTTTCATGGAGTCACAGCCACAAAAAGATTGATACACATTGCTCTAGTCACTCCATCATCTAGGCCAGGTTTGAGGCACTCAGAACAATTATAGTGAGAACCTAAGGGAGTCTTTGCACTGCCATGTGCACCAGCTTGACAAACTCAAATTGCCAGAGTGAAAGGGGTATTGAACTAGATTTTGTAGAGCAGTCATTCTGAGCTCTTGTTACAAAATTAACGTGGGACTTAAGAATAAGGCAAGATCAGACGTTGGATAATGACAGAAGAACCAAGAATGTTAGTGTGAACAGCAGACCTGCAATGTTTGTTTCAAGAGTAGGATTTCTTTTTGAAATGGATAAGTTAGAGATTGCAGATTAAAGGAAAACAAATATGAACCATGTCACTTCATACCATTCATCGGTATATTCTTTGAATATCTCTGAGTCAGGATACAAACTACAGCCACCTCTTATAAAGCGTCTAGGGGCAAAGATTTAACACATGAAGTGTCCTTACCAGGAGGCACCCATTTCTTAAATATGCAAACTCTACCCCTTGCTTCCCAGCTTTCTTGTAAAAGTTGATCATTTGACCCAAAAGCCTGATTTCTTAATCTGTACTCTCAGCACTTGCCTTGATGCTTTCTACATTTGTTATTTTTCTGCTGCAGGACTCTCATGTCCTTATACCTGGATGCCATGAGAGTCACGGTATGCTGTTTGCCTTACCCTACCCTAACTTCTTAAGAGTGGGCTGTAGCTGTTCAGAGCTACTTCATGGGCCTCATCAAGCGATACCTTCCACTATGAGTTTTTTAAATTCAGCCTCCATGGCACTTGGGGTGCCCACAGAAGTTTCAGCTGCAAGTCCAACTCAGATCTTGCCTCTTCACAAAACATTAAACTTTTCCAAATTGCAGTCGGTCTTCAGTTAAAGCCAGAAAACAGTACTAGAATTTGTGTACAAGGCATGTGCACAAGGAAAAATCTATGGGGGTTGATGCTGGTGCTATTTAACCAAGTGGTAGAGGTTCCTACCTGATTAATTACTGCTGACCAGGTCCCCAGCCACTATTCAACGGTACTTGTGGCACTCGCCATTTGAATAGTAGTACAGACTGCTGTGGCACTATCCGGTTAACAGTGGTGTATTTAAACTAGATGCACCTGTTGCGTATGCACCCCCTGTCAGACCTGGCCACTCGCCCCCCCCCCCCCCCCCACCTTAAAATCCTCTCTACTGTAGTTTTCACCCAGGCAGTGGCACTCATAGGCTGCCTGCGGCCTGTACTGGGACTTCCTCCCTGAATCGTCTCACTCCCATCTGATGCAACTTCCTGTTTTGTGAAAGGCAGGATGGTTCAGGGAGGAAGTCCTGGTGCAGGCAGCCCATGGGGTGCCTCTACCCGGATGAAAACTACACAGAGAGGATTTTAAGATACGGGGGTGGACGTACCCTCGCTTAAAAAAAAAATCCTGGCTACACCGCTGCAAGTTAGTGCTGGGGGAGGCTGGGTTGTCCTGGAAGTTTTGCAGCCACTTCTGTTATTCAGTGTCCAGGTAGCTATCCAGGCAAGCCTAGCTTCCTAGAAAGCTGTCTGAACTTGCCTAGATAGCCAGCAGCGGTATCCGGCTAACTGCTGGAGTGCACCAGAGACCCAGATATTGAGTTCCGGTAGTCAGAGATGGCCCTGTGATGAATACCAGGTCCTAAAATCTGCTTGCAGTGGGCTGAATCTGAACCAGGTGGTTTTTCAGTTTGATCTTTTTTTGAAAAATGAATGCATGCAGGTTGACATTATTTGCATTAATTCATTGGTTAATCTGCATTAAATTTATTTTGTGCACAGTACCTTTTTAAGACCTGCTAATAAATATGCTTCCCTAGTGTGTACCAGTTAATCTTTTTAGAAACTTCCAAGATACAGTTCTTTGCTCCCGACTAATGTGAAGTCATTCTTAGTTTGTTTGTTTTTTTATTATTTATATATGTTTTCTGGTGACTGGTGTGGTATTGGAAAAGTGCCAGATTGACAGCACACAGGCTGAAGTTCCACTATTTAGCCACAAAGCTAGTGGAGCACTGGCAATTCCAACCCTGTAACTAAGCTGCTACACTCATGATCAATTGTTCTTTGCTTTCATGTTGTGTATCTGATCTGATGACTGTTAGGTGATGTGGACAGACCACAAACTCATATTACAAGGCCATAGAACAGCTATGGAACAAGTGTGGCTTTGGTCCATAGTTTGTTTGAAAATGTTGTTGTGTGAAGGGAGATACTCCCATGCTGTGCTGGTGTGCCCCACATTCTACCTTTTTTCCTAGCTTATGTATTTAGGAAGCATTTTGCCTCTTTGATTTGCTCTGTGATGCCACCTTTCACCCCCAGCCTCTCTAGAGCTGGCCTTTCTTCCCCTATACCAAGGGCATTCTACCATCTAGTCTTCATGTTTCCCTTGTTTACATGCTCTCTTAACCTTTTTTTATATGAAAAACATATGGTCCTGATTTAAATGCAAAGTAAAATATATATATGCATTTGTGTGTTGGATTGTGTAACATTTTTCAACAGTATGAACACTTTTCTTTCATTTACACAACAGCACCTACTAGGCCAACTTTTATACCATTATAGTGAGTCTGGTGCATATGAAATTGGAGACATTTAATCTGGGTGGGTAACAGCACAGTAGCTGGAGTGAACAAAAGCTTGTTTTCACCTCTGTCATCTTTCTTCCAAGTACACTCAGTCCCTGCTACGGTTTCTGCTGATCTTGCTTTTTCATGCCTTCCATGAGTTCAGGTGCCAGTAGGCTGATTTCTTTTTCCTGGCATTTGAATATGAATAGAAGAAAAATGCTCAGGCTTGGAGGAATTTGTCCTGTAGCATTCAGAGAAAATTATCATCATTTCTGCTGTAATACACATTTCACTGATCAGATTTTCAGCAGCCTGAAACTATCTTGTCGTGTTAGAGACTTACAGTTTGTGAACTGATGATCTTGATGATTTAAGGAATTTTGGTGATTACTTATTTCCTTAAAACAGAAAAAGAGGGCAAAATGACTGATCTCACAATATAAGTAACAATATGAAGAGATTAGCTCCATAATGGTAATCCTATATTTTGTTTGATATTAATATGGGATAAGGTTACAGGACATTCTATGGGATAAATTCCACCAGTGCAAATTCATCACCTGGCCAATTTCTTTGTGCAAAGTATACTTCTAAAATCGAAAATTGTTCTTGTTTATTATTAAAATGCTTTATAAACCTTACACAATATAAAAAGAATATAGTCTTTCAGTACTTCTCTGACACAGTGCTGCTCAGAACATCTTCATGCAGCCCTGTATAATTATAATAAATATGGAAAGTTGTTGATTTTTAGAAATACATTGTGCACAAAACGTTTGGCAAGCGATTTGAATGTAATGGTGGGTTTTATCACATAGAAGGTCCTGTAAGCTTTAATTTCAAATAAACAGTTTTTCATGCTCCTTTGTGCCTCATTTTGTTTAATAATATTAATATGGGATTACGGTTATAGAACTGATTATTTCCACATAAATTAAAAACATGACTGTTTAGTGACTAATTTATTGGATCATGGTAGGATGAGGTGAAGTGAGAATGAGCTGGGGTTAGGGGGAGAGAAGGTGGAAGCTAGATTTTAAGTAGCACTTGTTGTCAAGGCCTCTTAAAGAGTAATATCTTTAAAACTTTAATATCTAAGAACTATAACTTCCGCATGCCAGCACACACCTGAAGCCTCTTTATTTTCTGACATTTACTTTAATGAATAAATATATATAATTTACTCAGTTTGTAGATCGTTGTGGTTCTGAGAGCTGAATCAGCCGGTGGGTGGGTGGGTGGGTATGGAACTCTGAAGAAAGGAAGTGTCAATGGAGAGGTGAGAGAGTGATCAGGGAGATGAAAGCAGTTCAGAGATGGGGTGCTGGGTTTGTGCAATATCTTGAGAGAAAATGAATGAGGTAAAAAGACGAGCCTTCAAGGGAACAGGAGGACCCTTGCTAGGATTACCATATATGGTCCCCCCAAAAAGAGGACACATTCCCTGCCCCCCCAAGGGTGTCCTAGCCTCCCCTCACCTTACTCTACTGCCCTGGTGGTCTAGTGGCCTCTTGGGCAGTAAAGAGCCCCCTCTTTTTCCTGCCAAGAGCACTGCCCTACATTCTGTTCCCCTTGCAATGCTGAGTGCTGACGTTCCTGGCACCGATTCAAAATGGCTGCCGAGCGTTGAAGTGGCCTCAGAAGTCTCGCGAGACCGCTTCAACTCTCGGTTGAAGAGAACTGTAATAGTGGCAGAGTATCTCTTACCTGGAATATCATGTCAGAAAGACTATATGGTTTGTCTCGTATACCCATCTCCAACTGCTCAGCTCTACAGTGCCTTCCTTTCTCTCAGTGATCCTCTGTGCTTGTCCAGTCTGTTCTTTGTTCTTGAATTCAGATACAGTTCTGTGAGAGACTTTTCTTTCTATTACTCCTGTGTCTACTGCTTTTCACCCTCATCATATGACCCTTGTCCCAGAGGTTGTTTTCTGTTGAAAAAGGCCTGCCTCTTTTGTATTATCGTCGGAGTTATTTATGTATCTTTATCATATCGCCCTATCCTCTAGGGTGTATATACTGAGATCTTACTCAGGCTCCATATGCTTTGATGTTGACCATTTTAGTAGCCCTCTGACCCAGCTCCATCTGGTTTAATCCTTTTGAAAGTGCAGTCTCCTGGATTGCTTAAGGTACTTCAAATGATGTCTCACTGAGGGGCTGATGTTCAAAAGCCCTTGTTAAAAACTGTGTCCATTTAGATCCACCGATTTTGAAATAGCGAGTGATGCTCAAAGGAAATTGCATGTAAATGAGATTCATGTAAATTTAGCAAGCAGCACGAGAGGGAACGCGCCTAGCACAGGCGCAGAACAAATGCGCACCAATCCCCAGCGGGGGGCGAGCGAGGGAAGGGACAGGCCCCATCGCCAGAGGCTCCCCGCTGGGCAACGGGAGGAGCCAGAGAAGGGCTTAAAAGCCCAGGTTTAGAGCCGGGTCAACCTCTTCCGGTCGCCGCGGCCAGCCGAGTACACCCATCCCCTCGCCGCTGCCAGCTTCCTGAAGGTTTCCCACTTTGAACGAGAAAGAGCGTCAGCAGTTGGGTTGCATGCGCCAGGGACATGCTTTGCGTGCAGTAGAATGTTGTTATATAGACACAGTTTCACTAGCTCGCGCGCTAAGTCTACTACGAGTAGGGTTACCATTCGTCCGGATTTCCCCGGACATGTCCTCTTTTTGAGGGCGCTGTGGGGAGTCCGGGCGGATTTCCGCATTTCCCCGATTTGTCCAGGTTTCGTCGGGACGAATGGTAACCCTACCGCGATCCTGTAACGCGGCCGTTGCCGAGAGGGTCTGCTGACTCCGCCCTTCACTTACCATGTCGGCGGAGGGGGTCGGCAACAGCAACACGTCATCTCTGTCCTCGACTCCTCGTGCTCTGATGCAAGGGCCAACGCAGCGCAGGCAGGCTACACAGGCAGGCAGCGTCTGTGTGCGTGCCAGTTAAAAGTGAAAATCCCGGCTGCAGCAAGCTCGGACACTCCTCCGTACCGTAACTTTCCCAGTACTAGGTACTGTCTCAGGGCAGAAAAGTTTTTACATGTAATTTTATGCTGTATTAAAACGACACAGCCTGTCAGAGAGACAAAGGATACACCTAAATGGTTCTGTAAATATATATATGTATCTATTTTTACATTTATGTTTGATACATTTCCAGGTGAGGATTAGGGAATAGCTGTCGGACAGTAAATGTCTAAAGCTTGCAATCTTGGTATTATGGTTCGGATCGTTCTTATATATCTGAACATCTTTTGAAGTTTGTGAAAGGGTTACTTTCGGCTGCGCTGTGCGAAGGCATTTTGCTGCTAGCTTTAGGTTAAGAAACGTTGTGACTGGGGCTTGTACTCTGAGCATTACGGTGACCATCTAGAGCAAGTTGCCTGCTTCTCAGCCACCAGCCACTTTTCACAGCTGACCTGGCAGCGGCAGAAGGAATTGACTCTTTTCTCTGTCAGCATGGCACAGGTTAATTCATTTGGGGAGGAGATCAGATTTCTTGTAAGGGGAAGTTTATGGTGGCCACCTTTCAGCCCCCAGGAGTTCGCTGTGCCCATCCCAGCCCTGGCTGGGCTTGCCCTGTAGACTGAAGATTGCTGAGAGTAGGTGAGACAATGAAGGGCTCAGTCTCAGAAGTGGATAGAATGAGCACCTCTTCTGAAGCCCTTCAGGGACCCCAGAGTAGCATCACCATAAAGAATGAAAGCAAACTTCAGGTGGGATAAAAACATCTTTAACTCACATCTACAGGTCCCTGCCAAGGAAAATATATGTTTAAATAAAATAAGAAATATTATAACTCCAGGTTTATAAAGCAACACTTCTGGTCTCCCATGCAAAAAGAGGTAAATGAACTACATTGTTCATGTTAAATCAAAAGCTTTACTGCTTCTTAACCAGGTGGAACAAGTGAAAGACTCAGACTTTCACAGAGCAGCAGAAAAATCCTTCTATTTACACTACTGTTCAGCCAGGTGAGGTGCAGAAAGGGGCGGGGTGAGGGCGTGAAAGGGGCGTGGAAAGGGTGTGAAATGGGGCGGGGCATGGGCGGGGCAAGTGTCCTCTTTTTTTAGGACAAAAAATGGTAACCCTAACTACGAGTGGGCAGCGCGCCGTGTGCCTATTTATTATGTCTACGACTGCTCTGTTGTCCGACCAAAACACTAATCTCCTATTGCTGAGCTTCCACCTCCATATGGCGACTGCTACTACAATTGGAAAAAGTTCTAAGAATGTAATGTTTTTTGTAATGTTCTGATCTTTCCAGATAGGTGGCCATGTATCCGCGCACCATTCTCCCTGGAAGTAAATTCCGAACCCTATTCCACCCGCTGCATCAGTGTATAACTAAATCTGCATTGGATACTGGAGCGTCTAACCATACTACTCTGCCATTGAATTGCCTCAGAAACATGTCCCATACCCTGAGGTCGTCTTTCATGTTCCGTGTTAGTCTGATATGATGTGATGGTTTTAGCACCCCAGACATAGCGCTGGATAGTCGTCTGAGGAATGCCCTACCCATAACAATTACTCTGCAAGCAAAGTTGAGGTTACGTACTAATGACTGCATTTCCCGCAAGGTGACCTTCTCTCGTCTCGCTACTTCTGCTATCAGCGTTCTTATTTTGTCGATTTTTTTCGGTGGGTAAACTAGATACCATCTCGCGGGAGTCTAGCTCGATTCCTAGGAACTGCAGGCGTGTAGTAGGGCCCCACGTTTTTTCTTTCGCGAGGGGTATACCGAATGACTCGGTTACTGCGCAGAAATGCTTAAGTGTGGACTGGCATGTTGGCCTGCCTGCTGGCCCTATAAACAGGAAGTCATCTAAATAGTGGATAATGTTCTTGGACCCCGATGTTCTCTCGACTACCCAGTGTAGAAATGTACTGAAGCACTCAAAAACTGAGCAGGATATTGCGCATCCCATGGGCATACACTTATCGTAGTAGTATTGCCCATCGAATTTGAAACCTAATATGGGGAAGTTGTCTGGATGTACTGGCAGGAGTCGAAAGGCGGACTCTGTCTGCTTTGGCCATGAGGGCTCCCTGTCCTGCTCTGCGCAATAACTGGACCGCCATGTCAAAGGTGGCATAGTGCACTGAACTTGCTTCTGGGGGGAGAAAATCGTTCACCGAGTTGCCTGCTGGATAAGATAGGTTATGTATGAGTCTGTATTTTCCGGGCTCTTTTTTGGGGATGATTGCTAACGGGGGACACGATGAAGCGCTCAAAAGGTATGTCGTTGAAGGGGCCCGCCACCCTTCCTAAGCTCACCTCCTTAGCGATGCGTGTTGTCGCTTCAAGGTGCAGCCGCAGCACCGATGGGGAATTTCTGACTGCTCTTCTTGTTTGAGTACCATAATAGGGGATTCTAAAGCCATGTGCAAAACCATTTTCGATTATCACTGCCTCCTTTTTTTTATACCGGGCCAACCATGGCCGCATCGCGGGCAGGTTGACCGGGGAAGGTGCTATGACCCTGTGGTCTCCGTTAGCGTTGGGCCGTTCTATCTGGGGGTTTCTTGGCGCATTTGACGGCTGGGTGTGGGGCTCCGCACGAGGTGCACACGTGCTTGTATCTGCAGTTTGGCTGGGCGCATGCTGCGTGGTTGAATCGCCAACATGCCCCTTCCTGGTTCCCCAATGTTCTTCCCCCGCTGCTTGGTCCCCCTGGCCGAAAGGGTCTTCCCTGTGCGCCTCTTATGGGCCCTCTGTTTGACATGCAGTGCAACCACAAATCTACATTCATCCACCCCCACCCTAGGGCTGAGCACTCGTCCATCCTGTCCCTGTAGTCTTCATCATATTTTAACGATCTGTTTCCCTCATGATCTTTGTATGCCTGCACTATGTTGTGGGCGTAAGCTAGCATAGGGCTGTACTGGGTGGGGTCGGCCCGTCCGGCTATGTCTATTACTCTGAGGAATGCCCATAGCCAGTTTACCATTGATTTTTGTGTGCCTTTGTCACGTGTGTTTGTATTATCTTTTGAGTCTTTCTTTCTTTTCTTGTCCCTCTTCTTCCCCTCTAGCACTTGGAATATGTCAAAGTATTTCCGATTCTTTATCTTTTTCCTAGTGGATTTGGGTACCAGTCTCCATATGTGTGGCAGTGCTACCATTGGAGGGGGGCGGTCCTCGTTAGCTGCCGCTGCTCCTTCTGCGCCCTTTGTTTCATCGTCTTCGTCCGATGATGAGGTGGAGGACGAAGACGATGAATCGGAGCTGCTCTCACTGTCTGAGCTGCTATGCCTGCATTTCTTCTTTCCTTTGACCTGCAGTGCTCTGATTCTGGCTCCACCTTCCTTCAGCATAATTGCTTTCCTTCAGGCTACCCACCAATGGTTTTCACTTGAAAAGCCCCCCCCCCCCCCCCCCACTTGTTTCTCTGCCCCTCTCAAAGCCATTCTCTGCTCTGGGACAAGTTTTGCTATTGAAAAATGCAAACAATGCTTCTTCCAGAAGTCGCCCTCACACAACAACTCCCTACCTCAGAAAATTTTGCACTTTAAAGGTAGGCACTCCTTTTTGTGCATTGCTTGGAATGGTCATTTTAATACTAATCAGCTCATTGTAATACATTTGCATAGGATTATCATTGCCTGCTACCATGATCAGTAAGATGGACGCAGAACCTCTTTGTGCATTAGTCGCTAAATAAAATGCGTACTGAACTGCATAGAGACAGTCAAAATTGGACATTTCTTGCACGGTAAGCTTTCTGCATTGGCCCCTGAGACTTATACAGAAGGCACTATCACTTCTCTTTTTTTTTCACTGCTGGTAATTCCTCTATGCACTTGAGCATCCTTCTGGTTTTTGCTGCCATATCTGCTCTCTGGCCACATTAAGATCATCCGATTATGAGCACTCTGTTGTACTCTTCTTTCATGTACAAAAGTACATATCCCCCTATAGGAGTGGCCTAGTGGTTAGGGTGGTGGACTTTGGTCCTGAGGAACTGAGTTCAATTCCCAGAACAGGCAGCTCTTGTGACTCTGGGCAAGTCACTTAACCCTCCATTGCCCCAGGTACAAATAAGTACCTGTATAAAATATGTAAGCTGCATTGAGCCTGCCATGAGTGGGAAAGCGCAGGGCACAAATGTAACAAAAATAAAAAATAAATAAAAACACAAGCAAGATTCACAATTTTTCTAGCTTGAGAGACAAGATCATCGGTGGATGACGTAGCAGCACACTGGACTGGTGTGAGAGACCTCCAATTACACAACTGTCCCGAGGGGTTCCCCTTTTAACCTGTATTCTTTTGTTCAGTACCCATGTCTGTTTTATCATTCCCACCTTAGTAATTCCCTTATCCCTTATTTGTCCTGATTAGATTGTAAGCTCTGTTGAGCAGGGACTGTCTCTTCTTGTCTAGTAGCACTATAGAAATGATAAGTAGTAGTAGTACAGTGGTGCACTGTTAGTACACGGTGTTCGGGAGCCATTGCTATGTAACCGCGTACTATCGCTGTGCTTATAAAATTCTACTGCTTTGTTACCCTTTTCCATCCAGCTCCCCGTTTCTCACTTTACCCACCCCACCCTCTTCCTGTGAGAGTATGATTGGAATGCTTTGATGTTTCACAAAAAGGGTTACCTTCGAAAACTAATCAAAAACGTATTGTTAGTTCAATAAAAAAAAAGGTCTTTTGTATGTTTTATTTTATTTCTATTGATTATTTTTAAAAGTGGACTAACACAGCTTCCCCATCACTCTTCTCTGGAACGATAATTAATTAATATAGCGTTAAAGACGTTGCTTTGCTTCATTTCCAAGCCAAGGAAGTTTGTTGTAGCTATTGCCAGGTCATTTCCAGTACAGCCTACCATGTATTATCGAGTACCGTGCATTTATTTTGTGATTTTGGGAGGCAGGTTCTTACTGCATACAAAACGATCAGGCACTTTAATGGTGCATGTGCTAACAGTGCTCCACTTTAGTAGTAGTAATATAATCAGCCTGGCTGTAATTTGTGTAACTAAAATTGGTGTCTTCCCCACTATGTACATATTTCATCTTTCCCTGAGCCCATCTTCTCCCATACATTCTATATCCCTGTTCCTCAGCTGCTCTCCTAAGCCCACTCCCTCAACTCTATCCCAACTAGTTCCAATTCTCCCAGTCTCCAGCCTTAATTTTCTTGGCTCCATTTCCAGCCCCTTCAAGTGCCCCTCTGCCTGGGTCTGGGTTTTTTTTGTTGTTGTTTTGTCCTCCTATATTTGTTCTACAAGATTGCTGGCAGTATCACCTCTGAAACAGCTATTCGGTTTTCTTCTGGCATCACATGACTCAGCAAGTTTGAGCTGCACAATGCCCAATCTCTTGCACTGCTCTGTCTTATGAGAATAGCGAAGGAGTTTGGGCAACAGAGAGCTGAATGGTGGAGGTAGAAAACAGAACAACTGCCGTGGATGTAATGCCAGTAGCAAAATGAGGGGAGGGAATGGCACTGGCCTTTGGGCTTGCAGTGAAGAACACTTCCCTATACTGTACTGCACTGTTGGTGAATCAGAGCATAGAGAAACAAAGGAAAATATTTAACTAGGATTTAGGATTTACAGTGAGCCATTATATACAAATTCTTGGGATTTCTGAAACAGAAAGAAGAAAAGAAAGATACCTCAGTTCAGTTCAGGGCAAATTACCTGCCTAGAAACTAGATCTTCATAATTTATAAGCACATAAGCATCGCCATGCTGGGACAGATCAAGGGTCCATCGAGCCTAGCACCCTGTCACCGACAGTGGCTAAGAAGATTTAAGGAAATTGGGGGAGTGTTGGAATTGTGTCCATTTTCTAGAGTTTTGCTTGTGTAAGACAGAGGGGGCAGGCTATAATGTACAGAGAAAATATGGCCCCTGTCACAGTAAGTGGGTCACCTGATAGTAATCAGTGTGGTTTCATGTAAGAGCAGAGGCAGAGATGTGCCACAGAAAGGCCAGAGTCCTGAATTTCAGAGTACCTTTGAGAGACACTGGCCAGCTAGGAAGACCAAGGTAGAGCAGAAAAACTAAATTAGGCCAATGTAAGGATAAGAGATTTTTATATTAAGAATGTAAATAACAGTAAGAGTACACTGATTGAACTGTAGGTCTGGCTAGCTCAAGGGCTCTAGAACAGATACATAGGGCAAAAAGTAGCTGGTGCACTGACCCTGATGGTAACATGTTGATGCTTAAGTACTCCACAAGTAGGGGCTACACAACTAATTATTTATTTATTGGAATTTATTAACTTTATGAACAGATTCACCCAAGGCAGTGTACAGCAGATCCGGTTTAACATAACTTACAATTTTGTTAACACCATAACAATAGTAAAATGACAATATAAATACAATAAATGAGGTAAACTTGTATTGATTATTGTCTCTGCTCATAGAGTCTCACGACTGCTGCGCTAAACTGAGATATGATGATCTCTCTCGCCAGCTCTGATACCATCGTCTTATGGTCTTAAAATTGGCAGTGAATCAGGAAGCTAGACCTGCATGAGCTTGTAGACATCCTGGCCTTGTTGGGGAGGCACGAGTTTCTAGATGTGGCGGTAAAGGAGGGGAGGGACCATCTTTGAGTGATTCAGGTCAGCAAAATAGAATTTGTGCTTAAATTTGTAAGACGGCAATACTATGAGCACTGAAATAAACATGTCCTTATTGGATAAAGTGATAAAGAAGATGATAACCCTTTATATGCAAGTTTTGTACTAAAGAGAGAACTTATACTGGTGGAAAGGGAGATGATGGAAGAGGTTGCACCCTCATTTTTAAAGACATATAGTGATAAAAGGATTAAAGCTACCATTAAAGCATTTCTAGACAGCACAAAACTTCCCAGGATGTTGGAAGAGACAGTAGATAAATTCAAAGGCTCCTAGCACAGCACTCTAAAACTCAAAAAGCTATTGGTGGTCTGCCAGCTTTTGGAAGGCCTGCTTCAGATGGTTATCTTATTGATATTTAGAAGAAACACATGGAGAATTTTGTGCCAATGCTGCAGAATGTGTTCAAAAAACTGCAGGCTGCTTTTGGCTTCTGCTGAGGAGCTAGGAAATGCAAGGAAAAAGACCAGTGTGTTTTTCCTAAGAGGTGACTGGAAACGTGAGGGCAAAAGTATACAAAAACTACAAGGTATCTCAGAAAGAGGAAGACAGGGAGAAGAGGAAAACAAGGAAGTATTTAAGATACTTGGGACCAAAATTTTCATTTTGTTTAGTTTCCCATGTTGTTTATGGACATTTTTATTTTCTTTTTTTGATTTGGGACAATGTTGTAGATAGTTCACACTTTCTAACACAGGACAAAATGTATGATTGGGGGGGGGGGGGTGCCTGTTTTGGACTGAACAAAATGTGAAATGTCTTTTTAAATGATTCACATCCCTATTAAGTTGTATGTTTATTCAATTTGATATACTGCCTTTTTTGTCATGCATAACAAAGTCGATTACAAACATTTGGACAGGAAAATGAAAAAGAGCAGAAAAATGAGACAGCAGCTCGATATGGAGGAGAGAACGAAGGACTCATACAGTGGACCATAACTAAAGGGAAAGGTCACAAGCACAGATACCGAACAGTTAGTGAGATCCACTAAAGGGGATGCGAATTGATGTTATGCCTGTCTGTGGTTACAATCGAAGGGTATACATTTTATATACAGGTACTTATTTTGTACCTGGGCCAGTGGAGGGTTAGGTAACTTACCTAGACTTTCAGGGAACTGCAGTAGGAATAGAACCTGTTGCATGAACCATTAGGCTAATTCTCCATTCCACTACATTCTACCCCCCCTCCCCCTATGGACAAAGGAAGTGAGAAAGTGTACCAAAGTTGTGGGGCAGTGCAACAGAATGCTCTGATGGGTATTATCAAGTCTGGGTTGCAAAATGGGTGGATCAGAAAGTTGAGAATGCAGAGAAAGAGCACAGTGATGGAACAGCAAAAGGAACTCTTGAGGGGGTAGGGCCAGGACCATGTATGAACCAAACACACAGCCTCTCTCACATATGAAATGCCCTTTTTCCGGTGCTTCCTCGGGTCCGGGGTCCAAGCGGGCAGACTCCTTTGGAACCTTTCACCTCACAGTGGACATGCGGTGCCTCCACCTGGGAAAAAGAAGTGGTTAATGGGTTCAAAGACCCTAGTCTCTTTCCAGGAACTCGGTCTGTGCTCCAAATCTCCTGTGGGATGCAAGCTGGCAATTAGAACGGCCCCTGAAAGCCCTTTGTTCCCGAGGTACTTTCCAGGATTAAACCACTCCACAGTCCAGCAGTTTATATGAAAATTAACTGGAACATTTATTAACTTCTGCATCCAGCAGTTCAGACAGTTCAAACCCAGTGAAATAAATAAAAGTCAAAACTTGACTTGATTTTGGCAGAGTATTGACAGGAATGCAGATAAGAAATATATACACTTTATACAGCACCTCTCCTTGTCAATCCCTTCCAATTGGCAATCCATCCCATGTGGGCTGTGTGGTTCCTGTGTAAAGTAGGGATGTAGCCAGACCTTGCGGTGGGAGGGGACCAGAGCCCGAGATGGAGGGCACATTTTGGTCTGCCGCCCCCCCCCCCCCCGCTGCTCCCCACCCACTGCCGTGGCAAATACCTTGGCTGGCGGGGACCACTAATTCCCATCAGCTGAAGCGTTGTCCAGCACCAGTGTCCGGGGCCGCTGTGTTGCCCGCCCTGCTCTCTCTTCCCCTCACATCCTGCACGCAGTGGCGTTTCTAGCGGGGCTGACACCTGGGGTGGATCGCCGATGTGCCCCACCCCCGGGTGCAGCGTGACCCCCCCCCCCGGTGAAAGGACACCCCTACCCCGGGAAAGAACCCCCCCGGGTGCACACCGCTGGGGGGGTGCTGCGCGCCGGTCAGCGTTCGTTTCCATGCTCCCTCTGCCCTGGAACAGGTTACTTCCTGGAAACGAATGAAGCTGACCGGCGCGCGGCACCCCCTCAGCGGCGTGCACCCGGGGCAGACCGCCCCCCCCTTGGTACGCCACTGCCTGCACGCTCCTTTTTTTGAAATTGACCATGCTCCCCAGCAACTTACTTCCCCCTAGGCTAGAAAGGCAAGCAGGCCTCCTCTGGGCCAGAATCAGCTTGTTTCCTCAACCTCTGCAGATTGTGGTGAACAGGTACTCATTGCCTGCTGTCCTGAACCTCCTTGGAAAAGTTGTGGGCCTGAAATTCAAGTGTGTGATCTGCTGTTTGCCTTCTCTCCCACCCACCTACATTCCCCCCAGTCCTCACAATCCTCAGCCCCAGTGTAGTAAGCTGCACTGGCCTTTAGTGTATCAGTTTACTCCTGCTTTTCTGATACTAAACCAAATTTAGGATATTTCTGTTGTGTAATCTTAATGCTGTTCAATCTATGATTATTTCACAATCTTTGTGTAAGCTAGGGTGAAGACTGGAGAACATACAAGTGACTGGCTGTTTTTCCCTTTGAGTCAACAACCCTACCAATAGACAGTTGGTTTGGAGGGAGAAACAGCAAGGTCTGTGAGGCAGGTGTCAGGTTTTTCTCTTCCCAACATTTAGCAACTGTAGACACAGTAACAATTTTTAAGATAGGAAACTCAGTGGTAAAAACGTGCTAAAGTAAGCACAATGAACGTGCAAGACCTGTGTAAAAGCCTGACGTTTAAATTGCTCCTAATGTTTAAAAAAAAAAAAAAAAAGCTAAATGTTAGCTTCTTTTTTTTTTCCCCTTGAATTGTAGCCTTGAATCTTTATTCCAGCTTCAGGGCTGGCATAAAGATGCAGCACAGGATGATAAGCACGTTGCACTAAAGATTCATGGCCCAAATGGTCTCAGTTGTCACCCCCAGTCAGTCAGGGACTATCTGGTCCCAGGCACCCTTATTCCATAGGCTCCATTGTCCCCACTGGAATCTAACCCATAGCCACCCATACCTGCTAAGAGACATTCCATCCCCATCCACCCCTGCAATTAATCTCCGCCATCCCCATTCATACCTGCAGAAGTCAATGTTATTACTTACTCACTTGCAGGCCTCTGTTTCCTCCCAACCCCAACAGCCTCCTGCAGTTTTTTGAGAAATATTCACTATTCAACCAAAGAGTGTTCCAAGCCTCATTCTGGAGTTGCCAGAGATTTTGACCGCACTCCTGTGGCAAGTGGGAATCCCACAACAATCCCCATTCCCATGCCTCTATCTAGTCCTGATTCATCACTAGTGATCAGGTGCTGCCATTTTTCTAGATGACACTGGTGAGAGAGGGACAAAAAATATTTAAAATGTTTTTTTTTTTTAGGGTGGGAGGGGGTTGGTGACCACTGGGGAAGTAGGGAGGTCATCCCCGATTCCCTCTGGTGGTCATCTGGTCAGTTTGGGCACCTTTTTGAGGCTTGGTCATAACAAAAAATGGCCCAAGTAAAGTCACCCAAGTGCTCGTCAGGGACGCCCTTCTTTTTTCCATTATCGGTAGAGGATGCCCATGTGTTAGGCACGCCCCACTCCCGCCTTCGCTATGCTTCCGAAATTTCCCTATGAACTTTGGTCATCCCCGCGACAGAAAGCAGTTGAAGACGCCCAAAATCAGCTTTCGATTATGCTGATTTAGGCGACCCTGGGAGAAGGACGCCCATCTCCCGATTTGTGTCGAAAGATGGGCGCCCTTCTCTTTCAAAAATAAGCCTGATTGTGTATATTTTTTTTGCAAAGGCAAAATGATTGCCCCATGAAACACCCACCCTTTCTTGGAGCTGTTCAAAGTTTATCATTTCTACCTCACTCGACAGTAAGTGCTCCAATCGAACAATGCCCCGTTGTTCCCAGAGCTGAAAAGTAGGGTTATCTATCCCCAGTTGGAAAGTTACATTACCCCTCAAGGACTGCTGGTTCAAAACATATGCACTGCCCCCCTCCCCAATTTATTCACTATCACCCTCCATATATCCTGCATTGATTTCAGCAACATATTCTCCTTCAGAGGTCCAGAAATTTGGGCCCTCTCAAGGTGCAGCAACGAGTAAAAATCATAAGGAGTATAAAGTGCCTTTTCTAATTTTATCGGTGTATAAATTTGCGTCTGTCCAAACCAATCTCCCAGATGTCTCAATGGGCATGCCCAGTTATATTGTTTTAAATCCGGAATCCCCCCTCCACCCTGACTCCAGGAGCCACGCAACATATCCATCCTGAGTTTTAGCTTTTTACCTGCCCAGCAAAATTTACTAAATAATTTATATGCCCCTCTCAGATCTTTCTGCAGTAACCTCAGTGGTAAACTCTGAAGTGCATATAACCACCGGGGAAATATGACCATTTGCACTAACCCCACTCTTCCCATTAAGGACACTGGAAGGTCTCTCCAACTAGTTAATTGTTTCCTAGTGGCCTCCATTAGGGCCGTTAAATTTTATCTATACAGAACTCTTATATCCATTGTCAGGTAGATCCCTAAGTATTTAAAGGAGCCAACAGCCCACCGTAGAGGGAACTCTGAACCCCACAGGGCCTTTACTTGTGGCGAAGACGGTAAGGCCTCTGATTTCTCTAAGTTAAGATGGAATCCCGCAAAATCCCCATATTCCTTAAAAGTCTAACAAAGCCTGTAATGAGGTCTTCGGGCTTCTTAAGTGGACCAACAAGTCGTCAGCAAAAGCTGCCACCTTGAAACAACGGGGACCAAGCTGAACTCCCTGGATATCAGAGTTCTCCATTATAACTCTTATCAGAGGATCCAATGATAGTACAAAGAGAAGCGGGGAAAGAGGGCATCCCTGTCACGTACTGCGAAGTACTCGAAAGGATTCAGATTCCTGCCCATAGTGCCTTAATAACTGAGACAAAATGGCCCGTAAACCCATAGGCCTTCAAGGAGGTGAAAAGAAACTCCCAGTGCACCCAGTCAAAGGCTTTCTCAGCGTCAAAACTGATAAGAATTGACGCGAAGTCCCTCCGACACCTATATTCTAATGTGGACAGAATGGTACGTAGGTTTAGCTACTGTTCTTCCCCCCACAAATCCCACTTATGCCTCGTGTATCAGATTAGGTAAAACCATAGCCAGGCGATTTGCCATTATTTTAGCAAACAGCTTCGCCTCAAAGTTCTAGAGCGATATAGGTCTGTAGGATTCCAGTCTTGTAGGGTCTCTACCTGGCTTGGGTAAATCTATAATTTCAGCCATTTCTAGCGAGGGGGGCAGTGCTTCCTCATCCACACATTTATTGAACAGATTAGTACATAAGTACATAAGCATCGCCATGCCGGGACAGACCAAGGGTCCATCGAGCCCAGCACCCTGTCTCTGACAGCGGCCAAAAGAACAAACAATTTGTCCCACCCATCCCAGAAATAGTGGATTATTCTCACGTCCATTTAATAACATTCTATGGCCTTTTCCTCCAGGAAGCCGTCCAACCCTTTTTTAAAGTCCACTAAGTCAACCACCTTAACCACGTTTTCCGGCAACAAATTCCAGAGTCTAACTACGCATTGAGTGAAGAACATTTTCCTCCGATTCATTTTAAATTTACTACACTACAGCTTCATCGCATGCCCTCTTGTCCTAGTATTTTAGGAAAGCATAAACAAACGCTCCACATCGACCTGTTCCATTCCACTCATTATCTTATAGACCTCTATCATATCTCCCCTCAGCCGCCTTTTCTCCAAGCTGAAGAGCCCCAGCCTCTTCAGCCTTTCCTCATAGGGAAGTCGTCCTATCCCCTGTATCATCTGTAAAATTCTCCCCTAAAGCCATCCATTCCTGGTGCTTTCAATAGTGGGCTCTGATTTATCATCACTGCCACTTCATCTTCTGAAATTGGAGCATTCAAGCGCTCCTTCTCTTTCTGACTAAGTGAGGGCAGCTTTATGTTATTTAAGTATGTCTCCTGTAAGGCCGTCCTCTTCATTAGGGTCCCATACTGCGTTAAAATCTCCGCCCACCACTAAAGGGAAATACTCTTTTGAGATTAACAGATTAATTATGGTCTGATAAAATTTCTTATTGTACTGATTAGGAGCATACAGGTTACAAATGTAAACTGTACGGTGATTAATAACAGCTTGGACCAATATAAAATGACCCTCTGAGTCTGCCTTTATTATCTGTGCTTTTTCCACCAATCCTTTTTAAACAAAACTGCCACCCCTCCCTTCCTCCCCTGGGATGCCGCTGCCAAACACTCTCCTACCCACCATGTTTTCAACTTCCCGTGTTCTAAGGCATTAAGGTGTGTCTCTTGTAATAGGGCTATGTCAATTTTATATCTGTGTAATTGTTGCAAGATTTTTGAACGTTTAACTGGGGAATTTATCCCACCCACATTCCATGTCACCAAACGTACCATATCCAAACTTCAGCCAAGCTATTGACGTAACATGAACTACTGTACCCAATAAGGGGGGCGTCCCAGCCTCCGTCCACCACCTATCAACACACGAACCCACATATGATTCCCCCCCAGTCCCCACTTGCACCACATAATAGCTTCTGAACTCCCACCCCCTCCCTCTAGTCCCACCACCTCCCTCTCCCTCCCCCCCCCCCCCGAGCTCCCTGCCACAATCTTAATGCTCCACCCAACGGAGCGGTCACATTTAACGCCCCCCCAACCTCCCCTCAGCTAACATTATGCAAATCTTTTTAACTACTTGATGAAATTCACAACTCACTGCTCTCCCCCTACTAACCACATATCCTCTCAATCCATCCCTACCACTTCTTCTCCCTCCTAGCAGCATAAACCTTAGTCCAAATCTTCGCCTATCCCCGTATCCAGCCTAACCTTATATTTAACTCCTTACATCTCATACAAACCCCCCCCCCCCCAAAAAAAAAAAAAAAAAAACTGTTTTAGGCATAATTCTATCACCCTCGTTACTATCCCGTTGCCATCAATCCACACATCTCTGTGCCCAGGTTGACCACTACAGATCCAGCAGATAATGTTCCAAAAGGAGAGGAGGGTAGTGTCCAACTACACCACCACTACCCTCTCCTATAAGGCACGGAACCTTCCTCCATTAGTTAGTCAAAACAACAGCTTCTGTTAGTTTAGGTCTCCCCTGGTTTCTCCATCGCGGTCTCCAAGCATTGAAGGAAAGCCCGTGCTTCCTCCACTGCAGTATACGATTGGACTGTGCCGTTGTAAGTGATCCTGAGGGTTGCCAGATACAGTAGAGCAAACTATTTTTAGAGCAAATAGTTTTGTGAAAATAGGGGGAAAAGCTCTGCATTGAGCTGCCACTCCTGCTGAGTAGTCTTGGAAGCACAAAATTTTCTGATTATCATAATTCAGCGTCTTTCCTCCCCGTGTTGCCTGTAATATAGCTTGTTTGTGAAACGTTCAAGATCCGTAGAATTATCACTCTTGGTTTAGACTGTGCTGTTTGTTGCTGCCCCAGTCTATGCGCCTGCTCCACCCTCAAAGGGCCACTGCCAGCTGGTAACTGCACTTCTCCGGTTAGCCACTGTTCCAGAAAGCTCACCAAGGTTTTCTCAGGTAAGGACTCTGGAAGGCCTACCTGGTGCAGATTATTCCTGCGGGACCTATTTTCATGCTCTTCCACTTTATCTTCCACCTCGGCCATTCTCGTTTGGAATGCCACGCATTCCTTTGATAGTTCTTCTAGCTGAGCCTGCATGCACCCCAGTTTAGAGTCAATAGGGGTAAAGCGCCTCTCTAAAAGCTCTTCCATGACTATAGTCATTTTGGATGTAATCCCCGTTACCCACGCTAAAGAGACTGATGGGCCGGCTGGGCTTGAGGGCGCCGCCATTTTGTCCTCCGCGATCTTCCCTCGGGTCTTCTCTTTGTGCGCCGCTCTCGCTGTCATAATTGAGAAGATAAACAGCCCAAACTGTTGCAAGTATGTTCCAACACCCGATGGATCTCAAATATTGAAGCCAAATGCCTCTTGCAGTTGTTTAAAACAATGGGGAATAGTCAGGAGGCTCATTGGAACTCAGCTCAGCGTTGTCCCTCGAGCATCGCGTCACGTAAAAATAAATGTTTTTTAAGGCAGGGCAGCAGGAAGGAAAGGAGGGCTGTTGTGGGAGAAGAGGGCTGGCAGGTGAGGCCTGAGGTTGAACTCAGGTGCTTAAAAGGGGGGCAGGTGGGGGTTGGGGCGAGTCACTGAACATGGAAGGGAGGGGAGGGCACACATAGAGGGGAGGGGAGGGGAGAATCGCTGGACATGGAGGGGAGGGCAGGGGAGAGAGGAGACATCGCTGGACATGAATGGGAGGGGAGGGCAGGGGATAATCGCTGGACATGGATGGGAGGGGAGACAAGAAATCACTGGACATGGATGGGAGGGAAGGGCACACAGGAGAATCGCTGGACATGGATGGGAGGGCAGGGGAGAGAGGAAACATCGCTGGACATGAATGGGAGGAGAGGGCAGGGGATAATCGCTGGACATGGATGGGAGGGGAGAGGAGGGGTGATGAGAAATTGCTGGACATGGAGGGGAGGGCACAAAGGAGAATCGCTGGACATGGATTGGAGGGTAGGGGAAGTAGAAATCACTGGACATGAATGTGAGGGGAGGGCAAGGGATAATCGCTGGACATGGATGGGAGGGGAAAGGATGGGCAACGAGGAATTACTGGACATGGATGGGAGGCCACACAGGAGAATCACTGGACATGGATAGGGGGGTAGGGGAGAGAGGAGAATTGCTGGATAAGGATGGAGGAGAAAGCAGGGAACTGGGAAGAGAGATTTAAAACATAATTGCAATTAGACGATAGCCTTGCTAGGGCCCGTTTCATTTTTCACGAAACAGGCTTTTTTGCTTGTTCTAATATACTACTACATTGAATGCCCTGACTCGCAGCCTCCCCGTCTCCATTGTGATAGCCTTATATCTCCCACAGCACCTTATTCACTGTTTTATTTTTTTCCCTCTGATCCCCTCTCTCTCTCTCTCCCTGGCCTCTGATTCTGTGAACAGGAAACTAGAAATTGTTTCCCCCAACAACTCTGGTTCATTGCAGGGGGTGGGGAAAAGCTAGAACTTATTTACATGGCTAGTTTAGATCAGTTTCTGCAGGAAAGCCAAAATGCTGCCAGCTCGTCTCTGCTTCCTCGCCCTGGAATAAAAGGTGGCAGAATGCCATTCTCGGTCATCCTGCCAGTAATTAAGTACTGGATAACAGACAAAAAAAACTGATTGATTTAGTACAATTTTTAAGTTTCAGTACTTGGCAGCACTGCTCACAAGTTTCAGAAGAATCCTACTAGTTCAACCTCTGTTCGGTCTGTTTTTACTCTGCACTGCACTGTCTGCTTAAGGAACCTCCACAGGGGTAGAAGGACAAGGTCTAGAACAGGGCCTGGGGTGGTTTCTTTTGCTACTCCTGAGTCCTGTCCTGTTTCTTTCAGGCTGCATGGAGAGATGAGATTGGAACATTACATTCTTTGCTGCCCTGGCTCTTCAGTCTGGGAAGAAGTGGTGAAACTCCAATCAAGGATGGAAATAAAGACCAACAGACAACAAATAAATATAGGACGACTAAAAGCATATACTCTCCTTTTTAGGTGAGAGTGGCAGAGGTGGGCTTCTAAAACTGAAAAGTAAAAAGAAAATGAAATACTGAACAAATATTTTCATTGAAGCTGGATTTGAAGGTCTACAGATAGATGGCAGTAGTGCGTATGCTAGAGGGATAGACGTAACTGTAAGAGAAGGTTTGGTAGAACTAGATCAACTGAAACTATACAAGGCAGTGTGGCCAGATGGGATGCGTCTGGCAGCTTCACTGACGGTTTTGTTCAACAACTCTTGAGAGAGAGTTTCAGAGAACTAGAGGCCTTTCTTTATAAAACTGAACAGACCTAGGAAGGAAGCCAGTAAATACAGGTCAGATCGCCACAGTATGCAAAGGGGAAAGCATACTGGGAGAACAGCACTAGCATGGAGGGCTCAAGGCGTTGGCTAGGAAAGGAGTCCAGACATGCAAAGCCAAGTATGGATGATGAATACACGAGCAGGAGAGGGGACATATCCCATTATACCAGTAATGATTTTCCTCTGCTGTTCTCCTTAAATCATCTGATTAATCAGTGCATTCCCTTTGCTGGATCAATGGGGGATGATCCTAATTTCCTAACAATTTAAAGCTCCCTATTCCCTGGCACTACCTGGCAGGCTTCTCATTTCCTCACTCCCATAGATTCTCTGCAGTTTCCTGACCTCTGTTATCTAGGAGTACCAGTTCAAACCCCATCAACCAGACAGCCAGTCAGTCTGTCAAAGGGCCATTCTTGGGGAGGGTATGTACCTGTAGACTTGTCTTTTAGGGGAGCCTCATATCATTGCAGGTCAGCAACTTCTGGCTATGTTATTCTCGTGTGGCTTTGATAAACAATCAATGTTAACAACATCAACAACAAAAAAAAAAAAAGCTCACCAAAACGAGTCAATAACCAAACAAAACCAAAAATTCCACTAATCTGTATAGCAGGAGTGAGTCTCAGAGCTGTTTAAGGTCAGTGTACCATACTGACTGCAGTATTTAATACTGTACAATTAAAAAAGTTTTATTTAAACTAAGATTGGCGATCCAAGATGGCCTACGAGTAGGAAGCAGAGAAGCCAGCTCTCTAAGGAACGTTTTCATTTTTGAATTTCTATGTACCTTTTGCCTTGAATTCTTAGAAGTGCATGCTGAAAAGAAAGGGGAAACCTAAGGGACCTCCTCTCCCTAGAGTAGATACCCCTGGATCTCGGCAAACATCGATCTCAGCTTTCCTGGCTTCTACTCCAACGGGCGCTTCCGCTGCCAGTGCGAGGGAGAGCACAGGTTTGGAGAGCGATTATTCGCTTAGCCTGGCAGGCACATTAACCCTTCCATTCCCACAACCACCTGGAGTATTAGTTCCAGAGAGTGTAGCTGATTTATCTCCGAAGGGGAGGCAAGCTCCGGAAGAAAGATCGAGTGTGGCAGAGAAAATGGAAGGAGACCAGCACCTTCAAGCCCCGGCAGTTGAAACGGAACAAAAGAGTATTATCTTGAACGTGACTCAAGCAGAGACTTTGTTGTGTGCTGCTGCAACTCAACCGCTGTTGAAACCGGCCAAAATAACGCTGGAGGCAATATGGTCTGCCCTAGAAAACCTTCATAAGGTCTATGTATCATTTATTACCATATCTTTGAATAACTATACTCAAATAAGAGATATGAAAAGCGACATGGAAACTTTATCAGCTAAACAAGTAAAAACAGAAACGGAGTTACAAAAACTTCAGGAAATTCAAGCCCAAATGGCGGGTGATAAACTGCTAATTAGCAGAAAAATTGAAAATTTAGAAAATAGTATGAGAAACCTCAACCTTAGAATCTTAAATTTTCCTTTGAGTGACCTGATTTTGCCAAGAGAGATGTTCTTTAGATTTTTGAAGGAACAATTTAAATATTCAGAACAGATGCTTCCACCTGTCCAGAAATTGTTTTACTTACCCGTAAAAAGTAACATTCAACAGGATCAGGAAGATCAGATTCAAACAGGAGAAGATTTAGAAGGTTTGGACTTATCAGCTTTTCTGGAACAATGCAGAGAAGAAATCAAAAAGCGATCAACACTTCTTGTGACTTTTGTGTTTCTTCAAGACAAATATGCACTGTTAAAAACTTATTTTCAAAAAGTTAAGGTGGATTTTATGGGAGGAATATTTTCTATTTTCCCAGATATATCTAAATGGACACAGCAGCGGAGAAAACATTTTTTAGAACTGAAACAAGAAGTTCTCTCTTTACAGGCTCGTTTTCAACTACGGTTTCCATGTAAATGCCTAGTAATATTTAAAGATAAGAAATATGTTTTCTATGATGCTAAACAATTGAGTGATTTTCTTAAGACCAGGAAGGACAAAGGGCAAGACCAAAAGCCTTAGTGGGATTAAAGTAAAAGAGTAAGCCAATATATTGTGACTGAATTATTTTCTGAGATACCAACTCCCTTTGGAATTCTTTTTTTTTGGACATCTTGGATCTCTTTATGTGGACTAATGAATAGCATTTAGTGACATTCTTCATTTATAAATTACCTTATTTGATGTGTGTTATTTCCTCAAAGATTATGTATCTTTGTTATATATTGTAACTTACAAATAAATAAAAACTAAGATTGGTTCGAAGAATTAAGGATTTTTAAAAATCTCCCTCAATTTCAGAACTGTGGTACAGGCCTTTGTTACTGTGGGATTATTGTAATCCTCTTTACCTAGGTTTGCCAGTTTATAAACTTCGAGCCTTCAGGTAAGGCTGTTCATTGTTCTCCCAAGGTACAAAAACTATTGCAAAAAGCAAAAAACGGAACTGGTCTGTGCTGTAGTCAAAGCAAAGTGCTTCTAAAATCCAGGATACAGACGCACAGCTCACAATATACAAAGAAGCAAGGAGAACAATTAAGAGCCTGTTATTCGTAACCCCCTGAAGCAGGTGGCGGTGCCCACTGAAACACGGCCCGTGTCGGGTTCCTAAGGCTGGTGCTTTTGAATAAAGAAGTGCTTTTGTGCCTTCCCTGTGGCTGGTGGTCATTTGTGTCATTCTCTACTTTTCTTGGACTATTTGCCTCATCTGGGTGCCACCCTGTACTTCTCCCGCCACTGGTATGATCTCCGGCCATCAGGAAGACTTAGAATAGACATGTACTGGCTTTGATGTGACTTCTGAACCACACAAGACCTGTAATCTTATGGCGTCTGATTTTCCGTTAGAAGTCCTGCACGTGAGGGACGTTTTTCACATTTAAAGGTTTAAAGACCAAATAGCGGGTGTCTTGAAACAGCTCCGGTGAAACATGGACCATGTCGGGACCCGTTTTACTCTTTTCACCTAGCAAGTTAAGTGTGAACTTTATTGAACTTGTTTTGCATAAAAATGTTATTTGGCACTTGGAGGCATTACTTTAAAAAGTAGGGTCGTGCTATGATTATATGCCTGGACTTCTTTTGAAGACCAGTGGGTCTGTGACTGTCCCTTATTAACATATGAGCGTGTCCCTATATTTATATGAAAAACATCTTTTGGAATGATTTATGAAAGTTTATTGTCAGTATTGTGTGTGACACCTTTGCATTAGATGGGAATAAGAACTGTATAATCTCATGGAACTTGCCATCCCTACATGGTTCAAATTTCATATTTAAGCTGGCAGTGGAGGCAGATGCATGTATAATGTATGACTATCCTGCTGAAGGGAAGAGATTACAAAAAATAGTTGGGTTAGAGTGTTGGAAGAGAGAATTCTTCTTGGCGTGGTGTAGAAGAGAAATGATTGTTCTGGAAATTCAGTGCTCTTGACCCTCCACCTCCCTCCTCCCCTCCTAGGCTCAGTCCTGCTTGGACCTCTATGATGGATACAGTAATAGAATCACTATTAAAGGAGAGACTAGTGCAGTGGTTCCGAAACTTGGTCCTGGAGGCACCTCAGCCAGTCAAGTTTTCAGGATATCCATTTCAGGAAATCTCATGAACATTCATGAGAGAGATTTACAGGCAGTGTGACTGGTTTTCAGGATATCCACAATGAATATTAATGAGAGAGATTTGCTGGCAGTGCATGCAGTCTCTCTCATGACTATTCATCATGGATATCCTGAAAACATGACTGGCTGGGGTGCCTCCAGGACCAGGTGTGGGTACCACTGGCTTAGTGGAAGAGTAGCCTAGTGATTAGTGCAGTGGACTTTGGTCCAGAGGATCTGGGTTTATTTATTTATTTGTTGCATTTGTATCCCACCTCTTTGCAGGCTCAAAGTGGCTTACAATACATCATGAATAGTGGAAGAATGTTAGTTAATAAACATTTAGTATTGCAAGGTTTTGGTCAGCATGATGATAATAAGACAAAATAATAGTGTACAAGCAGATATTAAGAGACAATTCTAAATATAGATAGGCGATTTGTATATATTCACATTGGTTGATCTTTGTGATAGGCTTTATTAAAGAGGTGGGTCTTCAGTAATGAGCGGAAGTTCGTTCTTTCGTAGACCGATTTCAAGCTGTGCGGTAGTGCATTCCATAGCTGCGTGCTCAGGTAGGTGAAGTTTGATGCATGCATTAGTTTGTATTTCATTCCTTTGCAGCTGGGGAAATGCAGATCAAGGAATGTGCGGGATGATCTTTTGGTATTCCTAGGTGGTAAGTTGATCAGGTCTGACATGTAAGCTGGTGTGTCTCCATGGATAATTTTATGAACTAATGAGCATACCTTGAAAGCGATACGTTCCTTAAGTGGGAGCCAGTGTAGTTTTTCTCGTAAGGGCTTAGCACTTTCAAATTTTGGTTTGCCGAATATAAGTCTAGCTGCAATGTTCAGGACTGTTTGGAGTTTCTTGATTATTTGTTCTTTGCAGCCGGCATATAGTGTGTTGCAATAGTCTAGATGACTGAGCACCATTGATTGTACCAGGTTGCAGAAAACACTCCTTGGGAAGAAAGGTCGTATTCTTTTTAATTTCCACATTGAGTGGAACATCTTCTTGGTTGTGTTTTTTGCATGGTTCTCTAGTGTTAGGTATTGGTCAATGGTCACTCCAAGAATTTTTAGGGTTTCTGAGACAGGAAGGTTTAGGGTTGGTATATTAATGGCGGTAAATTCTTTCTTGTTGTGTTCAATTCCTCTGCAGCTACTTGTGACTCTGGGTAAATCACTTAACCCTCTGCTGCCCCAGGTACAATTTAAGTACCTGTATATAGTATGTAAACCCATTCCCTTCCCCACCCCCCTTTCCCCTAGTGTAATACCTTGAATCAAGCAAGTTGAAGCATTCATACATATGAGGATATGATGGTAAAATTTGAGATTTGCTTTATGATTGTAGATAGTTTGCATAGAGTAGACTATCAATCTGCATTCATATTCCACGTTTATATTTCATTTTCCTGGATTTAAGACAAAAGTAAACAGTGATTTGTTGGCAGTGGCTAAATCTTATTAAGTTGTTGGTGAAGAGTGCTAGTGCCACCTCACAACATCATGCTTTAAGGTATGTGGGAAAATGATCATGGTTTACAGACTGTCTCTTCTTATTTCTGAGCACTGTTTGAAAGCAGAGACTTTAAAATTCAACCAGTCACTTTATCAGCTGTGTATGACCAGAATTAATTTGAAGGCTTTGACTCTGCCATGTACCAAATGCTGATCTGCTGCAGCTGGAGGAATCTAGTGGAGGTGATAAGGCTCAGGCACTTTCCCCTATGAAGAAATGCATGGATTTGTTACAGGAGAGTGCTTTTTGTGCTTGGAAATTTTGAAGAGGAGATTTTGTCTGCTAGATTAGATGGGCAGATAAATCTCCTAAATCCTTGCCTTTGATCTTGTTAATTAGGAATGAATACTAGGGAGGAAATGGGAAGGAGGAAGGGGGCTAGGGGTTGGGGAGTTAAGTAATTTCTCCTGTTTGAGTAAAGATCTCCTGACACAATGAATAAAACCCTGATACACAGCAGTTTTTCTGTGCCCCAGCTGTGCTCAATCCCTGTCTGGCAAGGTGGATTCTAGAAGATGCTGGTAGCATTGTTCCTTATTAGGCCTAGAAGACACCTGAAAGATGTCCCTTCAGTTGTAAACAAAAAAAAAGAAAAAAAGGAGCCTCTTAAGAAAGTGTGGAGATAACACTGTAGTTGGTAATGCTGTTCTTCAGTGGACTAGTGCACTGCGGTCTCACCAAGTTTGAGGCTGGCAAAGTGAAAAAGCTGTTTTCTAATTCCAAAATTTTGGAGAATTTCAGGGCGAGCGCTGCTACTGGTGGTGGTGGTGGGGATGATCCAGCTTAGCGATGTTACTTTGCTGTGTGTGTCCCCATCACTACTAACACCCATGCATTACCAACTGTGGTAGAAACTAGGGGGTCCTTTTGCAAAGGCACTCTGAAAAGTGGGTCACGGTAGTGTAGGTGTGGGTTTCGGGCGCGCGCAGAATAATTTTTCAGCACGCCTGTAAAAAAAGGCCTCTTCCCCCCCCCCCCCCCCCGAAAATGGACGTGCGGCAAAATCAAAATTGCCGTGCGTCCATTTTGGATCTCTGACCTTACCGCCAACCATAGACCTAGATCTAGCAGTAAAGAATTTGTGCGGTAATGACCTTTGCGCGTCAGATGCCGCTTGGTGTGCGTCCGCTGTGCGCGTCCGAAAATAAAAAATATTTTTCAGATGTGTGTATCGGATGCGCCAAAAATGAAATTACCACAAGAACCACATGGTAAATTCATTTTGGCGCACGATGGTCACGTGTCGGCGCCTACACGACTTAGTAAAAGGGGCCCCTGGTTTCTTAGTATTTAATAAAGACTTTACACTGCTTAGTAAAAACAGTGTTAAATGTACTCTACTGATGTGGTTTTTCAAATTTACTTTATTAACTAAGCCCCTCAGTCTTCCTTGTTTTGTTAGATGATAACAGAACAGCCTAGATGTGCCACTGAGTCTTTGGTACAGTGCCTTGCATAAGTCTTCACACCCTTGTACATTTTCTACATTCTGCTATTGAAAAAATACAGTTCAGAATGAATTAAAATAGGAGTTTGTTTCATTGGTCTGCTCACCATATTCAATTGGAAAGAACAATTACAGAAATACAGTGCAATCCGCTTAAGTGCAAGGGTCTGGGACCAAAGAAATACATGCAGTTAACCGGAGCGTGCACTTCACCATTGTGACCCAAAGAAGCTTGACATCTGATAGACATATGTACAGTACTGTTTATTATTATACGTACAGTATACAGTCTCCGTTAACTGACATTATACAGTCTCCATTAACTGACGTTAGGCTTACTTGAAGTAATCAGTCATAGTTCTCTGTACAGTCTTGTGTCTGTGAGTTCCATAGACTACGTCTGCCAGACGGTAAAAACTGTTATAGCACTGACAACCAGTGGCCTCCAGATAGGCCCGCACGGTGTTGAGACTCTCCAGCGCTCTTGCAAAAGTGACAGGAGGTTGTTGAATTTTGTCAGCATGTGCCTCGCTGCTCATTTCATCATCTGTTTCATCATCAGCAGTTGCCTGCGTGTAGGCGCATATCTGGACATCAGTGCTGTCGTCAGCTGTTTGTAGATCGTAATCAACAGCTACGTAGTGATGAAACTCCTCTTCAGTAACACCAGCTGGGATGTCAATAGCCTGTTCATCTGACGCGTTTGCAACAGCTGCATCTGTTTCGTCCCTCTCCACATCCTTAACAAAGCTTGCCCGCTTGTAGCAGTTCACAATGGTTGCCTCTGTAATATAATTCCTGGCTTCTTTCTGCATATGTAGGGAATCCAACAGTGATAGATTACGAGCCAGTTCAACAGCACGTTTATCCTTGCCAGTCTGGTCATCCATAACGCTCATCAGATGACGTAGAACAAGAGCCCGATAATGTTGTTTGAAATTGGCTATTAAGCCTGATCCATAGGTTGGATCAGAGAGGTAGTGTCTGGTGGCAGGAAGACCACCTTGACATTAGACAGCCTGACATCATCACTGTGTGCAGCACAATTATCACAAAGCAACAAAATCTGACGCTTTTGTGCCCGCATTCTAGTGTCTAACTTCTTTAGCCACTGCTTCCAAATTTCCCCAGTCATCCATGAATTTGCATTAGCCTCGTATGACACAGGAAGTCGCTTAACATTCTTGAAGCAACAGGGCTGTTTGCTCTTTCCAATGACGAGTGGTTCCAACTTCTCATTCCCATCCATATTGTAGCAAAGGAGGATCGTCAGTTGGTCCTTCAACGTTTTACTTCCTGTAGTTTCGGCTTGTTTGAATGCAAGTGTTCTATCAGGAATCGCTCGCTAGTAGAGACTGTTTTCGTCAGCATTGAAAATGTCATGAGGTGCAAACTCATTCAAGATGGTAGGAAGAACTGAAACAACCCAATTTTCAGCACCAAAGTCATCAGCATCTTGTTTTTCACAATGCCGTTTCTTGAATTTTATGTCGTTCCTCTACTTCCATCTTTCTAACCATCCAACAGTGGCTTTGAATTCAGTTAGTCCAAGACTTTCAGCTAGCTGATTAGCTTTCTTGATAAGCAGTGGACCACTGACAGGAAACTGTCTGCTCCTGACTTGTGAAAACCACCGAAGAAGAGCATCTTCTACATCCTCAGCTTTTCCCGCCCGTTTCCTGTGTGGATTTGTATTGTTTTGCCAGTCTTCCAGAAGCTGATCTTTCTGCTTCAAGATACGTGAAATTTGACTGGGATTGACACCATATTCTTTAGCAATAGATGCTTGACTTTGTTTGTTTTCTAATTTTTTTAAGAACTTCTATTCGTTCAGCCAGTGTTAAAGTCTTACAGTTGCGCGACGACGACGACTCCAGTGTACACTCTAACAACATTCTTTCGCTTATTCTGCTTGTGGCAGTTAACCAAGGAGATTTCAAATTTACCGCCCCTTTGTCACGTGCCAATCGGCTTCCATATTCCGTGTGTGCGCTTATGCGGAGTCTTTCCTGCAGAGGAGTGGTCTTAAACCATGCATATAAGTGAATCTTGTACTTATCAGTGGTGCGCTAAACCAAAGTTTGTCCCCATAGAAATTGATGGCACCAAAAACGGGACCGAAGTACGGCATGCATTTAAACAGAGCATGCGCTTATCTGACGTGCACTTAAATGGAGTGCACTGCATTTAAAAAGTAATTAAAGAACAAGAAACCAAAAAGTCTTAATTGTATAAATCTACATACCATTTGTCATTGCAAACCTCAAATTATTCCATTTCCAAAAATTGCCCTAACAGGATCCATAATAATCTGTGTCCATTCACCGCAGTTGAACTGATGTGAACAGTTCTGGATGAGTAATCAAGATTTTACTGTAGTAAGATGTCAATTTAAAGTAAAGATCTAAACTTTCCAAATACAGAACTGCCAAAAGAATGCTGGGATAAAGTTATTCAAAGGTACAAATTGAGGGAAAGCAATGAGAAAAATTCAATTGTTTGAATATTCCCTGGGGCATCGTCAGGGCCATCATTGTAAAAGTGGAAACTAGGGTAGGAGTAACACATTGCCGAGATCAGGCTGGCCCTGCAAAGTCAATAGCCCTGGTTTAAGGAAACTGCTGAAGAGTGCGACCTAAGATTACTTAAAAACAAACAAAAAACAAAGGTATCTGGCTGAGACTGGGGAAAATATTGACTTATGGGAAGGCAACAAAAAGAAGCCACTGCTGAAGAAAAACTAATGCAAAGGCTGAAGTATAATTGCCATAAGCTGAGGACATACTCACAATAATAACTGCTTATGTATTAAAGAGTAATAAATGATTTTTATGAAGACCTCAACAGAAAGGTAAGATGGATATTGCTTCTTATTCCATCTAAAACGACTCTCCAAAATCGTCAACAAGCTTCCTCTTTTTTTGCTTATATCTTTATTTTTAAAGATATTTGTACTTTTCAACCCCAAAATGTGTCTTGAACTTTTTTTTTTAGAAATATTTTACTTTAAAGCATTGTAAATTGCAATCCAGAACTTATGTTAATAGTGTTGGCTCCGGGGGTATTTCTGGTCCAACACGAGTCATGTTTCTCCATCCGGCCGTATCAAGGATCCTCCCCCTATATGTCTCTCACACGGTCCTTGCCGACATTGCTGAACCTCTTGTTCTCAAGATGTCAGCAAGGGCAGTGTGCTGGGGGTGGGTCCCCCTGTCTGTTCTCTTGCTGGTGTGGTCTGGGGGCTATCAATTTGCTTCTTCCTTTCTTCTAGTTGCAGCTGGCCGTATCTGCCTGGTGTGGAATATTGGGTATTAATTTGTCCATTGGGCGAGCTACAGGGCAGCATGGCATCCAGGTGGCTTGCAACTCAGGAAGGTGCATCTTGGTGTCAGGATCTCTTGGCTCAGTGAGCAGGGAATTAAGTGGTTTGAACTCTTGCCTCTCCTGTACTCTCTATGTTCTGGATCCTGTCATCCTGTTTTATTGATCTTGCACTTGGGGGGCAATGAGGTGGACTCTTGGTCTGGGAAGAAGCTCATCGACCCGGCTAAGGATGATTTGCACTTTGTCCTGCAATGGTTCCTGGCCACACGAGTCGCGCTGACTGTGGCTTCATGAAAATCAATAAGCAGTTAGGGCTGTGGTTGGTAGCCAGAGGGGGTCTACAGCTCAGGCATGACTGGGTGGATACTACTTGTCTGGGTCTCTTTGGCAGGGACAGGGTGTACCTGTCAGACATTGACCTGGATTTGTTCCTCAATGATCTGCATGACTTTATTGAGGGATTTGTGCAGGAGCTTGTGCTGGTACTGGGGGGAGGGGGCGTTAGCTCGGCTTTGCTATATCCCTCTGCCCAACCCTATGGCATACACCTGAGCTACGGGTGGCAGCTCATTGGGAGATGAGTTTACTTGAGGCTATATGAGCCGGCAAGTTGGTGGGTCAGGTGACCCGGTACAGTGGCGGACCATGCTACTAGTATGGGGTGGTGGGATTAGGGGATAAGAAATGTTTATGATGTTTATAATATGCTATTGTAGCTCGGGTTAAGCTTTGTTATGATTGTATGGTTTATTTATTTATGAACATTTATACCCCACTTTTTTCCACATAAAGCAGACTCAAAGTGTCTTACAGTGTACAGATTAATCAATTACAATTACATTGGATAGGGAGGAAGGAACAGGGTAAGAAGGAAAAAGGAAAGGGAAGACAGACTAAGATGGACGGTGGAAATCCAGATGCGGAGATGGCCCAGAATGGTTCGAACAGTTCACGGCAAGGCGATCCACAATTGGGAGCTGTAGCAATACCCAGTAAGCGCAGGCGAAACAGCAATATGCAGCCACGAGAGTGGTAGTGGTCACCAGAGGATCAAATGGTTAAATTTTCAGTTAATAAACAAGCTGCAGCCTATATGTTTTACTACCAATACCTTGTCTAAGTCTCTTTGTTGGAAGTGGGTGTGAGAAAGCTGGGCTCTAGGGATTGGAGGGGGGGAGAACTTGGAGTGGCGATCAGTCCCAGGTTCCAAAGTTACTTGAACTGTTCTCTACTATTTAAAGTACCATTTCTGCTGCTAAAAGCTGTTGCCTTTTGTTTATGTCTAGCTGTGATACCTTTAGAAGACTGAACTTAATGCCATTAGCAGGAGCAATGTACTGTGCACTTGACTGATCTGAGGGGATGGGGTGAAAGCTGACATCATCATTTCCACATATTCTTTACTGTTTAAAATGCCACTGCTGTGGTGCAACAAAGGGGCATCCCTTGTGTATTCCTTCAAGCAACTAGTTGGATGGCCTTTTGAGGTAACTAGGTATGATTTGCTCTGTTGTTTTCATTTGATTGGCACTAGTTTTGACAGCAACTGGAATAATAAATACCTAGGACTGGTATTAAGGGGTGCAAATAGGGCAATTGTCATGGGTCCTTAAGCTTACCCGAAGCTGAAGAAGATACAGACTACTGGTGGGCTTTTGGGTGTCCTGCTAAATTTCTGCTTGGACCCCAGCATGTTTTAAGACCAGCCCTGTGAGTACCTTACTGAAAGTAGTAGTCTGGGGACATAGTCCCAGGAATCAGTTTTCTTCTCAGTACCAGGTAGATATTTGAACCTTGGTGGCAAGATGCAGCCTAAGCCAATGGTTCCCAAGCCTGATCCTGGAGGTACCCCAACCAGTCAGGTTTTCAGGATACCCACAATGAATATTCATGAGAGAGTGGAGGCAGTGCATGCAAATTCATTGTGGGTATCCTGAAAACCTGACTGGCTGGGGTGCCTCCAGGACCAGGCTTGGGAACCACTGGCCTAAGCTGTGAAAGATGGAAGCAGGAGACGTTGGGTAATGCACCCAGTCCCAGATTTAGACATAGGCTACTGTCTCTAGGGCATGAGACTTTAAAGGCACTACATACCCAGGCTAAAGAGTAGCCTGATTTTGTTTGTAATTAGGACTTTGCTTTGTGATTTCTGGGGCAGAAACTTCCCCTCCCTACCTTGTCCAGTCCTGCCGCCTATGGGCACCAGCATCTAACATCTGGCTCTTAATGTATCACATTTTGAGCAGAGAATACATGCATATCGGTCAAGATCAAGGATCAGGTTATTTTTAACTTAATCTTATAAGAAGAACTGGATGTGCTATTTATAACAGTGTCTTGGTCATTTGATGCAGACAATGCCTTCCCCTCTGTTAGGAAAGGAAAAGTTCTCAAGTGAAGTGGGCTGCGTTGACTGTTCAGGGGGACTGTGAGGGTGTTGTGGCTCGAGTGATAGTTTTTTGTCTTTATTTGAGTTATAGATACCCTTCCGTTTCTGCCTTGACCAAGATGTCTTGGGAAATGAACTTTGGACAGGATATTCCCATTATTAAGGAGAATTTTAATGCATGAATTGACCGTGTGACAAATCTGGCAGCTGTGGAGTTTTTGGATGCAATGTCTGTATTAGGTTTTCTACAGTGGGCGGTGTTTCCAACCTAAAAAATAGATAATTTGTTAGACTTAATTTTTATACCTGGAAATACTGTTTTACCTTAGTTGAAAAACCTTTAGAAGGTCTGAACTCCCTTGGTCAGACCATGTATTTTAAAGTTTTATTTTATCTAGAGAAAGTGAATGATCAGCTGACTGGCATTAGTCAGGCAATTTGGAAATGCCCAAAGGTTGACCCTCAAAGATTTGTGGATTAGGGAGCTGAGCATTATAAAGAAAATGCCCTAGATGGAGAAGTAGCGAGTCAATTCCTTAGACAGAGAAGTCAATTCCTTAGACAGAGAAGTTCCCAGTGACTCGCATTATCTGTAGAAAGAATTTCTTATCTGAAAGAGATAAAGATATTGTCAGCACTGCTACACTAACAACTCTGAGAAGTAACTTGAGCAGACAGAAATAACATGGTGGGAAAAAAATGTCATCCCAAATGACAAGAAAGTGTATGCAACTTCTGAAAGAATATCGTAAATGTCTAAATAAGACCAAGATAGTTTGTTTTAATCAGTGAAATATAGGGTGCCTTGCACAAATTGAGGGAGTGTTTTTGATGCATGAATTAACTCTACTAGGTAACATGCATGATGATAAGATCCTTGTACACTCCTCTGATTTAAGTTCATTTTGGGTGAGTAAAGTACATTCTTTGCATAACTCACTAGGGTGTGTAAAAAAATAGTGGGCCATTGTGCCTCTGGATCAGGAACCTAGATGGATTACTTTTAGACTGGTAGCTGAAAAGGAAGTATCAGGAATTATCAGAAGGTTCTACTTGTGTGTTGGACCCATTCTCAGTGACCTAAAAAAAACATGGGAAGGAAGTTTTTTAAAATGCCTCCAGATAATGATAAATAAGTCATTCAAGGTAGGCACATTGCTGGCAGTGTTGAAATATTCAGTTATTTGTCCAGTTTTGTAGATCCTATTGCCTAATTTTCAATTCCTTATTTCTTAGTAAAATATTAAAAACATAGCTGGGTCGACAACTCAGCCACTTTCTCTGGAGTATGGGGCTGGTGATCTTGAACATGTTCCCTCACCTCTGGACGACAACATTGTAGAAACTGATCTAGGACCATCAGGTTTTGGAAGTCAACTTCAGCTCCACTGAGCCATCGCTGATGCTGGTATCTTAACTGGATCACAAACTTGCTGTGAGTGTCATCTGCCCCCTCTTTCAAAGTCAAGAACTTTAGTCTGTAGGTCTTGGGGATAATGGCATAACGGTTCAACAAAGCTTTGCGCACTTCCTCAAACTGGGAGCACGTCTCCATGGATTGTCCAGCTCCAACCCTCGTCGTCTCTTCACCACCCTTAACTCCCTCCTCAAAGTGCCCCCCGCTCCCACTCCCCCTTCTCTCTCTCCTCAATCACTGGCTGACTACTTCCGCGACAAGGTACAAAAGATCAACCTTGAGTTCACTTCCAAGTCACCACCTCCTCTTCAGCCTGTAGCCCTATCCAATACCCAACCAACCAGGGCCTCCTTCTCCTCCTTTCCTGAGATCACCGAGGATGAAACCTCCCGCCTTCTTTCCTCCTCGAAATGCACCACCTGTTCCTCCGATCCCATCCCCACCAACCTACTTAACACCATCTCCCATACTGTCACCCCCTCCATCTGTCGCATCCTTAACCTTTCTCTCTCCACTGCAACTGTCCCTGACACCTTCAAGCACGCCGTAGTCACACCTCTCCTAAAAAAAAACATCACTTGACCCTACCTGCCCCTCCAACTACCGCCCCATCTCTCTCCTCCCCTTCCTCTCCAAATTACTTGAGCGCGCCGTTCACAGTCGCTGCCTTGACTTTTTCTCCTCTCATGCCATCCTAGATCCACTTCAATTTGGTTTTCGCCCTCTACACTCGACAGAAACAGCACTCTCTAAAGTCTGCAACGACCTGCTCCTCGCCAAATCCAGTGGCCACTATTCCATCCTCATCCTCCTCGATCTATCTGCTGCGTTTGACACTGTTAATCATGATTTACTTCTTGCCACGCTGTCCTCTTGTGGGTTCCAAGGCTCTGTCCTTTCCTGGTTCTCCTCTTATCTCTCCCGCCGCACCTTCAGTGTACACTCTCATGGATCTTCCTCCACTCCCATCCCACTTTCTGTTGGAGTTCCCCAGGGATCTGTCCTTGGACCCCTTCTCTTCTCCATCTACACCTCCTCCCTAGGCTCACTGATCTCATCTCATGGATTTCAATATCATCTTTATGCTGACGACACCCAGCTATATCTCTCTACACCAGACATCACCGCTGAGACCCAGGCCAAGGTGTCAGCCTGCTTATCCGACATTGCTGCCTGGATGTCCAACCGCCACCTGAAGCTGAGCATGTCCAAAACCGAGCTCCTCGTCTTTCCACCTAAACCCACCTCTCCTCTTCCTCCTCTCTCTATCTCAGTTGACAACACCCTCATCCACCCCATCCCATCTGCCCGCAACCTCGGAGTCATCTTCGATTCCTCCCTCTCCTTCTCTGCACATATCCAACAGACTGCCAAGACTTGTCGCTTCTTCCTCCTCAACATCAGCAAAATTCGCACTTTCCTATCTGAGCACACCACACGAACTCTCGTCCACGCTCTCATTACCTCCCGCCTTAACTACTGCAACTTGCTCCTCACTGGCCTCCCACTTAGCCATCTATCCCCCCTTCAATCCGTTCAGAACGCTGCTGCGCGTCTTATATTCCGCCAGAACCGATATGCTCATATCACCCCTCTCCTCAAGTCACTTCACTGGCTTCCGATCAGATACCGCATACAATTCAAGATTCTCCTCCTTACCTACAAATGCACCCGGTCAGCGGTTCCCAACTACCTCTCTACCCTCATCTCCCCCTATGTTCCTGCCCGTAACCTCCGTTCACAGGACAAATCCCTCCTTTCAGTTCCCTTCTCCACCACTGCCAACTCCAGGCTCCGCTCATTCTGCCTTGCCTCACCCTATGCTTGGAACAATCTTCCTCAACCCATACGCCAAGCCCCCTCCCTACCCATCTTCAAATCTCTGCTTAAAACTCACCTCTTCAAGGCTGCTTTTGGCACCTAACCTTTCATGATATATAGTATGCCCTATCAGACGGACTCTACACTTGTCCGTTGACTGCACACTTATCTTTAGATTGTTTAGATTATCTCTTGATTGTACACCTGTCTTCTAGATTGTAAGCTTAGATCGTACACCTGTCTTTTAGATTGTAAGCTCTTTGAGCAGGGACTGTCCTTCCATGTTAAATTGTACAGCGCTGCGTAACCCTAGTAGTGCTTTAGAAATGTTAAATAGTAGTAGAATGCCTCAAGTGCTCTACCAGTGAGCTTTCCTTCCAGTTGGTGCACCCAGTGTTTCTGAGAAATCTAATTGAGGTGGCAAATTTGTTCAAAGGCAGTTAGATATCCATCTATGTCACCTCTGGTATCAGCAAACTACAAAGACAAGTTGGGACTGATCCGGACTGTGGATCCTGTCTCTGGCCTCAGTGCAGAGGTTGGGCTGGAGCTTTGGATATGAGCCATTTCCATCTCCAGCTAAAGCTGGAATTCACGCTCCTCATGCCGCTGTCACTCTTCCTGTTCTTATCTCTGCTGTTGCTCTTCCTGCTCCTCTTGCCGCTGTCTCTCTTCCTGTGTTTTACAAACCAGCGCTTGCATTTTGTGTGCGTGTCTTCTACGTATTACTTGTGATCGCATCTCGCTGCAACTGGAGACATGGATAAAGAATTCTACCTGGCATAGCTGGACTGTGAAGATGAGCCAAGGCAAAATAACAACCAAAAAAGAGGAAAGGCAGCCGATGATCTTGCCTTGTGCCCATCCCTGGCCTCATCCGGAAAGTCGTAGATGATTACCGCCTGACCCGAGTTCTATGAGGAGATCAAAGGTGATATAGAGCCACCCAAGGCGAGATCCCATGCAGTACCTGGCCTGGTGAAACTGCTGATTGTCCTGCAGTTCATTTCCTCAGGAACATTCCCGCACGTGATAGGGAGTAACAGTGGTTTGGACATTTGGCCCAGACACTAATCAGTTTCTTTCTCTCCCCCCTTTTCACTGTCTCCTCCCCTCCTTTCTTCTCATTCCACATTGCTCTCCCTATTCCTTCTCCCCTTTTTATTCTGTCTCCCGTTTCTCTTTATCTTCTATTCATGCATCTATCAAGCATGTGAAATATCACTAGTTCACAGTCTTAAGTTACATGACTCTACATGTTTTATCAGTGCAGGTTATAGTTGTGCCACATCAATTTTAAGTGTCATTGGAGAGAGCAGCATAAATCTAATATTTTTCTCATGCAGTGTAGAACAGAGCGGGGTAAACTTCCTCCAACATTCCTGGAGTTATAGAATAGTCCTGAAAACGTTTTATGGGCTCCCCCTCATACTGCAATGTGCCGATAGCCTCTCAAAATTTCAATTTTATGTAAATAAATATGGATCTTGATGATTATCACTCTTGGGCACCACTGATCATCCTGCACGTGGCCGATGTGGTGAGCGCAGTCGAGGCACAAAGGCCCTGCACTATTAGTCAGTGCAAACTCTTTAGGAAGCCTCCGCTACAACACAGGCATCAATAATTGTTTTGCAATTTGCTCAGGCAGCCCCACCAGCCAAAGATTGTTCCGACGTGAGCAATTTTACGAGAAAATCTCCAGCTTGGCTCTAATACAACTAGACAAGGTCACAAGCCTCTCTCTACTCTCTTTCTACCTTGCAAATGTATCACCCTTTTTTCACCAGTTCAACATTCATCAATAGTAGCTTACATTTAGAAAGAGGATTAAAACGTGTTTATTTAAGAGATTTATTTTACGAGAAGTATAGAAATTTGAGATTAATGGTATTTGATGTTGGGTTTATGTAATTCCCAGGGATTGTCCTGACCTCTTGACCTTTGTGACTTGCTTAGAACTGTGAGGTATTAGCGGGATATAACTCAGAAATGTAATGTAATGTAGCTGCAGTGTTCACCTCCATTCATTGCCCATGGAGGTCATTCAACCAACTAGCAGCCTGTCCTGTCAGTGGCTACTGAACTGGGACAATTAATGCAGACAGACTCTGCCATACTATGGTTTTAGCAGTCTTCATGCAATAAGTCTCTCTGAGTTTCTTCCATCAATGCTGAATTGGTTAACTATCTAGTGTTGCACTGGAGAAATACAGGCATGAGGACATAAAAATAAAAAAGGGTAATGAATATATTCTGTAAAGATTTACAAATAAAAGTGAACAAAATGTAAATGGATTCTGCAAGATGGAAGGATGTAACAGTAAAAAGGCACTAAAAAGAGAAAAAAAAATATGCAACTTGAGTAGAGCTGATTAAGAAAACTTAGTAAGAATTTTATGAATATGTAAATAAAACATGAAATACTAAAAAAAGAAAGAAAGCAGCTTTAAACAGAATTTCACAGAGCAATCTTAGTTTAACTGCTGCCTTTGCATTGTAAATCCAGTAAGCTGAGGCTATTCATCTTAGACAGCAGCTGCCCCTCCCCCTCCTCCATTCTTCCCTGATAGGAATCCTGAGATACTATCCAGCTTATTTTCCGAAACAGAAGGGCGGCCATGTTCCGACCCAAATCGGGAGATGGCCGCCCTTCTCTCGCGGGCGCCCAAATCAGTATAATTGAAAGCCGATTTTGGGCGCCCCCAACTGCAGTCTGTCGCGGGGATGAACAAAGTTCCCGGGGGCGTGTTGGAAGGGTAGCGAAGGCGGGACAGGGGCGTGCCGGGGCATGCTTAAGAGATGGGCGCCCTCGTCTGATAATGGAAAAAATAATGGCGGCCCTAGCGAGAATTTGGTCCGCTTTTTTTGGACCCTTTTTTTTTAGGTTCAAGTCCCAAAAAAGTGGCCAAACTGCCCAGATGACCACCGGAGGGAATCGGAGATGACCTCCCCTGACTCCCCCATTGGTCACTAACCCCCTCCCACCAAAAAAAAAAATGAACTTTAAAAACATTTTTTTGCCAGCCTCTATGCCAGCCTGAAATGTCATACCCAGCTCCATGACAGCAGTATGCAGGTCCCTGGAGCAGTTTTTGGTGGGTGCAGTGCACTTCAGGCAGGTGGACCCAGGTCCATCCCCCCCTACCTGTTCCACTTGTGCTGGTAAATGGGAGCCCTCCAACCCCCCCCAAAACCCACTGCACCCACATCTAGGTGCCCCCCTTCACCCATAAGTGCTATAGCAATGGTGCAGAGTTGTGGGGAGTGGGTTTTGGGGGGGATTTGGGGGGCTCAGCACCCAAGGTAAGGGAGCTATGCCCCTGGGAAGAATTTTAATGTTTTTTTTTTTAATTTTTAAAAGTGCCCCCTAGGGTGCCCAGTTGGTGTCCTTGCTTGTGAGGGAGACCAGTGCACTATGAATCCTGGCTCCTTCCACGACCAAACGGCTTGGATTTGGTCATTTCTGAGATGGTCGGCTTCGGTTTCCATTATCGCTGAAAACCGATGCCGACCATCTCAAATCCGCCCAAATCCTAGGCATTTGGCCGGCACCAACCGTATTATCGAAAGAAAAGATGGCCGCCCACCTTTTTAGATAATACTGTCTGTCCCGCCCCTTCGCACCCCCGTCCTCGGAGATGGGCGTCCCCGTTCGATTATCCCTCTCTATATGTATTCTGCACATTAACTGAGAAGCTATTAAAACACGTTTGTTAACAACTCTTTGGTTGTTTCTCAATAAAATATGAATAAAAAGCCTGGTTGCTGAAGCAAATATGCAAACTGAGCCAAGGTATAATCTAAATACAGTTTTTGAGGATCTTGCTAAGACTTAGCATTAAGTTACATCCAAAGGCACCCCAAAAGCACAGGAAAGTTATCAGGCAGATCAGTAGAAACACCTTTCTAACATGAACGGGCACTGGCACAAAGTAGAGAAAGACATATTCAATATTTCCAGAGTGGGAACAGATGGACACTACAAAATCAAAATGGCGCCTGGAACTCCAAAGGACGCTCAGACTGATTTCATATGCAATAATGTAGCCAATCTTTTGATGATATCACTCCAAGAACTGTTACTGAATGTCAATGACATTCACAAATGCAGATTTTCCCAAACAATCATCTCTTTCTTAAAGAAACATGCTCCAGACCACAAAATTATTCAATCCATTTGGCTCCAATGTTTTAAATTGGTAAATCCACTTTGCTTCCTGCTGTTGCAATCTTTTCATGCTATCTCCTCCCCTCTTATGTGCTGGTTGAACATCAATGACAAAACAATTAAAATCCTCAAACTTATGAGACCATGACTTACAATAGGCCACCAATGGCTCAGTCATCTTCTGACATTTCACATTAGACTTGTACTCTGACATTCTGATTCTCAAGGATCTTAAAATGAGTCCAACATATAACAGGTCATGGGCATTTCACTACCTATGTGGTGTAAGATGTCTTTGGACCATGGCCAGTTATCTCAAGACGAACCAGAAGAGGATGTGCAAACAGCAAATGATGGGCTATTGTGTTGGTGTGAGCATTCGTGCTGTCACTTTGAAATTATTGAATCTATGGACACATCAAGCTTTATACATGCCCTTAGAAGATTTTTCTAGGTCCAAGGGCTGGTCAAGCAAATCTGCTTTGATTGTGAGCTCAATTTCATGGACACTTACAAATAGCTGAATTGAAATAAATCTTGGTGAACCTAGAAATGTATGATTTGTTTGACATCCATGAAGACTACTCTCCCTACAGTATTCACTGTGCAGGTCTTGAAACTGTAGGGAGAGTAATTTTTATGGATGTCAAACAAATCATACATCTTCCAGGTTCACCAAGATTTATTTGTTCTGAATATCATCAGCCTTAAATACTGTTTCTGGCCCAGATAGATAGATCCCTTACATCCTCTTCAGTAAAGACCACAGCAAAGAATTCATTTAATCTTTCCACTATGACCTTGTCCTTCTGAATGCCCCTTTTACCCCTCCCTTGATGATCTAATGGTCCCATTGATTCCCTCATAGGCTTTCTGCGTCTAATATACTTGAAAATAGTTTTACTATGAGTTTTTGCCTCTACAGCAAGCTTCTTTACAAATTCTCTTTTGGCCAACTTGGGATGCGGGGCAGGAACCTTGGCACTGGATCAGTCACAGCAGCAGGGGCAAGACAAGTCTTGTGGCCACACCTTTGAGACCCCAGGAATGACTGGGGCTCAAGTAAAAGGGGTTGCTGGGAATTAGAAATGTATTCCCAGCAACCAGAAGGCAGCCCAGCAGCCAACCCCTCCAACCCTCCCACCCCCACTTACAGCAGCCTTGCCTCCAGCTCCTGAGAATTGCTGTTTTACCTCTTCTTCTGTTTTTTTTTTTTGTTCAGTCCTGAATTCTGCTGTGCTACAGTTTGTTCTCCAGAAACCAGTTTTGCACACTCCTGCTTCCTGCTTCTGAGTTATAGCTTTACCTCAGGGCATTAAGATCCACTTTATTGTAGCCTCTCCTCCTGATACCCAATGCCAGGCCTGACTTGTGAGTATTCTGGGACAGAGAATAACAAATTAATAAAGCAAATCAAATCATAGCTTAGCTTCACAGAGCTCAAGTGGAGTTACAGGTTCAGGCAGCCATCAGTCCAGCATCACCTTGAAAAGAAAAGAAAAGCTACGAGGATGGTATGGGATTTGCGTTCCAAGACGTATGACGAGAGACTTGCTGACCTGAACATGTATACCCTGGAGGAAAGGAGGAACAGGGGTGATATGATACAGACGTTCAAATATTTGAAAGGTATTAATCCGCAAACGAATCTTTTCCGGAGATGGGAAGGCGGTAGAACGAGAGGACATGAAATGAGATTGAAGGGGGGCAGACTCAGGAAAGATGTCAGGAAGTATTTTTTCACGGAGAGGGTGGTGGACGCTTGGAATGCCCTCCCGCGGGAGGTGGTGGAGATGAAAACGGTAACGGAGTTCAAACATGCGTGGGATATGCATAAAGGAATCCTGTGCATAAGGAATGGATCCTCAGAAGTTTAGCTGAAATTGGGTGACGGAGCAGGTGAGGGGAAGAGGGGTTGGTGGTTGGGAGGCTAGGATAGGGGAGGGCAGACTTATACGGTCTGTACCAGAGCCGATGATGGGAGGCGGGACTGGTGGTTGGGAGGCGGGAAATACTGCTGGGCAGACTTATACGGTCTGTGCCCTGAAAAGGACAGGTACAAATTCAAGGTAAGGTATACACATATGAGTTTGTCTTGGGCAGACTGGATGGACCATGCAGGTCTTTTTCTGCCATCATCTACTATGTTACTATGTTACTATCCCTAAGATCATGTTTATTGCCCTCTATCACTACATATCTGATTAAACTAACACAACAGCATTGCATTGCAATAATTGGAAAATAACAGCAATGTACAAATGCAAACATTTTAATAAACCTTGGCAATGAAGAAAGGAGGTAAAGAATGCAGGAAGTTGGGTAGGATAATAAATGAGACAGTGAAAAGAGAGTTGAGTTGGAAATAAAAATGAAGAGAGGATGACACAGAGGGAAAATAAGGTGGTAATAAACTGGAGGTTAAGAAAAGAGAAAAGATTATAATCTGTGGGCCAACCTATGGCTCGGCCGTGCACTGTCATGTGGAAAATCTGGGTTTAATTCCTGAGCCAGTCTTTTACTCCCTAGGCTGCCTGGGACTGCTCTAGAGACAGTCTTCATGGCCCCTGAAAAAAACAAAAGTCTCAGACATCATACAACAATGATACCCAGTAGCAAGACTTGCACTTCTAGAGAGAGTCATGGTTGCAAATTGTTGTCTTGATGGCTGGGCTGAAGCAGGAGGTGGATATAAAAATTAGGAGAAAGGCTCTTAATGGCAGTTCTCAGTTCCAGTTCCAAGTGAGCTGGACACCCAAAGGAGGAAAAAAACGTAGATAACTATTATAGTATGTGCATTCTCCGGAAAAGGGCTTTCTAACTTAATAAATAAGCATAGCAAAGAATTTCCAATTCTGCTTCTGTTACTAGTCTCAGAAAACAATAAAGAGGATGAATGTTTAAGGCTCTGCTTTGTATGCTTCTGGGCAGGTGAGAGCTTGTGCTTCTTCAGTCTGGTTTCTGCTCATTGGTCAACAATCCACTGCTCCTGGATGTTGAGGGTAGCAGAAAGTCTCAGGCATCACTCATCCGTGACACCTGGTGCCCAGATGCAGAGTGCATGCGAACCTACTTCCAGGAGGAACTGGGGGGTCTTTTTACTAAGCCACGTAAGTGGCTACACGCGCCAAAATATTTTTATTTTCGGCCGCGTGTATTGGCTGCGCGCCAAGTGGCATTTGACGCACGTAGGTCATTACTGCCCGGTTACCGCGTGAGACTCTACTGCTAGGTCAATATCTGGCGGTAAGGTCTCAGACCCAAAATGGACGTGCGGCAATTTTGATTCTGCCGCATGTCCATTTTTGGTGAAAATTTTTAAAAAGGCCTTTTTTACAGGCGCGCTGAAAAATGGATTGGTACGTGCCCAAAACCCACGCCTACACTACCGCAAGCCATTTTTCAGTGTGCCTTTGTAAAAGGACCCCTGTATTCTGTGGTTTCTGGCAGGGCCAGCCTTAGAGGATGGCACACAGGGCAGTTGTCCTGGATCCCATGTCATGGGGGGGGGGGGGGGGGGGGGGGGTCCAAGCCTGATTCAAGCTAAAGAAAAAATAGCCTGCAGGCAGCCTTTGGAGACCCCCCTCCCCAATTTTTGCCTTGAGGCCATGAATGTCTAACATCAGCCCTAGTTTCTGACCAGGATCTTTCACTGAGATGACCAGACTAGACGAGAGGAAGAGCATTATGAAATGGGGTAGAATCCTGTTGTTTGTGAATAAATGCTGACTCCAACTATGTGGGAAGCTCAGAGAAAGCAGGAAACTGCTACTGTATAACTACCTTGCAAAAAAAACCAGCTGCTTCTCAGAGGCATTTGTGAGAGATGACAATGCTTCATGATCTTCTAATGGGGCTGTAATGACTTTTTCCTGTACAGCTCCAGAATCCGTAGGGGAAGAATGGATTAACTGGAATGTTAATTATGCAAAATAAAAAAAAGGAAAAATCCCAAACAGGATGCACATGTGTAAGTAATGGAAATTTCTGTAGACGTGAAAGGAATACAATGTTCCTCAGACTAAACTGTTCCATCGGTAATTCTCTCTCCCCCTCCCCCTGCACACAAACACAACACTCCCCCCCTCTCTCTCACACACACACAATATTCCCCCATCTACTGTACTTTACCAAAATCTTCAGATGTTGTTCTTAGATTGGGGGAGGGGTACTTGGGAAGCGAGAATATTGGAGCAACAAGTCTCTCTAGACTGGTGCTGGATATCGTTTGGATCGAAAATGCCAAATTTTATGAGTTAGTTCTGACAAATTAAAAAGAATAGAACAATTTTATTTTGGAGGCCATTTTATTAATCTTATTAAAGAAGTTGGATTATGAGGTCTCCATTACCTCTGTTACAATGCTGCAGCATTAAATGATGTCAGGACATAGTACTTAGTTTATTTATTTTTATTTATGCATTTATTTGTTACATTTGTATCCCACATTTTCCCACCTTGCAGGCTCAATGTGGCTTACATATTACCGTTAACGGCGTTAGCCGATTCCGGTCTCAACAAATACATGGTGTGGATTAATTCAAGGCGGTTTTGTGGTAGAATGAGGTACATGTGTAGTAGGTACAGTTGGGGGAGCTTAGAGAGGGAGAGGGTAGGAAGGGTCAGGTAATGTCCAATACGGTCTTTGGTTCCACTGTGTCATAAGTGTCCAGGAATTTTATGTTGGGTCGGTGGGGTATGCTGTTTTGAACAGTTCTGTCTTTAGTGCTTTCCGGAAATTTAGGTGGTCGAGCATAGTTTTTACTGCTTTTAGCAGTGCGTTCCACAGTTGTGCGCTTAAGTAGGAAAAACTGGATGCATAGGTGGATTTGTATTTGAGTCCCTTGTTGCTTGGGTAATGGAGGTTTAGGTATGATCGTGCAGATTTTGTGGCATTCCTGGTTGGCAGGCCTATGAGGTCTGTCATGTAACCCGGTGCTTCGCCGTAAATAATTTTATGAGCAGTCATGCAGATTTTGAAAGTGATACGTTCTTTTATTGGTAGCCAATGAAGCTTTTCTCGGAGTGGTTTGGCACTGTCAAAATGTGCTTTTCTAAATATAAGCCTGGCTGCTGTGTTTTGGGCGGTCTGAAGTTTCTTTATGATTTGATCTTTACATCCCGCATAGATTCCATTACAGTAATCTACGTGGCTTAGTACCATTGACTGTATCAGGCCACAAAATATTTCCCTCGGGAAGAATGGTTTCACACGTTTGAGTTTCCACATTGAGAAAAACATTTTCTTTATGGTGGATTTCACTTGGGACTCTAGTGATAGGTTTCGGTCGATTGTAACTCCGAGGATTTTTAGGCTGTCTGAGATTGGGAGGGTGTATCCTGGGGTGTTGATGCTTGTGGGATTGTATGTCTTATATTGTGATGAGATGATGAGACTATGTGTTTTTTCTGTGTTGTGTTTTAACTGGAATGCATTTGCCCATGAGTTCATGATGTTTAAGCTGAGCATGATTTCGTTGGTAATTTCTGCCAGATCATGTTTGTAGGGGATGCATAATTTTCAAAAGTCACTTGTCCAAAAAAATACCTATCTACATAGTTAAGGGGCCATTTTGTTAAAGTGCATTAAGCAATTACCCCCTAATTCTATAAAAGTTACCAAAAATTGCATGTGCAAATTTGCGCGGCTGCTCAATTTGCATGTACCATTTAAATAACGAGCTAATTAGTGCCAATAATTGGCTTTTTAACAAGCAATTATTGGCACTAATTAGATTTAATTGAAAAACACGTTTGTAAAGTTAGGCACAGGGGGAAAAGGGGGCACAGAAATGGGAGGGTCAATGGGACATTCCATATATTTACGCACACTGCTGTAAAATGAGGGGGATAGGCACCTACAGTTGCGCCATGTTCCAGTTGGTGAACACACCTAAAGTTAGGTACGATTCCCGGGCTTAAGTGCTATTCTATAAACCGCACCTAACTTTAAGTGTGGCTTATAGAATATTGCTTTTTTGGTACCAATTTTTTGGCGTCATATATAGAATTCAGCCCTTAATGCATGGTTAGCGCATGGTAATAGGTTACCGCACAAGGTATTTTGCAGTAATTTCCCTGTTTCCACATGTTGCTGAGAGTGGGTGTGGAAGCATTAGCTAGCATGCTATACTAAACATGTGCTAACTGGCTAACACAGAGTTAATGTGGGAGCACTTGCTGTCAGATTCTGTTCAGGTCGCTCAAGGTTAGGTGCGCAAATGTGGGCATGGATCACAGATCCGTGCATAAACTAATTAGCTAATTAGGTGCTAACAATCATTGGTGTTAACAAGCACTTAATTGGCAGTAATTAGGATTTACTTGCAGATCTGCCCTACGCCCTATTCTATAACATGCACGCTTAAATTTCATACATGCAACTCCAAATGGGATGTGGCCATGGGAGGGGCATAGGGTCAGGGCATTCCTGGAAATTAAGCACAGTGTTATAGATTACTTACATTGCCATGCCTAACTGCCATCAGTTGGGCGCGAGCATCTATACCAGCCTTTAGCAAGTATAAATGCCCACATCCAAAGTTAGGAATGAAATGTGTGCTAAGATACTATTTGTAAAGGTCCTTCCATGCAGAGTGCACTTTACAAAATACTAGCTGAACGCACGTCACAGAATACTAGATTAGCACTCATGACAGAATACAAGCTTAGTGCATATCACAGAATACTAACAGTGCATGTCACAGCAGTGGCGTACCAAGGGGGGGGCGGTGGGGGCGGTCCGCCCCGGGTGCCAGTGGTAAGGGGTGCTCCGCTCCCGCCACCTCCCATGGCCGTTCCCGCGGCGCCGCACATTAAAAAAACCGGCAATGCAGCGTCGCAGGCAGCGCCTCGCGCCCTGCTTGTAAAAAAAAAAATCAAATCTCCTTCCTTCTCCTCCTCGTCTTGACGTCTTGACGTCGACTCGGGCCTTCCAATCAATTTGATTGGAAGGCCCGAGTCGACGTCAAGACAAGGAGAAGGAAGGAGATTTGATTTTTTTTTTTTTTACAAGCAGGGCACGAGGGGCACTGCCTGCGACGCTGCTTCGCCGGTTTTAACGGGACTGAGGTGGGGAAGGAGAGGGGCGAAAGGGACTCGGGTGGGGGTGTTCAGAGGGGAGAAGGGGACTGGGGTGGGGGTCTCAGACAGGGGAAGAGAGAAGGGGACTGGGGTGGGGATCTCAGAGGGGAGAAGGGAAGGGGAGGGGAGAAGGGGACTGGGGTGGGGGTGTTCAGAGGGGAAAAGGGGAGGGGAGAAGGGGACTGGGGTGGGGGTCTCAGACAGGGGAGGAGAGAAGGGGACTGGGGTGGGGATCTCAGAGGGGAGAAGGGAAGGGGAGGGGAGAAGGGGACTGGGGTGGGGGTGTTCAGAGGGGAAAAGGGGAGGGGAGAAGGGGACTGGAGTGGGGGTCTCAGAGGGGAGAAGGGGACTGGGGTGGGGGTGTTCAGAGGGGAGAAGGGGACTGGGGTGGGGATCTCAGAGGGGAGAAGGGGACTGGGGTGGGGATCTCAGACAGGGGAGGGGAGAAGGGGACTGGGGTGGGGATCTCAGAGGGGAGAAGGGAAGGGGAGGGGAGAAGGGGACTGCGGTGGGGGTGTTCAGAGGGGAAAAGGGGAGGGGAGAAGGGGACTGGGGTGGGGGTCTCAGAGGGGGGAAGGGGAGGGGAAAAGGGGACTGGGGTGGGAGTGTTCAGAGGAGAGAAGGGGACTGGGGTGGGGGTCTCAGACAGGGGAGGGGAGAAGGGGACTGTGGTGGGGGTCTCAGACAGGAGAAGGGGAGGGGAGAAGGGGACTGGGGTGGGGGTGTTCAGAGGGGAGAAGGGGGCTGGAACTGGGGGCTGAAAAAAGGGGCAGAGAGAGAGAGGGGACAGATCCTAGATGGAAGGGGGAGTGAGAGGGAGGGCAGACCCTGGATGGATGGGAGAGGGAGGGCAAATGGTGGATTGAAGGGGCAGAGAGAAAGGGCAGGCAGTGGATGGAAGGGACGGCAGAGAGGGCAGACACTGGATGGCAGAGAGAGAGAGAGAGAGAGAGAGTGAAGACAGATGCTGGATGGAAGGAAGACGGTGAAAAGAAGATGAGGAAAGCAGAAACCAGAGACAACAAACTGTAAATAAAATATATATTTTTATTTTTTTTGCTTTAGGATAAAGTATTGTAGATGTGTTAAATGTTTATAATAGAACATGTAAATAAGGTAATCTTTTTATTGGACTAATTTTAATACATTTTGACTAACTTTCGGAGAACAAAACCCCCTTCCTCAGATCAGGATAGGATACTGTAACAGCACTATACTGTACTGACCCGAGGACGGAGGTTTTGGCCTCTGAAAGCTAAATGTATTAGTCCAATAAAATGGTATTATTTTACTTTCTATATTTGTTTTATTTCTATTTGTTAATTTGTAAAGTGGTGATTGGTACTTGTTAGTTTTTTTCAAATTTACATCTGCTGTCTTTATATTTTGCACAGTACTAGGGGACAGTTTCTGTTTCTGTGGTGTTGCATTGTATGCAGAGTCTGGCATTGGGGGTTCAGTTTAATTTTTGTCTAAATAGAAAGTTTATGATTACTTATTCTATAGTGGATTAGGGTGTATCTGTGTTTGTGAAAAAGACATGGCTTTCAGTTGGCATTGACTGCAGGATCTATGATCTGTACTATTCTGTCTGGTTTCATTTTACAATAGGTGAATTGATGTTCTAGTGCTCACTGTAGTGTTTAAGATGCTTTCCTTTTCCTTGTGTGACTCGTAGAAATGACTGCTTATGGTATGGTAGAATTGCTCTATAGGTCCTGAGTGTTTTGTATTCTCGGCATGCCTAGTACTGGATTTGGGGGGGGGGGGGGTGTTAAAAAATGACCGGCCCCGGGTGTCAACTACCCTAGGTACGCCACTGTGTCACAGAATGCTAGCTCAGTGGATATCACACAATACTTGCTTAACGCACATCAGAGAATACTAATTTAGTGGACATCACAGAATACCAGTTTAGCGAGCATCACAGAAAACTAGCTTAGTGCGCATCACAGAATACTGGCTTAGCGTGAGTCACAGAATACTAGCTCAGTGGATACCACAGAATACTAGCTTAACAAGCATCGCAGAATACTAGCTTAATGCGTATCACTGAATACTAGCATAGCGCATATTAGAGAATACTTGCTTAATGGGCATCACAGAATACTGGCGTAGCGAGTATCACAGAATATTTGCTTAGTGGATATCACAGAATACTTGCATAGTGTGATCACAAAATACTAGCTTAACCCGCATCAGAGAATACTAGCTTAACACACATGACAGAATACTAGTGAAGCTAGTATCACAGAACACTAGCTTAACCCGCATCAGAGAATACTAGCTTAGCATGCACCACAGAACACTAGTTGAACACATACCACAGAATACTAGCTTAATGCGCATCATTTTGGTGCCTATCTTTGGGTGCCATTCACAGAATCTAGCCCTTAGTGCCTCCTTAATAGGAGGTGGTAAGTGCTCTCATACTAACTCTCTGCAGGTACTCTATGCTAATGATAATATTAGTGCACAACCTGGAAAAAAAGGTAGGAAAACCTTCTAAAAGTGCTACGTAAAAATTTGCAGTTCTCATGTGGTAAAATTCTGCATTTAAATGCATTAACTTCAAATTCTAGTGGATGTTAGAAAAGGGGCCCCTAAATATGCTGTCTGACTATTGCTCACCCTGTAGATGGGTAACGTATCCAAATCCCACTGCACTTCTTGTGACCTAGGGCAAGTCACTTAATCATGTATTGCCTCAGGTACAAACAGACTGTGAGCCATCCAGAGACAGAGAAATGCCTACTGTACCCAGGGCCGCTGAGAAACAGAGCTGGGCATGGGTCAGGGCCGCCGCAACCACAACCTCCTCCACTCGGGCCGCCACTACCCCACCCCCAATCAGGCCGCTGCTGCCCCCACCCCTTACCTTCTTGCATCTGCTCCTCCCTTGGTCTCTCACTCTCCTGCTCCTATGTTCTGGGACCCAACTTAGCACATTAACGCAAACACCAGGGTCCCAACACAGAGAAGCAGGAGAGAGACAGATTGAGGGAGCAGAACCTTCTGCCTGCCTCCAGAAGCCTTGCCGGGCCCTCATTGCAGCGGCATAGCCAGACCTCGACAAGAGGGGGGAGGGGCAGAGCCCAAGGTAGGGGGCACATTTTGCCCTGCCTCCCCGCTGCTGCCCTCCTGCCACCACTTCTGCGCCCCCTGCCGACGCTGCTCCCCCCTGCTGCTGGAAAGTACCACTGCTGCCTCCTCGTCACCACCGCTCCCCCCCCGCCTCCGCTGGAAGGTACCTTGGCTGGTGGGGGTCCCAAACCCCCGCTAGCTAAAGCCTTTGTCCCTCTCTGATCTCACATTGCCAGGTACCCTGTCTTGTTTTCAGCGCCATGCATGCTTGTTTTAATGAAACTGAGAATGCACGGCGCTGAAAAACAGGACAGAACGCCAGGCAATGTAAGACCAATGCGGGACAAATGCCTTAGCTGGTAGGGGTTGGGGACCCCCGCCAGCCAAACTGGGGGCCTGGAGCCAGTTGTCTCCTCATAGCTATGCCACTGCTTCCTTGGAGGCCAGGCCCCGAGAATCTTCCCCCCCCCCCCTCCCTCTTGGCGGCCCTGACTATACCTGAATGTACACTGCTTCGATAGCTTTCGGCCTTGCAGGTGTTATATAAAAAATAAAATGAAGTGTGCTCAGGGATCAACAATGCATGCACATCTACTTGTGGGAACAACCAGCAACTATGGAGGAGGCAGCAATGCACGTTCCTTTTCAAAGAAACAGCAGGTGCAAATTTGGTGAGTACTTTTCTCCTAATTCAGTTTCAAAGATCTTACAAAATACAAAAAAAGTCTGTCAATATTTTTATTCAGGATTTCCTAATTTTTCAGAAGAAATGGATACAGGACACAGACACTGAGTAGTTGAATATGTTGGAGTCTTGATGGGCAGAGATGGGTTCAGGGTTCGTTAGTTTTTAAAAGTACTTAAGTAAAAAGTAAAAGTACTGGCTTCAAAAGTAGTGAAGTAAAAGTATAAAGTCATCAAAAAAAATAAAAAATATTTAAGTAAAAATAATAAAGTGCAACTCTTAAAATTACTTTTTTACTACAAAGTAAAAAGTATTCTTAACAAGTTCAACCATAGAATCTAGTATGTTTACAAGCTAACTTCCAGGGGGTCACACAAGGTCCTTCCTAGAAAAAACACCCTGAACATTGCAGTAGGCAGAAAAACATTAATGCACCTATTGGAAAACAAAGCAAGCTGAGGTCTCCTTTTACAAAGCCACGGTACATGCAACGAAGCCCATAGGAATTGAATGGACTTTGTCACATTGCCACACAGTTAATCAGTACCTCTGCTTTGTAAAAGGAGCCCTGAATTAGTACAGATCAGTCCTACACAGACTCTTGATGCTAACAGATAGCCCTTCGTGAAGTATATGATAAATAACCACAAACTAAAAATAGAAATATGTAGACAAAACTGAACCCCAAGAAGCCATACTCTGCATAAGAAACAGAAACAGTGTACATTGGCAGAACTGTGGGCTGCTCAAAATGGACCCCTCTCCTTTCTTTCTTGCCAACCTGTAGCATCCAGCATTCCTGCCGTTTCCTCCCTTTCCCAAGGTGTCCTGCTGCTCTCGGGGTGATAGTATCCGAGGATCTGAAGGCAATGAAACAGTGTGACAAGGCGGTGGCCGTAGCGAGAAGGTTGCTAGGCTGTATAGAGAGAGGTGTGATCAGCAGAAGAAAGGAAGTGTTGATGCCCCTGTACAAGTCGTTGGTGAGGCCCCACCTGGAGTATTGTGTTCAATTTTGGAGGCCGTTCCTTGCGAAGGATGTTAAAAAAATGGAAGCGGTGCAAAGAAAAGCTACGAGAATGGTACGGGATTTGCGTTCCAAGACGTATGAAGAGAGACTTGCTGACCTGAACATGTATACCCTGGAGGAAAGGAGGAACAGGGGTGATATGATACAGACATTCAAATATTTGAAAGGTATTAATCCGCAAACAAATCTTTTCCAGAGATGGGAAGGCGGTAGAACGAGAGGACATGAAATGAGATTGAAGGGGGGCAGACACAGGAAGTATTTTTTCACAGAGAGGGTGGTGGATGCTTGGAATGCCCTCCCATGGGAGGTGGTGGAGATGAAAACGGTAACGGAATTCAAACATGCGTGGGATATGCATAAAGGAATCCTGTGCAGAAGGAATGGATCCTCAGAAGCTTAGCCGAAATTGGGTGGCGGAGCAGGTGGGGGGAAGAGGGGTTGGTGGTTGAGAGGCGAGGATAGTGGAGGGCAGACTTATACAGTCTGTGCCAGAGCCGGTGATGGGAGGCGGGACTGGTGGTTGGGAGGCGGGAAATACTGCTGGGCAGACTTGTACGGTCTGTGCCCTGAATAAGGCAGGTAGAAATCAAGGTAAGGAATACACATATGAGTTTGTCTTGTTGGGCAGACTGGATGGACCGTGCAGGTTTTTTTCTGCCGTCATCTACTATGTTACTATGCTCTCATAATGTTTCAGTCCCCCTTCCTATATCCAAACTCTATCTACCTTTTTTTACAGCCCCTCCATGCCTCATCCATCATTTTTTACAGGCCACAAGCCCCCTCCTCCCACTCACCAGATGGGCTTAGCTGGCTTGCTGGCCCTGGGCTCCCCTTTTTTACAGCCCCACCCCTCACCAGCTGGGCATGGCTGGCCTCTTTGGGGCAGGAAGGAAACTCACTCCTTGTCTTCTACAACTGCTTTTTGCTATACCACTGCATATTCAAAATGGCTGCTGAGACTTCAAATGACAGTATCATCAGGCCGCTGCTTAAAATCCTAGGCTTGAAGTCTCAGCAGCCAAAAATGCCACTAGACCACCAGGGCAAGTAAAGGTAGGCTCTGGGAGGGCACACTGAGGCCCAGGGGATGGGTGATGGGACGGACAGCCTTCCTTTTATTTTCCCTGCCTCTGCTTGAACCCGATTGGATACTACAGTCCCTGTTCCTGTGGTATCCAATCGGGTGTTAGTGCTTACCGCAGCTCAGTAAAAGGATCTCTTTGTGATTCTCTCATTATGGATATTTTTGGCAGCACTTTTATAAAATAAGCAAAACTATATCCCTCCATGGTACCTGGTTATAAAGGGAAAGTAAGCACTCCTTTATAAAGACACACAGGCATCTATGTGTCTATAAAATACTAGCATTAGCAAAAGAAATCATGTAGCTCTCCAGCTAGTGAAAATGTCCGAGCCTACATTAGCATATTTTATAATCTTCCATTTTTTTTTCCAAGATAAATTGCCCTTTTATACTGAAAAGATCACTTTTTCATGGTATTTCTTAAAAAGGTTAAATTTCATGGTATTTACAGTTCCTATGAAGTATTTAGTTTTAAAAATAGCTTCCCAGAGGACAATCATAAAGTGGTCTGTTTTATTTGGCAATATTTACTGTAACTATAAATTAATCTAAGTCCAGTATGAAAAAAAACCTCTTCAGCTCTTGCCTTCATCACTTCCTGTAGTCTTGCATTCCACAGTTTTATTGCTCTGTGTATGTGAAGAAATTTCTTTTCTTTTTGTTCTTCCCTCTGTAATTTTTCCCATCTGACTCTGATCATCTTTTCTCCCAGATGTAGGCTAAATAATGTCATCACTTGAAATAAAAAAAAAAAGAAGCGTTTCAGCCCTCTCAAAATATTAATGGCTTTTTCCTGTTTCTGTGCATTTTTAATGGATTTTAATGAGAAGAAGTTTGAAAGAAACCACAAAAAGAGGCAAAAAAAATTTTCATCTTTTCACTGGGTGCTATAGGGGTCCTTTTACTAAGGCGTGCTAGCATTTTTAGTGTGTGCTAAAAATTAGCACATGCTAAACACTAGAGACACCCATGGGTGTCTGTAGCATTTAGCATGCGCTAAAAACACTAATGCACCTTTGTAAAAGACCCCCTTAAATTCTTATCCTATATTTTTCCATTAAAAAATTGTGGAAAATGGCAAAACCTGAGTTCTGTTGGTTTCTTTGTTTTTGTGTGAAAATTCATCTAATAAAGTTTATAGTGTATATTTTTGTCAAATATTTTCAAAACATACAGTTTGAGGAATTCAAATTTTTAATCTCCTTAGCAAGGACATCCTACATCAGGGAAAAAAAAGGGTGCAACTTTCCCCAGCATCACTCTCAATTCTGCTTCTTGGTCAGTACATTATATTTATCTACTATTATACCATGATAAAGGATTGAATTTTGGTCTTTGTTAGTCTTTTTTGGGGGGGAGGGGGGTTATTATGTTATATTGTATTTGTATTTGTTTTATTGGCACCTCTATTTGTAAAAATTACCCCCCTCCTGTTTACTAAGCCACACGGCAATGCCAACACTATTCAAAGTGAATGGGCTGTGTCGGCATTAGTGCATGGCAGTTGCTAGTGCGGCTTAGTAAACAGGACTGAAAAAGTTTAAAATAAAAAAATATTTACTAAAGGTGGATAAAGGTGAGCCGGTCGATATTGTGTATCTGGATTTTCAGAAGGCGTTTGACAAAGTACCTCATGAAAGACTCCAGAGGAAATTGGAGAGTCATAGGATAGGAGGTAGTGTTCTATTGTGGATTAAAAACTGGTTAAAAGATAGAAAACAAAGAGTAGGGTTAAATGGTCTGTATTCTCAATGGAGAAGGGTAGTTAGTGGGTTCCCCAGGGGTCTGTGCTGGGACTGCTGCTATTTAACATATTTATAAGTGACCTAGAGATGGGAGTAACTAGTGAGGTAATTAAATTTGCTGATGACACAAAGTGATTCAAAGTGGTTAAATCGCGGGAGGATTGTGAAAAATTACAAGAGGACCTTACGAGACTGGGAGACTGGGTGTCTAAATGGCAGATGACGTTTAATGTGAGCAAGTGCAAAGTGATGCATGTGGGAAAGAGGAACTCGAATTATAGCTACGTCATGCAAGGTTCCACGTTAGGAGTCACAGACCAAGAAAGGGATCTAGGTGTCGTAGTCTGTTCACGCTTTCCAAAAATACTAGGACTAGGGGGCATGCGATGAAGCTACAATGTAGTAAATTTAAAACGAATTGGAGAAAATGTTTCTTCACTCAACGTGTAATTAAACTCTGGAATTTGTTGCCAGAGAATGTGGTAACGGTGGTTAGCTTGGCAGAGTTTAAAAAAGGTTTGGATGGCTTCCTAAAGAAAAAGTCCATAGACCATTATTAAATGGACTTGGGGAGAATCCACTATTTCTGGGATTAGCAGTATAGAATGTTTTGTACTTTTTTGGGATTTTGCCAGGTATTTGTGACCTGGATTGGCCTCTGCTGTTGGAAACAGGATGCTGGGCTTGATGGACCTTTGGTCTTTCCCAGTATGGCAATACTTATGTACTTATGTAAATTCATCACTTATATCTGGTAAAAAGAAAAAAAATCCAATGTTTACTACTGTGTAGAAAAACAACAAAAGAAAAAGGCTTTTGTGATGCAATTTTCAAAGCCTATTTCAAGTCTATTTTATAAAGGCATCATGGCTGCCTCCGTGCATTTATACAAATAGGATGTCAGATCCAGCCCCGACAATGCACAAATTTACACCTGCTGCAAAGAAGGTATAAATGTGTGCACGTACTTTATGCATGTGCACGAGTACAATACAAACAAATTCACCACCATCAACACACCAAAACTGAATCCACCAATTTCGGATACCCTAAAAATTCTTGGAGTTACCATTGATCGACACCTAACGCTTGAGAGTCATGCGAAAAACACAACCAAAAAGATGTTCCACTCAATGTGGAAATTAAAAAGAGTAAGACAATACTTCCCAAGGACTGTCTTCCGTAACCTGGTACAATCATTTGTACTCAGTCACCTAGACTATTGTAATGCACTCTACGCTGGCTGCAAAGAGCAAATACTCAAAAAACTCCAGACAGCCCAGAATACAGCAGCCAGACTCATATTCGGAAAATCAAAATATGAAAGTGCTAAACCCCTATGAGAAAAGTTACACTGGCTCCCACTCAAAGAACGTATCACGTTCAAAATATGTACCCTAGTTCACAAAATCATTCACGGCGAAGCCCCAGCCTACATGTCAGACTTGATAGACTAACCACCCAGGAATGCTAAAAAATCATCTTGCACATTCCTTAATCTTCATTTCCCCAACTGTAAAGGTCTAAAATACAAACTAATGCACGCATCAACCTTTTCATATATAAGCTCACAAATGTGGAATGCACTGCCGCGCAACCTAAAAACGATCTATGATCTAACCAACTTTCGCAAACTACTGAAGACCCATCTCTTTAACAGGACATACCACAAAGATTAACACATGTGAACTCCCCCACATGTATCCAAAACTGTCTTAAAATGTTCTCTTGTTATATTACTATCATGTTTTTCATTATCATGTAACCCAAAATCCTTCTGTAATACCAAACGTCTATTCTCTTCTTATTTCCACTATTCAATAAATAAATAAATAAATAAATAAAATGTTATAAAATGCAGATGAACATCAAGACCCAGCTCTCACTCTGCCCAAATCCTGCTTCCACTCTGCCTATGTATTGATTGATTTGCATTTATGAACTACCTTTATGAAGACATTCACCCAAGGTTGGGATGTGTAGATTGCCTAAAAGCATCCATATAGTTTCTGTGTGTATACTTTGTACATGTGTATCTGGTTGCACAATTTGAAGAGCCTGCATTGACTTCCAGTAAAATCGAGGCAAGAATTTAAAATAGCATGTTTTAGATTTTTAGGGGCCCTTTTACAAAGGCGCTCTGAAAAATGGCTTGCGGTAGTGTTGGCGTGGGTTATGGGCATGCATCAATCCATTTTTCAGTGCACCTATAAAAAAGGCCTTTTTAACATTTTTGCCAAAAATGGATGTGTGGCAAAATGAAAATTTCCATGTGCCCATTTTGGGTCTGAGACCTTACTGCCAGCCATTGACCTAGCGGCAAAGACTCATGCAGTAACCAAGAGGTAATGACCTAAGCGCGCCAAATGCCACTTGGCACGTGCCCGTTACACGCGCCCAAAAATAAAACATATTTGTCAGACGTGCCTATTGGACACATGTAAAAAATGAAACTACTGCAAGAGCCACGCGGTAGTCGGGTGGTAACTCCATTTTGGCGCACGTTGGGCGCGCATTGACGCTTACATGGTTTAGTAAAAGGGCCCCTAAATTTTTATATGGACTAAATTCCAAAAGGCTTCTTCATAGTCTAAATATACCTAAGTCAGTTGTTTCTGTCCACAGTATGCAGCGACTGAAATTAGGCTATCCGTCTGCAAAAAATATCCTTGAAAAATATACGTTAGAATCTTTTGCATTTCAATGAGTGAAAATATAGAACCAGTCTCCCATTTGGATTAGACAAATTGGCTCCTATTATTTTATTAGGAAAGCTTTATACACTTATTTATTCTCTAATATAACACAGGGGCCCTTTTACGAAAGGGTTGCTGCGTGGCAACCCGGAACCAGGGGCGTAGCCAGACTTCAGCGGAAGGGGGGTTCAGAGCCTGAGGTGAGGGGGCACATTTTAGCCCCCCCCCCCCGGCACCGCCAACCCCCCGCCATTTTAACCCCTCCTGCCGCCACTACCACCTTTGATACCCCGGTACCAACCCTTTCAACCCCCCCCCCTCTCGTCCCGGCCATTGTCGTCAGGTACCTTTGCTGGGGGGGGGGTCCCCAACCCCCGCCAGCCAAAGTCCTCTTCTCCGCTGTGTTGCTGATCTGCAAGGCTTTGTACGTGCACGTACATGTAGGACGTCAGACTCACAGAAACAGAAGCCTTGCAGATCAGCAACGTTGCGGAGAAGAGGACTTTGGCTGGTGGGGGTTGGGGACCCCCGTCAGCAAAGGTACCCGACAGCGGTGGCGGGAAGGGGGGGGTCGAAAGGGTTGGCGGCGGGGGGACCAGGGCCAAATCTAGGGGGGCCCATGCCCCCTTGGCCCCACGTAACTATGCCCCTGCCCGGAACTACCGCCGGCCCAATGCGGGTGCTGGTGGTAGTTTCACTCCCAGCATGTGCCATTTCCAGTGCTAGTGGAAATATTTTAAAAATATTTCCACAGGGGGTTACCGGGTAGTAATCAGGCAGCCAACATTACGCACTGGCCTGTTACCGCCGGGTTAGCATGGGAGCCCTTCTTGCCACAAGTGCTTTTCCTGAAATGGCCGCATGGCAAGTGTGAACTTATTGCATGGCCAGTTCTTTTTTCAGCCTTTTTACCTGCTGCGGTAAAAGGGGCCCTGGCGTGTGGCAAAATCGGCTGCCGCCACCGTTAGCACACGGCCTCTTTTACCACAGCTTAGTAAATGGTCCCCATAGTGCCGTTGCCATTGGTAGTTTTGAAAGAAAATTTTATATATTTTTTATTTTTAGCATACTGTAGAGACCTGCTAAGGATTAGAATTCTCCTCTAATTGGAGGACTTCTTGTGATGTAATCTGCATTGAATCTAATTAGAATTACAAGGAATATAAGACACTGCATAGTATAGTATTCGTAAATTACTCCCAACAGTATCATAGAGCTACAATAACACCATAATTTAAATTTTTCAAAACCCAATTGCCAGTAATAAAGTTCCAAAGAAGAATCACTTATCATAGAAAGAAAGGCTGTGATTTGAGCAGTAGCACTTGCAATAACAATATAGACATTGACGCCTTGACACCAACAATGGTTAAATTTCACCTGAGAAGACTGCTTCAGAGCATTTTAACTCACAGCCAGCTGATACCACCCAGGGTATATGCACGTCAAAGGATGAACATAATGCCATTTCACGCATACTTTGCCGATGATGAGCAGAGGCATTCCTATGGGCGCAGTCGGAGTGGGGTTTGGACTTGCATGCATACTTATGGATTTGGAAAAGTTTGCCTGAAAATGCTCTTGAACATTTTCTGCTTACTCAGTCACAGGTATAAATGCGCGCATGTTGTTTCAGTGGGGTAATTTTCAAAGGGGAAATAATGCGCAGGCTTCATGCAAAGTTAGGCAGATGTTACAAAGTTACCCTCTTAATGGTGACCCAGTGGAAAGAAGATAACAAATAGAGCGTTGTGATACGGGGTACACATTATATCAAAATGACAGGGCAAACCAACTTGGTGGAGGTGGGGCTCTCTATATTATGGATACCATAGAGTCAAACAGGATAAAAGTCCCACTGCAAACCAAGGGGGTCTTTTAGTAAACCATGGTAGCATTTTTAGCTCGCGGTATAAATCAGCTGACGGTAAATGCTGAGACGCCCATGGCTGATTTCTACCATGAGCTAAAAACGCTACTGTGGCTTAATAAAAGACCCCCCCCCCCCTCCCCAAATTAGCTGTGGAATTTTTATGGATGGAAACTCCATGTGTGATGGAGCAGAGCATAGTGGTGAAGGTATAATTTTACCATCCACATGAACAGGATGAACACACAGTGAAATGCTAATAGAAATTAAGAGGGCTAACAAAATTTGGCAACGCAGTCCACCCAATATCTAAAACCATTCCTGGCCGGTTAAATGGCACTTAACTGGCTATCTGGCAATTTCAGCAGGAGATTTAGCAGTTATCTCCTGCTAAATATTGCCAGTCAGTGCATAGTGGATAACTGGTTGTATCGTGCGATATAAATGGCTATTCATTAATATTCAGCACATCACCGGTTATGTTTGGTGGCCAAATTAGGCCACCAAAGTAGCAGGTATATCTTTAGCTATTTCAAACTTAACCGGCCAGTGCTGAATATCGGCTTGGCTAGTTATGTTTAAACCAACCAGAATTAACCGGATATTCAATGCTGGTCACCGAAAGTGGCCCGGCATAGCGGGGCCGTGCCTAGGGTCTCTGGCGCCCCCCTGCAGACCATCAGTTGGCGCCCCCCTACAGACTATCATCAGTTGGTGTGCGGGAATGCGCGCGCGTGCCCCGATTCCCCGGCGCTTTTAATTTACCTTTCTCCACCTCCGACGTCTGTGCAGCGTCAATGAAAGCACTGCCTGTCTGACGTCTCTTCACCAGCCTTCCCTTCACTCGTTCGTTCCCTCTGTGTACCGCCTTCTTCTGACGTCATTTCCTTCCCCTTCACTGACCACTACACAATTCTGGGGACCTGCATGCTGCTCTAATAGACCTGGCTATAACATCCGAAGCTGTCACAGAAGCTGGTGAATTATATTTTTATTCACATTTTTGGGGAGTGGGAGGGGGTCAGTGACCACTGGGGGGGGGGGGGGGTCATCCCTGATTCCCTCCAGTGGTCCTTTAGGGCACCTTTTTGTGCCTTATTCGTTATAAAATCAGGTCTAGCTCAAAATATCTTAGTTTTAGTTTTGTTTTGTTCCATTACGGCTGAAAAATGTCTAAGCTTTCAGAGCTGCAGACTGATTTAAAACAGTCTTAGGAATGCCAAGATCCCACCCTTAACACGCCCCTGATACACCCCCTTGACATTTGGATGCACTGCAGATGAACAGCATAGAAAAATGTCTGAAAAATAGGTTTAGAAAATATTGATTTTGACATTGTTATGTGTGGAGGAGTGGCCTAATAGTTAGAGCACCGATCTTGACAGCCGGAGGTGCCCAGTTCAAATCCCACTGCTACGCCTTGTGATCTTGGGCAAGTCACTTAACCCTGCATTGCCTCAGGTACAAAATTTGGGCCTTGTTTACTAAGCCATGCTGTAGGCACACAAACCTTTTAGAGCATGCTAGCACTAGAGACACCTATAGGAATATAATGGGTGTCTCTATCATTAGCGCGTGCTAATTTTTTAAGTGCGCTAAAAAGTTAGCATGTCTACAGCATGGCTTAGTAAACAAGGCCATTAGATTGTGAGTCCTCCTGGGACAGGGAGCTACCTAGTGTACCTGAATGTAACTAACCTTGAGCTACTACGGAAAAAGATGTCAGCAAAATCCAAATAAATTTTTAAAAAACATCCAAACGCTGCTTTAAGCCACTTTTTAGATGTTTTTCTCTTTCAAAAATGAGTCCCGTTGTTGCCGTCCTTCTGCGCCCTTAAATATAAGCTTTTCAAAAATTCAATTTTTGAAAAGCTCATATTTCAGTGCAGAAAAACAGGCACAGATGAGAGATTTCACGTTTGATCCCGCTCGGACTCGCTCACATGTTTGTTTCTTTGCTGTCAGTGGCAGAGGCTACACGGACTTCCCCTCTGCTTAAAAAAACCCAACAAAAAAACGCACAAAACCAGCAGTCAAATGTTTCAAATCTTGAGGAAATCCTCTCAACAAACCCCATTACGCCACCTCTGAGCTGGCATTCTGTTTCTGCACTGTGTTCTGAGCACTGGGGGAATACTAACGGGCCTCAGTATTCAGGTATTCAAATTAATTTAATTAGATTAAAATACAAACTGCTCACATCGTTGGTGTGCACATTCGCAGCAGTAGCACAGCCCTCTGAACATTCTGCTCAGCTTAACGCCGGTGCTAATCTGGCGCTAATCGCCTCTAGGTCGGCATTAGGTTCTGAGCATTGCCCCCTTTGCTTGTTTTCTCTCTTCTTGTAGCTTTTGGAAGTTTCATAAAAGAATTTCAGTAGATGCAAAGAACTAGTCAGTTGTAATGTACTGCATTAAATTCAGTAAGCTCTTACCTACGAGCACTTTTCTCTAAGAATTCCAGCTTCGGTAGAGCTCTTTTGTCTGTGGGTTGGCAAGAGCTTCCATGCTCATGGCAAAAGTTCACTTTGCTCTGACACAGTGACCTGGTGCTATACGTTTGAATGCCATGAGACCCCTCACCATGCTGTTTGCAGATTGCAGCTGCCAAAGACACAGTGGGTCTCCTATCTCCCTACTGCGATTTGGCTCTTTGTAAGCTTGAGCTGCATGCTGTAGGAAGTTTGGGTTAGTCTCACAGTTTCAAAGCTTGAGACTTGAAACTGAGAGACCAGCCCAAACTTCCTACACCATGCAGCATAAGTTTACAGCAGTGGTGTAGCTACAGGTGGGCCTGGTGGGCCGCCCAGGGCCCACCCAACATGGTCTGAGGCCCACCCAAAATTGTGGCACTGTTGTTGTGGCTGGTTGAGATTCCTAAACCTTGCCAGCTGAAGACTTCCTCTTCCTTGGGCAGCCAGCAGCACTTGCCTCAAGCTGATGTCGACATTGGCACCGCTGCACATGCTCAGTGTTCGTGCATGAGCAAACAATGAGCATGCATGACCTGCCGATGGCAGCATCAGTTTGAGGTAAGTGCCGCCAGCTGCTGTTTGAAAGAGTGCTGCCCGAAGAGGAGGAAATTTTCAACTGGTGGGGTTTGGGAATTTTCCAGCTCAGGTATTTAGTGTTTTAGGTTGGCAGACGGGAAAGGGTGGAGAGTGAAGCCAGGGGCTGAATTCCATGTCCACCCACCTTGGGCTCAGCCGCGCCCCAAATTGGTCATCTGGTTACACCCCTGGCTTACAGAGAGCCAAACTGCAACTGAGAGGTAGGAAACATGCTGTTTCTTCAGCAGCACAACATAATTATTTTGGGGTGTGAAATCCCAGGTGCCAGGGTACAATTTTTAAGCACCATGGTGAACTTTCGAGTGCTAAGTTTAAGGCACACTCACTGAAACCATAAGCAGTGGAAAGGGGTGGCCCCATCAATATTTTGCCCAACATTTGACCCTTCCAACTAAAAGGTGTTCCTCATACCCTCAAACTAATAGGTAGCACATTTAAAACAAATCAGAGGAAGTACTTTTTTCACTTAGTATCAGGGCTGTCCATTTTTACTGCATGCGAATTTCTCTCATGAATATTTATTGTGTATATCCTGAAAACCTAACTGGCTGGGGTGCCTCCAGGACCAGTTTGGGAACCACTGCTATAGGGAATCCAAAATAATCCTTCCCCTACTAGTTTATAATACAACAATTTTTATTGATGAGAAAGCCAAGGAAAACCAACCAACAATATACAGGCACAACATAGCAAATATACAAAAAAAAAAGAAAGACCCAAGCTGTCATCAAATTTTACAAAAATATGTCCTTTTTCCCAACCCAACCCTTCTCCTTAACACACCAGATTACAAATCAACCCAATCCCACATACCCCCCCCCCCCCCCACCCACCCAATCTCATACAGAAAAGGCCACTAAGGAATCTGAGAGCCTGGACTCTAATGATTGCCGAACTCCCCCACAATACCAAAAGAAACCCCACCCCCTCACTCACTCCTCCCAACCCAAAACTCCAACCCCTCTACTTGTTTAAAAGTTTGAGCAAAACAGCACCAGATGCAGTCCCTTTCTCTGAAGCAGCACTCCTCCTCCTTCAGATCCCCTATAGTTTGCTCCTGACACAGCCTGTGTGAAGGCGAAACGTGATCACGTTGGGTATTTTGACTCATAAAACTTCTTCTCTCTACTATCTGTTGCTCTGATTTGTGTGTGTTTTGTCATGGGTGGGTCACCAAGTGACGAGTACAACCTATAGAATGCTATTAGTTGCGTGCATTGCATGGTGCACTGAGGTACGTATACTTATTTCAGCCATTGACCTATTCTAAATAGACGTGCCTAACTTTTGCTGTACCAATGGCGGCTTTGTAGTAATATTCTATTATGGTATAGGCATGCCTTTGGTGCCAAGATCGCCCCCATGTGGCGAATTGAATTGCCTTTATATGCTTTATAATGGTTTTTTAATGGTACTTAATAGCAGTGGTGTAGTCAAGGGTGGGCCCAGGCCCACCCATTTTGTACAGGCCCACCTATTTTGTGCTCAGGCCCACCCGGTAGCAGCATACCTATGATGTGGCTGGCAGGGATCCCCAAGCCCCACTAGCCAAAAACTCCCAACAACTGTCCCCCTGCATACCTTGTAAATAGCAGATCTTCGCCTGCAGCGAGCAGCGACTGATACATACTGTTTGCACCAGCCCCACAACCTTCCCTTTGAGGTATTCCCGCCTATGCGGAAACAGGAAGTTGCATCAGAGGGAAGGCTGTGGGGCCAACATGAGCAGTGTGTATTAGTTGCTGCTTGCTGCCAGTGAAAATCTGCTGTTTAAAAGGTATGCAGGGGAGGGAGTGTTTGAGAGACCATATGGCATGCAGGTGAGAGGGAGAGACCAAATTACTTGTGGGACAGGGTGAAGTTCTTCTGCCCACCCACCTATCTTGGACCCAGGCCCACCCAAAATTGGGTGTCTGGCTATGCCCCTGCTTAATAGACTGCTTTTCACAAATACAAACAGTACTTTCTTATATCGTACAGGTCTTGTCCTGGTTTTCTGTTCGCATCTCAATGCAGTCCAGTGCTTATTCTCCTGCAGAATGCATTGGGATGGGAGTTACAAAATTAGGAGTGGACTGATGACTCATGATGATGTGGATGCAGGTTGGCAACTGCTGTGGTTAGCTCTGACTGAGAAGAAAAAAGATATCCCTGTGTATATTCAGCAGCTTCTGACTTTGAGCTAAATGCTGGTCACAGCTGCTGCTTCCAAACGTTCTGTATATTAATAACGAGACCCTGACAATCAGACCTCTTCTAGATAGTAATGTCCCTTCATATCAGGCCCTTCACTGTCTTTTTGTGCCTCCTTTGCCTTTGGAAATGTTTCAACACTTGTGTATTTCTCTTTTTGCCCCAAACCTTTTCAGACCAGCCTTTGAGTATAACACTGTTTTAGTACATCAGCATATGGGATTCATTAGATCAGGAAATAATAGAATGACGTTCATTTAAGATGTTTGAGGGGGGGGGGGGAGGGAGGAGAACAGACCGCACTGATTTCCTTCTCAGAAAGATTTATGGACATAGGATGTTGATAAAGCAAGATTTCTCAATCTTTGGAAGGAATGAGTTCCTCCTATCTCCCTCCTAAAAAGTATCATCTATGTGAAGGAAGGAGATCAAAAAGGATCGTGACTGAGTGGAGGAGTAGCCTAATGGTTACTAAAATGAGCAGAGATCCTGGGGAACTGGATTCAATTCCTTGAGATCCGTCACCCTGGGCAAGTCATTTAATCCTCCCTTGCTCCAGGTAGAAAAAAACACCTTTGATTGTGAGCCCACTAGGGACATATAAAGTACCTACATATAATATGTACATCTAGTAGCACTATAGAAATGTTAAGTAGTAGTAGACTGAGGGGCCAATGCAGTAACTGTGCAGTAGAGTCATGAGGTAGTGTTCTATTGTGGATTAAAACCTGGTTGAAGGATAGAAAACAGAGAGTAGGGTTAAATGGTCTGTATTCTCAATGGAGAAGGGTAGATAGTGGGGTTCCCCAGGGGTCTGTGCTGGGACAGCTGCTTTTTAACATATTTATAAATGATCTAGATGTAGGAATAACTAGTGAGGTAATTACATTTGCCGATGACACCAAGTTATTCAAAGTTGTTAAATCACAAGAGAATTGTGAAAATTTACAAGAGGACCTTACGAGACTGGGAGACTGGGTGTCTAAATGGCAGATGACATTTAATGTGAGCAAGTGCAAAGTGATGCATGTGGGAAAGAGGATCCCGAGCTACAGCTATGTAATGCAAGGTTCCACGTTAGGAGTCACCGACAAGGAAAAGGATCTGGGAGTCATTGCTGATGATACTTTGAAACCCTCTGCTCAGTGTCCTGTGGCGACAAAAAAAGCAAATAGAATGTTAAGTATTATTAGGAAAGGAATGGAAAATAAAAATGAGGATGTTATAATGCCTTTGTATCACTCCATGGGCGACTGCACCTCACATATTGTGTGCAATTCTGGTCACCGCATCTCAAAAAAGATATAGTGGAATTAGGAAAGGTACAGAGAAGGGCGAAGAAAATGATAAAGGGGATGGGACGACTTCCCTATGAGGAAAGGCTGAAATGTCTAGGGCTCTTCAGCTTGGAGAAAAGACGGATGAGGGGAGATATGATAGAGGTATATAAAATACTGAGTGAGAGGAGTGGAATGGGTAGACGTGAGTCGCTTGTTTACTCTTTCCAAAAATACTAGGACTAGGGGGAATTCAATGAAGCTACAAAGTAGTAAATTTAAAATGAATTGGAGAAAATATTTCTTCATTCAATGTGTAATTAAACTCTGGAATTCATTGCCAGAGAATGTGGTAAAAGCAGTTATCTTAGCAGGGTTTAAAAAAGGTTTGGATTGCTTCCTAGAAGAAAAGTCCTTAAGCCATTATTAAATGGACTTGCGAAAATCCACTGCTTATTTTGTCAGGAAGTATTTTTTCACAGAGAGAGTGGTGGATATGTGGAATGCCCTCCCGTGGGAGGTGGTGGAGATGAAAACGGTAATGGAATTCAAAAATGCATGGGATAAACATAAAGGAAGTCTGTTCAGAAGGAATTGATCCTTAGAAGCTTAGCGGAGATTGAGTGGCAGCATCGGTGGTGGGAGGCGGGGCTAGTGGTTGGGAGGCGGGGCTAGTGCTGGGCAGACTTCTACGGTCTGTGCCCTGAAAATGGCAGATACAAATCAAGGTCAGGTATACATATAAAGTAGCACATATGAGTTTATCTTGTTGGGCAGATTGGATGGACCGAGCAGGTCTTTCTCTGCTGTCATCTACTATGTTACTATCACGTTACTATTTCTAGGATAAGCAGCATAAAATGTATTGTAGTGTTTTGGGATCTTGCCAGGTACTTGTGCCACTGTTGGAAACAGGATACTGGGCTTGATGGACCTTCGGTCTGTCCCAGTATGGCAACACTGATGTACTTATGTAGAGCTGTGTACTAATGCAAGAGTAATGTCATACTCCCCAATGTGGTAACCTAATAATATGCATATCGGCTGTGTACAAAAAACTTGTAACATGGGACAATGCATGGATGCATACACACATGGGTCTATGCAAGCAGCAGCTATATCTTTTATACAGATCAACACCCAGAGTTATATGTGCATGTGCTGGAATGTAATTATGTGCATAAAACTCTTACAATATAGTACAGTCTTGATTATCCGACCTTCGCTAATCTGAACATCTGGCATATCCGATGGACCCTCTGTGGATGTCATCACGTTGCCATTAAGCAGTGTGCAGGTTCTCTTCCTGTTTTCTGGCTTCACATGCTGCTGGTTAGTGTTAATAAACATATGCCCGTTCTTTATGCATTAAGTATATTTTTGGTGCATTTTCTAATGGGTTACCATTGTCTTCTGTATTATCCAACAACAGCTCGGTCCTGTTTATGTCAGGTAATCGAGACTATACTGTGCCAATATTTATGTGGAAATTAGCATTCCAGCACATGTAACTCAAGTGCCAATACAATTTTTTGTACATAGACCCACATTGCCCCATAATCTAGTACATATGCTGTTTGTACCAGCAAACCTCCCACATGCTCTAAAAAAATGTTGTAGATTCTTATAATCACAGTAAAGGGAAGAAACGGGCATGAAATGTACACAAACACTACCACAGAGGTTCTAAGCTAAGATTTTACTCCTCCTCAGACTTGGCGTTAAAACACAGGCGTTGTGCTCAGCCTTTGGGTCTGCGCACTTCCATGCATCTGTGCTGAATAGCCAATAACCTCATGAATTTAAATGTGCTCTGCACTAGGCTTTGCACACAGCTAACTCATGCTTTTTACATAGGGCAGTCACAAAATTGTACATTGAACCAAGCAATCTGGTGTGCAAAGCCTAGAGCACTTTACTGCATGCAGGGACTTGTAGCCTTGCTTTTCTTAGGGAATCCAGTGGGGAAATCAGAACCTCAAATCCTTGCAGACAATGGGGTAAGCTGAGGACTGGATCAACCCTCTTGGGCACATGTGGATCTATTTGTGATTAATCTGATGATGAAAGTTTTTAATCTTGAGTTAACTGGTCCAGCATTGCTGCACTATCCTGGGTCGCAGGCAGGCTTCCTCCGCCAACCCTAAGAGCCTTCCTACAGCTGTGGAAACAGGAAGTTGCCTCAGAGGAGGCGGGGCATGGATGCAGGAAGTCTCTCAGGGCCAGTGGAGGAAGCCCACAACCCAAGCAAGTACAGCAATTCTGGAAAGGAAGGGAGAGAGTAGCCTGGGACAGTAATGCAGTTGACTCATGATTAAAAATGTTAATTGCTCCAAAAAAGAAACTTGTTAATCTATAGCACTGATATAAATACATGTATATATGCACATAAATGTGCACTTGAGCTTACATATGTATTTTAAAGGTCCTGTAATCACAAAAATATTATTATATATATATATATATATATATATATATATATATATATATATATATATATATATAAAAGTAATGTTTTCCAATAGTTATTACAGTGAAGGAAGAATGTGAGGAAGTTGGGAGCAATGACCTAGATGGTGTCCTAAGTAGAAGAGATATCTTTTGTATTTTAGGAAGAGAGAGTCTTGCTTTATGGGTGAAAAGATTGGGGGGGGTTTTTTCTCCTGATTTGTTTTGTGCAACCTAGGATCCTAGGATGAAATTCTTGGCAATGCTCCAGGAAGTACTTAGTCTGTGAGCCACTTTTTTGTACATTGTTTTCCTTGTAAATGTTTAATTACTGTTTCCTCAGTCAAGTATGTTTTCTTTCAACGGTCGCAATTATGTTTCTTTACAGATTCCAGAAAAGAACAGACAGGGCCTGAAGATGGAATCAGGGGATATCTATTGTGGGCTGAATTATATAAATGGTGATGTCTCTGCTGTGGTTATATATTTTTTTTCCTTTTCTTTTTTTTCTGTACAATTATAATAGTTACCCAGCTCCAGGGATTTGTAGTGCCCCCCTCCTTTTCCTACTTTGTGGACTAATTAGCAAATTGTACTTATTCTATTTCTTTGCAAATGTTTCTTTCTTTGTGATTTTTCATAGGGTACACTCTGTTTTGTTGGCGTTTTTGCTTTGATGTAACTTTTTAAATGCAAATTACAAAAGAAAGCAAGGGAGTGTTGTAAAACTGCCGTGAATGTTAGGGGGTTCTATAAGCCAGCCTGCAGACAAAGGGGCCATTTTGGCTTTGTTGTGGCTTGCTCTGCATAAGGCTTTTGATCTGGGATCCTCTATGTTTAATTTTGTTTCCCATATGTCCTCTGTGAGCTGATCTTTTGGAGTGTGAGAGCATGATATGTCTAGGAGTGGTCAGGGGGGTGCAAATGATGGAGCAAAACCAGCAAAGCTTTCAGATCCAAGAAGAGGAGGTCGTGAGAAAGCAGCAGTTCAAGCTCCCCGGAGGATATTGATAGCAAGCCAACGAGGACCAGCAGCCAGCAGAAGTGTGCCTGTGCAGTGCGCTTCACAGAGGAGTGGAAGAACCTGCTGATTTGGAGTGTGCGTGCTAAATATCTTAAATGTTATGTGACAAGGATTCCAGCAGGACAGGAAAAAAAGATAGGGGAGCAAATAGCCTCTGAGGTCGGTTCCATTGGGGTAAAGCATGTGCACTGCTAGACAAATGAATCACTGTTGGGTGATTCACGCCTAAATGTAAAGAAGAAGATAGCAAAAATAGAACATCCACGTTGCAGATGGGGAGGACCAGAGTGTACCATTGAGCTGACACCTCTGAAGCAGCTAGTCACGGCCATAGTTCCTCCAGACTCAATTAGCAGCATGCCTCAGTGTGTTGACACAGCTGAGGGGTCAGCCAACACTGAACCTGTTGAGTAGATCTTGAGTATTACCTTGTGATTATGACCATAGGAAAGTTGGAGGTAATTATAAGTTGTTAAGGACTAACAATCTCTTTCTTTTTTTCTAGGGTTCTATCCGGGGGAAACTGCGCATGGGCCAACAGTGCAGGGCTTGTCTGCTGACCTGGCAGAAGTGGCCTTCATGGAGGATTGAACGGATACCATGGAAGCAAAGAACATCCTGATGGCTTTAACACAGCCAGCCAGCCAGTGACTCTTGGGCTCATTTTCAAAACAGAAAAACGTCTAAAAAGAGGCATAAAGCAGCATTTGGACGTTTTTCTCACAAAAACATCCAAATCAGTATTTTCGGAACCTATTTTTAGACGTTTTTCTATGAAGCCCATCAGAACTGCGTCCAAATCTCAAGGGGCTTGTCAGGGGAGTGTTCAGGCCGGGACTTGAGTTTCGTTTGGCACAATTTACCTTTGATAAAACCACGTTGCCTGAAGTTACAGAGGCAACAGAGTATGAACAGACATTTGCAGGGCATGTGCCGAGAAATGCACCTTGCCCGGCTAGAGCAGAGGAGACACAGGCAGAGAGGGTAGTCGATATGTTTGTCACCCTGAACAGTACCACAGATGGACTGATAGGTGTTGCCTTAAGCACTCAGGCTTCGCCATCCTCTCCCCCTTTCATCCAATCCAGATGATGTTTTGCCTGGTAAGTAGACTCTCTCCTTTTGAAACCCTTGCTTCCCTTGCTGATACGTGTTGATACCGCTCCTCCGTTGGATTATCTGGAATGGTCTTTTCTTGTCTCCACGGGGCAACACCACATTGTTGCAGTCTCATTCTTCATCAGAACCAACCTTTGGCTAATTTGAACCATTCATCTGCAGGGTAAATACAACAACAATAACAAAAAAATCAATTTGCACTTTGTTGTTAATTTAATGTTTGCAATGTGTACCTCATTAATTTGAGAGAATTTTCAAATATATACTGTATATGTGTTCCACTGTTTTAGTCATGTAAATAAAATGCTCTCCATGCTTTGACTCACACTTTTGACTCACTTTTTCTTTGCAAACTGTACAGTGCATATGCACAACTTCAATAGCAACAAAGCAACAGAGGAAAATGACAGCTGTATCAGGGATCTGCACATCATTGTATACAGATGTGGGCATCCCATACTCACGAAGAACAGTGGACAAGACAACTGGGTCAAATCAAGGTCAAAAATAGAAGTGTTCAGATACTTAATCAAATATCCATCAGCCCAACGTGTTTTTGGCACAAGAGTGGCTGCATCAGGGGCAATTAAAATATTAATTTAAACTTGGACAGTGTACATACAACCACATAAAAAGGAAAGACATAAAAACAAAATATACATAATGGCTCATATCAAACCATAATCACTATATATATATATATATATATATATATATATATATATATATACGCACGCACACTGTCCAGGTTTAAATGAATATGGGGGAGGACATAGTTCCCTCTGGAGAGGGAAAAGCAGCATAAAATGTGTGTATATATATATATATATATATATATATATATATATATATATATATATATATACACACACACACACATTATAAATCACACAGATGTACTTAAAAGGAAAAACCAAAAGGAAGAGTGAGCAGAGATGAACAAGATGTACCGCACCCATATAAAAATGTCATGCAGAAATTCAACTTGTGATTATTAAATAGATAAAACAAAGCAACCATTACCTTGTAGAATATACTAGACCCACTTAAGACAAATGGCAAGCCCAATACACAACACTGTTGGAGTAAGAAAGATAAAAACTTTAAACACATTGGCTATGTCATTTTAGGCTCCAAAATGATGGTAAACTTTGAATATTCTTGTGTCATTTGCAAATTTAATCACCTCATCTTTCCCTTTTCCAAGTTTCTAAATGTATTTAGGGGTGCTATTAATGTTCGCTGCTGTTAAGACATATTATTAAAATAGCACTAACTCATGCTATTTTAGCACAAGTCCTATTTTATGCAGTTAGACCTAGTTAATAATAACCCTGGTTAACAGTAAAATAACATGTTTTAACAGTAGCCCACATTGATAACATCCCCTCTTAGTGTTTCTTATATCATCCATCATGAGTAGTTTCCCAGATCATTTATAAATATGTTAAAAAGCACTGGTCCCAGTACAGATCCCTGTGGTACTCCATTGTTTACCTTCCTCCATTGAGAAAAATGACTATTGAGTCCTATTCTGTTTTCTACCTTTTAACAAGTTCCTAATTCAAAACAACTTATTAGCCTCAGGAGGCTCCTTGTTGCCTTTATAAAAGAGGCTTAAATTGGGTTTCTTTTTGGAGTTCTCACATACGTGTCCTGTTATAAACTCCCAATGCCATAAATAGTTTGAAATATTCACTGTGCATAAGTACATAAGTATTGCCATACTGGGACAGACCGAAGGTCCAGCATCCTGTTTCCAACAGTGCCCCATCCAGGTCACAAGTGCCTGGCAAGATCCCAAAACAGTACAATACATTTTATGCTGCTTATCCCTCTCCAGAGGGAACTATGTCCTCCCCCACTTGTATTTTAACTTTTTTGTTATGTCCTTGTCTTAGGCTTTGAGGGGAGGGGGTACTGGTTGTTTCATTAGGCAGACTAGTTCAGTGATTAAACTTTTGTATATGGTGGCAACCTGGTTTGGCACTCCATCACCATCCTACATCCAGTTCTCAGCATCATCATCTTGCCTTCCCTCCCCCCATCCTCTGGTATTACTACTTTGTCTTCCCTACCATCCTGTATTCCTGGCATCAACACAGTCTTCCCTCTTGTCTTCTCCTCAGGCATCAGCACCATGTCCCCCCCCCCCCCCCACACACACAAGGCATCATCACCTGTCCTTCACATTCCTTGGCCTCATCTTCCCTTCATTCCAAGTGCCCTGACATCACATAAGTACATAAATACATAAGTAATGCCACACTGGGAAAAGACCAAGGGTCCATCGAGCCCAGCATCCTGTCCACGACAGCGGCCAATCCAGGCCAAGGGCACCTGGCAAGCTTCCCAAACGTACAAACATTCTATACATGTTATTCCTGGAATTGTGGATTTTTCCCAAATCCATTTAGTAGTGGTTTATGGACTTGTCCTTTAGGAAACCGTCTAACCCCTTTTTAAACTCTGCCAAGCTAACCGCCTTCACCACGTTCTCCGGCAACGAATTCCAGAGTTTAATTATGCGTTGGGTGAAGAAAAAATTTCTCTCATTTGTTTTAAATTTACTACACTGTAGTTTCATCGCATGCCCCTAGTCCTAGTATTTTTGGAAAGTGTGAACAGACGCTTCACATCCACCTGTTCCACTCCACTCATTATTTTCACCTTTTCACCCCTTGTACCCTGAATATCAGCATGCTCTCCTCTTTCTTTCTTCTCCCCTCCCCACTGACACCTCACCTCATCAACCCCAGTTCCTTCCCTTTCACTTATTCTTACTCCTTACTCCCCTTCCCTGATTTCCATTCCCCTTTCACCTTCTCTTACCTCCTTCAAAGGCTGATCCCCTTCCTCTGTTTTTCAATCCCTCTATAGCCTCCTGCCAATTTTTTCTGCCTCCCAACCCCTCCCTAGCCTCTCCTCATAGATATACATGAGTGTCTTTCCACCTTTTTTCACACTGTTGCATTCCCAGCAGAGATCAGTAAGTCTTGTGTGGTTTCTAGAATAAGTCTAGCACTCATCTACATGACTAAATGTAGTCGCAAGCAGTTACGCCAAGTAAAATTTGGTTTAAATGCCAATGCCTAAATTAGGTGCACACTGGGTGTATTCTATAACAAATGCACATAGATTTTAGAAACAACCATGACCCCCACCTATTCCATGCCCCTTTTCAAATATACAACTTAGAATTTAGGCACATCAGATTACAGAATGCGCTTAGTGAGTTGTGCGTGTAAATTCTAATGTCAATTAGCATCAATAATTGCTTGTTAAGTGCAATTATCAGTGCTGATTGGCTTGTTGGCTTGTTGGCATGCGCAAATCCAGAATTCAACCAGGTTTGTGCGTGCAAATTTAGTCGCACTATATAGAATCCAGGGGCAAATGGGCTGACTCCTGCTGCTCCCCTTGCTAACAAACATCAGCAAATGATAGGGAGGTGAGGAGAAGAGAGCAATGGCAATTGCCCCCCCCCCCCCCATAGTTACCAATACCAATACATCTTTTGTATACCGCTATATCTCCATACCTGGGTCCAATGTAGTTCACAATAATGGCAAAGAAAACACAATAGAGAATCCACAGACGTGGAGAACTCAAAAAGTCCCATGGAGAAACTCAACTGACAAAAGGAAGTGGGAATGGAAACCTGGATTCCCAAAGTCTGGACCACAATGGTTGTTAAAATAAAATAAAGTTTATTAACCAATAAAATGACTCGACACAACGTTGTGTTTCGGCCAGAAGGCCTACATCAGGAGTCTACAAATAAAAAGAATGTATAAAAACAAAAAAGTAATATAAATGGCTTGCAACAATAATTGATGTCTATTTATATGACATGCATATACCATTGAAAATAATGAACAAACTTGCAATAAAGTATTAAAGAAAAAGATAAAAACTGAAAAATGTAGATTAAAAAAATATATATATATATTTATATATACAACCTAAGATAATCACGGTGTGAAAAGGTTATCTTATGTTATATATATATATATTTTTTTTATCTACATTTTTTCAGTTTTTATTTATCTTTTCTACAAACATATTCATGTTTTAATACTTTATTGCAAGTTTGTTCATTATTTTCAATGGTATATGCATGTCATATAAATAGACATCAATTATTGTTGCAAGCCATTTATATTACTTTTTCGTTTTTATACATTGTTTTTATTTGTAGACTCCTGATGTAGGCCTTCTGGCTGAAACACAATGTTGTGTTGAGCCATTTTATTGGTTAATAAGCTTTATTTTATTTTAACAACCATTGTGGTCCACACTTTGGGAATCCAGGTTTCCATTCTCAAAGAAAACACAATATCACAAAGTTAACATAAATTACCAACAATATGCCATTAAAGTAAAAAAAAAAAAAAAAGAAGAGCCTTATTTATCAGATTAAAAAAAGGCTTAATACCCAAAGGTAAAAGATTCCATTTAGAGATTGCAAATGAAGAAAATATAGAGCCAGTCGTCCTGGAAAATCTCACCCCTTTAATACTGAATGGACGTAGAACCTTCAAGAATGTAACCGGGAAGAAGATGTAGAGAAAGGTATACAGATTAAGTTCATCATGAGTTTGGATGTAATGCCATAAATAGCCAGAAAAATCATGCAAACAGGTTTAAAAAGTATTCTCTCATAAGCTGGGAGTCAATGCAATTTAATCATGTAAAGAGAAATACTATCAAATTTTTTGAGCCTAAAAATCAATCTTCATAAGTGTTTTGAATGAACTGTAGCTTCCTCAGGAGTTTCACAGAAAGGCCTGAGTAAAGAATGTTACAATAATCAAGTTGTGTCCATACTAGCATCTGAACTAGTAGCCTAAAAGCTGATTTATCAATCTCTGAGCAACTGCCTAGTTCCCTAGAGGTAGGACCAGCCATGGGTCTTAGCCCGGCAGGTTGCACTGGGAGAGGACAGTGACACACTCTTATGTATAGGACTAAGCACATAGATCACACTGGCTGCGAGTGAAAGTGACCCTGGACTACAGGTCAGAGTAACAAAGGCTGACAAATGTTACCACATTATCCAGCCATGAAAGGGGCAGCAGAGATCGGTGCATGGAGACATTTGTGTTGAGCTAGAGGCTTTCTCTCCCACGCTCTTCAATGTCTTGGGGAGTCAGTTGGAGCCCCACAACCCCATATGGTCAACCTTGCCCCTAGGACAGTAATTTATTCTATAATTAAATTACGTAAGAGCTTTCATGAACTGGACATTCTTTGCCTCGATATACAGGACTTCCCATTCTATGAACTAGCTTAGAGGAGGAAGTCCAACGATGTTGGGTGAGTTGAGATACTTTGTTGCATGCAAATGTTGATAGCTGTTTCTTTTTGTTTTCTCTTTTTGGGCAAGATCCATACGTTTTATGGGAAAACAATATTTTGTTTTCTAATTTTTACATAAATATACCCACCAGTAGTTAAAAAAAATAATCTCTTTATTGATAGAACAAATACAAAACATATGAACAATCAGAGGAAGGCATGGTGTTCCCTACACGCCTTGACCTCATAAACAAAGAACAGAGAGAAGTTCTATACATAGTACAAAGATGTTTGTCTTTCATGTCTTGTAATTTTTTTTTTAATAAAAAAGCACCTGAAAGAGAGATGGTGTCAGTAAAGTGAAGGAGAAGCAGGCAAGAAGCTATGAGAGAGGGAAAGGATAGGTTAGGAAAATCAGGGAGATGATCTGTAAGATAGGAAGAGTTCAAGAGTGAATGAGTGAAGAAAGAAAGAAAGAAAGAAAGAAAGAAAGAAAGAAAGAAAGAAAGAAAGAAACAGATGAAGTGGGGAAGTGAAAAAGGGAAGGAGGTGGGGCAAGAGCTTACGACATCATGGAGCTGCATCTTCTAGTTCAGATAGCAGGCACAGAGATTTTACCACCTCAGAACAGTGGTCTAATAATTAATTGCCGAGGAAGCCAGCCTTGCTTCTCTCCCCTGACCTCAGATTTCATTTAAATTTGAGTCACATGATATGGAAAGATCATAATGTGAAGTGAACATGTTTCAGCTGGACAAAGTCCGAGAGCAGTTGGGAAAACCCAGCAGATAAAGTACGACCAATTCCAAAGTTCAGGCTGGCTGCAGAAAGAGATGAGTACTACAAGATTAGCGGGTAGGCTTTATACCACTTCAGTGCACTTCCTGTTCATAAGTTGACAACAGTGAGGAAGTGGTCTCACAGCAGTGTTCTGTGATCAGATAGGTAGAACATAACAATGTGCTCTCAGTTACCTGCAGCTGCATCCCAACTCATAGGACACTTTCTTGTACATACAGGGAGTAATATTCAGCCTGAGGTGCTCAGCATTTTTAAAATATGGCCACCAGGATTTTGTTGTTATTCTTGTATATTCAGTGCTGGGCTGTACTGGATACCAGCACTTACTAGGTACTGGCAGTATTTAGACTGTACTTGGAAAGGTTAGAATAGCCTTGTTGCTGTCTTAATTTTATCCAGTTAGACTAAGGGTAATGCCTTTCTATGGTACAACCAAATTGGTTTACATATTATATGCAGGTACTTTCTCTGTCTCTAGTGGGCTCACAATCTAAATTTTGTGCTTGGGGCAATGGAGAGTTAAGTGACTTGCCCAGAGTCACAAGGAGCTGCATGGGAATTGAACCCAGTCTCCCCAGGTTCTCAGCACACTGCACTAACCATTAGGTTACTTCTCTGCTTTGCTGAATAGTTCCCTAACTGGGTAACTCCTGGCTCTGCCTTAGCTCCGTCTGCAGACTTCCGCAGCAATACCTAGCAGTGTCAAGGTGGTTTGTCTGGATTTTCAGCAGCATGATTTGGACAATGCCGCTGAAAATCCAGATATGGATCTGGTGAGCAGGATATATCCCAGTTCTGACCCTATAAAATTTATTCTATAATATGTTATGTCCCAAGAAATGCTTTGTCCGGGCCTTCAGATGCTTGTAGGTATGAGCCTAGCCCTGCTTAATTCACAAAAACTGTGATCTGTTTACCTGACAATGAGTCAGTTACCTTACCAAACCAAAGAATTTAAGAGAGCAATTTACATAGAGGGGCAACATTTCCACAGGGCATGATCTTTTGTGTCTTGTGCTAGTAACGTACATGTTGACAGGGCCATAGCAAAGGGATTTTGGAGTATGGAGTATGTTTAATGATCACCTTCATCATCCCTTCTTTTCATTTCTCCTTCCCCCCTCCAAAACTGTTATGTATAACTTCCCACAATGCTCCATCCTCTCCTCCTATCAAGGCTCCAGGGCAGCCATACTCTGTTTGTTTGTTTGTTTTTTCTCCTCCTCCTACATAGACTTGCCCTGGCTAACTACTTCACTGCTTTCCACATGAACTGACTCTCTCATTCCTCCTTACCCCTTCCTTTCTATTTTATTGTCCTCTCTCTCCTTTCCCCTTGTTTTGATTTTGTCTCTCCCTTCCATGTATTCCATGTATTCTCTTTCCCCAGTTCCACCATTTTCTCTCCCTCTCCTCCCCTCGTCTTCTTCTTCACTTCTTATTTCTACTCATCTTAACAAACTGTACTGGTTTCCCATAGGAGAAGACTCAGGTTCAAAGCTTCGTTTAGTTTTTCAAATCTTACAGGGTTTCACCTCTGAACTGCTGATTAAGACCACTTCACTACGTTTGGTCCAGTCTACTGACTGATAGAACAACTGATGCTAGTGTCACCGTTTCAAAAGACAATTCAAAATCAGAAGATTTTCAGCTCTCTATTCTCTGTACTTGGAGTTAAAATAAGGAACTCTCTACCTATTGCCATCAGAACAGAAAACAGCTATCTTTGCTTCAGGAAGAGGCTTTAAACCTCTCTCTTCCCAAAGACTGATTCATAACAATCCATTGACTTCTACCTTCTAGTATCATCCATTATCCTTTCCTATAATGTTTTTGGTCTCATGTATTATACCAATGGTCTCTAATTGTTCTCATACCACACACTAACATTATTGGCTCGTGTCTCACCTAGAATGTAAACTGCACTGAACCCTGGAAAGGGGGTATTAGTGGTATACAAGAATTGATTTGATCTGATTTGATTTCCTGTTTCTCCCTTCAGTCTTCTGCCCACTCATTTCTTGTTGCTTTCCCCTACACTCCTCCATCCCCCTACTCTCCTCCCCTCTTCTTGTCTTCCCTTCCTCTTGCTATTCCTCATCTAGTCTCATTTCCAATCTCCTACTCCTCTGTCCTTACTTCTGTTGCCTTCCCCTCTCTTTCCCTTTGATGTCCTTTCTCTCTGTGGTTTCTTTGCAGATGATATACGTAAGAATAATCTGCTGTAGGTTGGAAAAGAGTGACCATGAGAGCAATGGTATAGCTAGCACTGATATTTTGATGGGGCTTCAGGTTACCATGGCTGGACAGAAGGCATTGCAAATATTGACATTGCCTCCAGTTCTCTCCCCTCATTGGCCTGTGCCACTGATTGGGTGGGTCTGACTCCAAAATAGGGAGGCCATGGCCCACCCAGGCTTACCTGTGGCTACATCTCTGCATGGAGGTAAAGAACTTCTAAGTGTACAACTACTTTTCCTGTCTTCCATGTCTTTCTTTGTAGGAGATTGGATAGAAAAAGTAGTTTCTTTTATTCTTGAAGCCATTCCAGCTCTGTTACCTGCCCAGCATGGCTGTTTATAAACACACTGTCAGTCAAGGTAGAGAGAGAGAGAGAGAAAGAGCGCTATCTGTTTGGGAAACGTAGGGGAAGACCAGTGAACAGTGCAATATACCCCTTCCTCTGATCACTCTTTGGTAAAACTTTTATAGTGAGTGTAAGGGAGGCCAGCTTGATACCTAGCAGTAAAGATAGCACTCCTTCACATAAGGCATTCAGTCAAAGAAGAAAGATTAAAACTTGGCTCATCATGGAAGTGGTAGTCTGAGCTGGTATCCTTAAGGCATGGAGATTCTGAAGGGATTCTCCTTGCCAACCCACAAATGCCCTGCACTGTCTCTCTATGTCAAATGTTCAGCGCTGAGTGCATCTGGTAGCACTATATAAATGCTATTAGTAGTAGTAGTAGTGTGAAAACAGCCAGAAGGATGTGATTAGAAGAGGATGGCTGAGGAAACTTACTGCTCCGGTAGGTTAAGTTGGGGAGGTTTATCACTATCTTCCATTTTCACTGTTCTAGTCTAAATTCTTTAACCTCTACCATCCAACCTGAGAATTTGAGATTTTCCTGAAGTTTGTTGCCTTTATATTATTTTCACATGACAGTTTCTCATTGTTTCTGTTGGATGATGACACTTGAAGACCTTAATTTACAACCACTCAGGGATTTCCCCCATTTTATAGCTACTATCCCCAAAACACCTAGTTGGGTTATTGCAAAGACAGTCCTTGGCCAGGATCACATTTCAGCACTTCTTCCAAACCTTGCAATGAGGGGCCTGAATTCTGGTTACTAGGGCATCACTGCTGCAATACCTGAGACTTTCTCCAGTCCACTGGCTCTTGTCCTAGCACCACTGTTTTCAATAGGAAAACTTGGGTTATAAATCTCTGGAGTTTTTGTAGGGATGAGATGACAAAAAAATGTCTGGAATAGTTGTACAAAACTGTCCAGTTGAGCCTTGAATCACACAGGGACCAATTTGGAACTACCAGCCTGGCTACCACGTGGCCCAGGGTGGTAATTTCATTTTGTATGCGCGTCCAGTAGAATGAATGTTATTTGTATTCAGTTGCATTGTCTGTGTATAGACAGCGCTGTGTACTAGGGCTGCTATCCCTATAGTTTGCAGTTTCCTGTGATTGACTCCTTGTGAGCTTTCCCTATTGGTTCTTATTTCTAGGCCAGGGCAGCCCTTCCTCTTTGCTCCTGGGGGCTGTGAAAGACAGCCCAGTCTTCCTAGCATACCTTTGTGATCAGCAGCTGTTGTAAGGGCCAATCCCTCCTTAATCTACTGTGATTCCATCAAAATTCTTTACCATGTTCCCCAAATCACTTTCCCCTTTCAGTATTACAGCCTTTCCTCTCAGCTGGGCTGAGGTTCTGGCCACCTCCTTGCCTATGAGGTGGCTAGATACAGACTCTATTTGTAGAAAGCAACAATTCTTTCCAAGCAACTGAACAGTAAGTTGATTTTTCTTTGTTTGCTTTGATTGCTACATTAACGAACAGTTAGATTAAGAATTGAGAGACTACTGGTAAAGTATTTACTTGGGAATGGTTTATACTGACTGTTGAAGCTTTGTGGCTAACTGACCATTACCTTTGCCTAGAACAGCATAATAGTCAATGCCCAAAATCTCAGGTAGCAGATAACAACCCTCTGCTTCCTGCTCTAGCTCCTCCCTTCCAAAGCAATATACAGGGAAAAGAGAAGGATGAGGTTAGAGTGGATAGAGCATGACAGGGAAAAGCTATCCTGTTTCATAATCTAGCCCTTCCCTTCATCTTATTTTCCCTTTCCTTCTGTCCTGCAGGTAAGAGAAGGGAGGGAAAAGGAAAGGAGCAGAGAGTTTTGTTTTTGTCTGTGTCTGATGAAGGGATGTGTGTGTGTGGTGAGATCAGCATTAGGTCTTCCCCTAATGTGTATGTAGCAGGTCTTTCAGAGGGCTGGAGTTTGACATGGAGTTTGATGGGTACTAAGAAGTGTGGCTAAATGTAACTTTCAAGACCATACAAGTATGAGACAATTTCCTGTGAACCATGCTGGAGATCCAGCATCTGGGCTTAAACATAGCAAGCAGGTCAGACTTTTAGTATTCTCAGGTGTGGGACACCATACTCTTGAAGGGACCTCTAACCTCCTTTTGTTTCCAGAGAAAATATAGAAAGCTTCAACATGGCAGCAGACAAAGACCGTATAGATTATCCAATCTGCCCATCCAAACCAACTGCTCACCCTACAATGCTTTCATCTGTGTCCGAGATCCTCTGTACTTGTCCCATGCTGTTGTAAATTCAGATATTGTCCTCATTTCTAAAACCACCACTAAGAAGCTGTTCCACGCATCCACCAACTCGTTCCTTAGATTACTCCTGAGTCCAGTGGCATAGCCAGACTCTAAATTTTGGGTGGGCCAACCAGCAAAATGGGTGGACAAGATGCATTTCCTTTCTGTACCACCCCCCACCCCTCCAGCTGAAGTTTGTATTTACATACCTTAGCTGACGCGGATCCCCAAGCGTTGCCAGCTGAAGACATCCTCCAATGGTTCCTAGAACTTCCCTCAGCCATCTTGGTAGTCAGCCTGCCACCAACACCGGCATACCACACATATTCAGTTTTCACTCGTGAATTAAGCTTGCACAAAAACTGAGCATGCCTGGGGTGCTGGCATCTGCAGTTCAGGAACACTGCTGTTGACAACCGAGTTTGGCTGAGGGGAATTCTGAAGGCCTTCAGAGGATATCTTCAGTTGACAGGGCTTAGGGATCCCTGCTAACTACAGTAAGAGTGTGCCACTCCTCTGTGACCTGAGTCCAAGCCCACCTGGACTCCCCTACCCCCCCCCCCCCTCCAGCTATGGCACTGTCTGAGTCTATCCCCTTTCATCTCCATCCTCTGCTCCCTTATTCTAGAGCTTCTTTTACACCCCAGATGCCAGCCAGCTCTGCCTCTTGTCAGTTTGTTAATTTCCTTTTCAGGATCTGGTAGATTTTGCATACATGTTTTTTTTCTGAGACAATAATGCTGGATCTTCTTCTAATTTTGAATAAACTGCATTCTACTACTACTTATCATTTCTATAGCACTACTAGATGTACGCAGTGCTGTACACTTGAACATGAAGAGACAGAGCTTATAATCTAATTAGGACAGACAAACAGGACAAACAAATTCTGAGGGAAGTTTTTGGATGGTGAGGTTGGAGGCAGGTCAAAGAGAACCATCTGTATGTAAAATAACATTCCTAATTACTTCTGTAAACAGAGAAGGAATATAAGAACATAAGAGTTGCCATACTACTGGGACACACCGAAGATCCATCAAGTCCAGTATCCTGTTTCTAACAGTGACCAATCCAGGACACAAGTATCTGGCAAGATCCCAGAACAGTAAAATAGATTTTATGCTGTTTATCCTAGAAATAAGCAGCGGATTTCCCCCAAGTACATCTTAATAATGGCTTATGGACTTTGCTTTTAGGAAGTTATCCAAACCTTTTTTAAACCCTGCTTAGCTAACTGCTTTTACCATATTCTCTGGCAACAAATTCCAGAGTTTTTAATTACATTTGAGTGAAGAAATATTTTCTCTGATTTGTTTTAAGTTTACTACTTAACAGCTTCATTGCGTGCCCCCTAGTCCTAGTATTTTCGGAAAGAGTAAACAAGCGATTCACGTCCACCCATTCCATTCCACTCATTATTACATAGACCTCTATCATATCTCCCATCAGCCATCTCTTCTCCAAGCTGAAGAGCCCTAGCAGCTTTAGCCTTTCCTCATAGGAAAGTTGTCTCATCCCCTTTATCATTTTCATTGCCCTTCTCTGTACCTTTTCTAATTCCACTATATCTTTTTTGAGATGCGGTGACCAGAATTGCACATAGTATTTTAGGTGCGGTCGCACCATGGAGTGATACAAAGACATTATAACATTCTCATTTTTTTCTTTCTATTCCTTTCCTAATAATAGCTATCATTCTATTTGCTTTCTTAGCCGCCTCTGCACACTGAGCAGAGGGTTTCAAAGTATCATCAATGATGATAGCTAGATCCTTTTCCTGGTCAGTGACTCCTAATGTGGAACCTTGCATCACATAGCTATAATTTGGGTTCCTTTTTCCCAGATAAATCACTTTGCACTTGCTCACATTAATGTCATCTGCCATTTGGATGCCCAGTCTCCCACAGTCCTCTTGCAATTTTTCACAATCCTCTTGCGATTTAACTACTTTGAATAACTTTGTGTCATCAGCAAATTTAATTACCTCATTAGTTACTCCCATCTCTAGATCATTTAAAAATATATGTTAAAAAGCAGCAGTCCCAGCACAGATTCCTGGGGAATCCCACTATCTACTCTTCTCCATTGAAAATACTGACCATTTAATCCTATTCTCTGTTTTCTATCTTTTAACCAGTTTTTAATCCACAATAGGACATTACCTCCTATCCCATGACTCTAATTTCCTCAGGAGTCTTTCATGAGGTACTTTGCCAAATGCCTTTTGAAAATTCAGATACACAATATCAACCGGCTCACCTTTATCCACATGTTCGTTCACCCCTTCAAAGAAATGTAGTAGATTGGTGAGGTTCTTTCAAACTTTTCACAAAGGGAATACATGGCTTATTTTAAATGACATTTATATTATAGTTACCAGATGTCCCCAATTTTCAGGTATTGTCCCTGATTTCAAATGCTACCACCCCCTTGGGGGTCAGACCCTCCCCTCAAACCTCCCTTCACGGCTCCCAGCTCCTTCCCTCTGGTATCAGAATCTCACAGCATAGCAGCACGATGAACAGGCTCTCTTGAAGCACGTTACGCATCTCTGCCAGGTCCCGCCCCTGTCTGACATCACTTCCTGTTGCCATGGTGGTAGACCAGCAGAGACAGACAGCGTGCTTCAGGAGAGCCTGTGCATCGTGCTGCTGTGCTGTGCAATTCTAACACCGGAGGTAAGAAGCCAGGAGCCAAAAAAGAGGGAAGTTTGAGGGACCAGGTAGGGGTGACAACTAAATGCTGGACCCAGAGGTGGGGAGAGAAAATTAAATGCTGGACTCAGGGGGAAACTAGATGCTTGCCCAGGAGTGGAGAAAGTATACCACTTTCTGTGGTTAGATTCAAAGTGGTTTAAATATTATATACAGGTACTTATTTTGTACCTGGGGTAATATAGGGTTACGTTCAGGGCTTTTTTTGAGGGGGTACTTGGGGGTACTGAGTACCGGCACCTTTTCCACTGTCTGCTAAACTTGACCCATGGATCTCCTATTTTAATGAAAGAGCTCAGGTTCTACATACAAATTCTGCCTTGTCATAGATTCTATGACTGGTTGCAGGGGTGCTGGCTATTGTAGGGTGGGTCCCTCAATTATCACTCCACCCCTGAAGGGTGACCTGGCATTTGAGTACCGGCACCTTTTTTGCTAGACAAAATGCACTGGTTACGTGACTTGCCCAGAGTCACAAGGAGCTGTAGTGAGAATTGAACCCAGTTTCCCTGGTTCTCAGGCCACTGCACTAACCATTAGGCTTCTCCCCCACATTAAAAGCAGGACTGATGGGGTGGGGGGAGAGAACTAGACATTGGTCCTGGGAGCAGAGGTAAGAGAATATAGATGGTCAGGAAGTGGAGAGAGAGGTGGAATGCCTGGGCTTACTGGAAAGGTGGAGGGGGGGGGAGAGAGAGATTGGTGGAGATGGCTGAGCTAGAAGAAGGAGGAGAAAGAGAGGTGGCGATGGCTGATATGGAAGGGCAGAGGAAAGACTGAGGTAGTGATGTGGGACTGGAAGGGAGGAGGAGAAAGAGGTAGTAATGGCTTATCTGGAAGGGCAGAGGAGAGAGAGAGAGAGAGAGAGAGGTGGTGATGTGGGACTGGAAGGGAGGAGGAGAGAGAGATGATGGACCAGAAGGGTTGTGAGGAGTGGAAGAAAGAGGGGAATATGCTGAGCCACAGGGGAGGGGCATTAGAGGGAAGAAAGTAAGAGTGTATCAGGAGGGAGAGAGAGTGAAAACAAATGAGTACCCATAGGAGAAATGGAGAAAATGTGGGAATAAAATGTTGGAGAAAGAAAATCAAAAGTGGAAGAGAGAGAAAAAGAATGGAAACAAGAGCAGGAAGGATAGAAAAAAGGGATAGCATCAAGGACAAGGGGTAGAAACATGTATAGAGAAGGACAAATATTCAAATATCCACTGGTGAAGGAAAGAGACAAATAAATATGAGACAGAGCTCAAACTGAAAAGACAAAGGAGGAGGACACTAAAAGAAAAACAAAAGGTACAGATAAGACCAGGAGCGAGAAAAGAGAGAGATAGAGAAATGCTGAACAATAAAATCAAGCGGAAGACACCAAAGGTTGAATTATCTATCGGACAATAAAAATATCCATCAGCATAGAAAGACTTGAGACCTAGTTTAAAGACTAAGAACCCAAATATTTGTCCCACATAATATTACATGTTAAACAGCTGGATTTTGTCAGTTGATTTGGTTTTTTAAATTGCATAATTCTCTTTCATGTGGGACATATCACCCAGCATAAGACTTTAGTTCTGGACTGTAAATATTTTGTATTAAGCAACTTAAAGAAATTACTGTAAAGATATAAAAGTAATAAAATATTTATTTTCAGTAGGTGCAAAATTGCCATGGGAAGGCTTTTGTCCCAGCCTACCCCCGTCCAGTTGTCCCAGATTTGCAAACCAAAAATCTGGTGACCTTAATTTATATGGTTCTGTAAACCAGAATACTTCACAACAAACTGTAGTACAGAGAGGTGGAATTAATTCCTTCTCTAAAAAAGTTTACTTTAAATGGATAGAAGAAAGAGCCCCTATCCAAGGTTTCCTTATGCCCTGTCCATTAGGTAAACCCCAGACAGCTTCTTCTCCATACCTCTATGGGAGATACAAAGAGCAGAAGCTGGAGAAGAATTTGGGTGGCCGGTGACCCCCTGCTGTTCACCTATTGTGTGTCATTCTGCGTTCTCACATTGCTGGGGTAGAGCCTGGGAATGTAATGTCTGATGAAACATAAATAGCCAAGTGTTGGAAATTATTAGGCTTTGAAACTAGTCATATTCTAACTTCTATTTAATAAAGAACAGTGCTGTTCAGATGAAATCAAGAACATCAAGTACCAGTCTCTTTCACTGTGGCAATCGCTTTATGAACAGTAAAATTAATCCAACATTTCAGATTCCGATGCATTGCCCACCCTATGACCCTATTCACACACACTCTCTCCTACTCATTTCTTGACTCTCTCACTTTCTCTTTTGGTCTTCTCAGGGCTCCTTTTTTCTCTTTTTTTAATTCCTTGGATCTGTAAATATTTTTTGAATTGGTGTGCTGGACTTCCTCTTTCCATCTAGCAGCAGGAAGGGAGAGAGAGGACATCCTGTTCATTGGCTTTACTGCACAGTATGCAGTTGGTAAGATGCCAGTGGACAAGCGCTGAGTCCGATGCAGGCCCACCCTTTCTCCCCATGGAGTATAAGGGCAAAGGACTGGGAGTTGGGACTACTGGTGTGAAGCACAGTCAGTGTGCCCCAGGGTCGGTGATTATATTGGCACAATCTATGCCATCATATATGTGGTGACCAAATTATAGTGACATCTGCTTTCTCAAATGCACTTAGTTTTTTTTTATGTTTTGTTTTGTTGGAGGAAAAAGCCTCTGTATGTCCTTGGTCATAGATACACTATTTGTGGCCCACTGGACTCCAATTCATCACTGGCTATAAGGATAATGAATAAGTTATAGATAAAAATAAAAAAGGAGGTTTTGAGCCAGTGATGAATTGCAGTCCAGTGGGCCACAAATAGTGTATCTATGAACGAGGACATACAGAGGCTTTTTTCTCCAACAAAACTAAAAAAAAAATAAAGAAAAATAAGTGCATTTGAGAAAGCAGATGTCACTATAATTTGGTCACCACATATATGTTTGTGACGTAATTCGTTGTGTTTTGAGTGGTGAAGTTCATGAGAGTTTAAACAATCTGTGCCATCACCAGCTCAGAAATACAACCTAATATATTTTAAATTGTTTCAAATGTCACTGTTAAACAGTTAGGAACTTTTATGTTCATCTACCCAGGATGGTAGACAACCAAAATAAACCAAAGAGGAAGACACCAAAACTAATCTGGGCACAAAGTTACCAAGTCACATGTATTGTGCATATGACACACACAGTTGGAGGGGTTCTTATGCACACTCATAGAGCCCCTCCTCTCATGCATTCTGAAGAAGTTAAGAGATGGGAGTCCACAGAGATCCCCAGATTTTGAGGCTGAATAATCAGGAAGAAGTCCAGAGCAGTAGTGCTGAGTGGCACTGGGGTTCTCCAGGCCCTGGAGCCAAAGAAAGAGGAACCAATCCAGAGTGGCAGCACTGAAAATCAGCAGAGCTCCCCAGGGCCGTTGGCAATCTGGAGCAGTACCAAGCTTCTGGCCATGTTTCCCAGGTCCCACCTGCCAAGAAATGAAGAGCAGGTCTAAGATGATGCAGAAAGAGCCTGGTAGGAAATGATGAGATGTGGGGTGGTTGGAGGAGTGATTGAGGCTAGAGAGTGGAGGTTTGGTGGGTGTGGTGATTGAGGCTAGAGGGGGAAGGATTATTTGGTGGGGATGAGGGGGTGATAGAGGACAGAGGGGGATGGTGTGCTGTGGGAGGGCAGGGGAGTGACTGAAGACAGAGATGGCAGATTTGCTGAAAGGGGTAGACTTTGTTAAGATCAGAAAGAAGGGATGTAGGGGGAGGGGCACCTGGGTTAATACCACTGGAAAACTTTCACTCTCTGGCTTTCATTCTTTGGGGTGGTATATCTCACTCTTTGGCATCTCCATGGGTAAGGAGTGAGATTCTCTAATTGGTCAAGTTTTTATGACTGGCAATTGGGATATCCTTAGCTGTGAAGATCAGAATGAGTGGGAAAACTGTCATCATCTATTGAAGTTACTATGTAGCCAGGGCCACTGGTGACCTGTGACTCTGCAGTTGTAGATCCACAAATCGGGTCTTCTCCTTAAAATTACTGAGACAGTGATGAATGACAAACCGGTAGAAAGCAGCTGAGTGCCAGGAGACCTCTGTCCATTTCCTTACCCCCATGGCCTTCCTCTCTGGGTTCCACCAAATCCTCCAGTTGTCTGGTAGGAGCAAGAGGAGAGCAGCAGCATCTCAGGCCTCACCCTCCTCCTCTGCTACTCAGCCAGGGCCGGTCAAACCCAGTAAGTGGGGTAAGCACCGCAGGGGGGCGCCTGCCTTCAAGGGCGCCACTGCGGCGCCATACCGTGCCGCCCTTGGGGGTTTAAATCTTTAATTTACCTCCGTCCCAGAAGCCGCGTCATTTGAAAGTCCTGCCTGTCTCTAGCCTTCCCTCCCTTCGTGAGTTCGTTCCGCAGAGTCCCGCCTTCTGACGTCATTTCCTTGAGGGCGAGACTCTGAGGGAACGATTTCACAAAGGGAGGGAAGGCTAGAGATAGGCAGGGCTTTGAAATGATGTAGCTGCTGGGACGGAGGTAAATTAAAAAAGACTTAAACCACGCAGGGTGGCAAGAAGAAAAAGGGGGATGTTGGGGGGAGAAGAGGGCGGGCAGGTGGCCATAAATGGGAGGGGGATGGGTGCGAAGGAGAATTGCTGGACAGGGGCAGGGTGGTAGAAGAGAGAAAGGAGATGCTGGGGGGGGGGGGGGGGGTGCCAACTCATATAGTCTGCAGGGGGGCGCCAGAGACCCTAGGACCGGCCCTGCACTCAGCATTAAAGTGAGTCTTGCGAGGCAAGTTGTGATTTGTGTCCCAGGCAGCAGAGCAGAAGGATACAGTCTGAGGTGCTGCTGCTCTCCTCCTGCTAACTGGCACAAGGGAAAATTCACTGGAGAGGGTGGATTCACTCAGGTGGGGAAGTGAGGGGAAGTTGTTGTGGAGAGGGAAGTTGTCAAGAGTGAGAATGGGGATGATTGGGTGCTTCAGTCAGAGAGGATATGGGGCAGGTATAGTATATGTGTGAGAGAGGGAATGAGGGTGAATGAGATGCTTGTGTGAGAGAGAAGGTATAGGTTATGTTCTGCCCCATTTGAAATGTGAGCAGGCTAGCAGAGTATATTGTCTGTATATATACATTAAATGCTGTTGTGACTGGACTACAAGTTCCTATAGTTTTGTAGGATTGTCATTGGTCTTTCCTGAGTACAGGTGCTCTACTTCCAGTGCCTTGGGGGCTTTTCCTATTGGTTTGCCCTGCTTCCAAGCATGCTGGGTAAGGAGGTTGCTCTCCTGTCTCCTTGTGTGTCTGAAACAAGTGGCATGTTTTCCTGAGCAGAAGCTGCCTGTGTTGTGATCTGACTGCTCAGCCTTTCTAAGTTCGTGCGAAGTAGTCATTGAGTTTTCACCACTACATATGTATTGACAATATTACCAGCCAGCATGTAGTTGATCCCTCCAGCCCCCCACCTTGCCTGGAGAGGGCTGGTTAAGAACAGACTCTTTGTTTCCAGAAGGCAGCAACTCTTATTCCAGTACATCTCCATAATAACTTTTGTTTTTGATTAACTGTATTAAAGAGGAATTGGGTCAAGAGTTTGAGTCTATCTGGTGATGTTAAGTACAAGGTTTAGCTGCCTGTCAACACTGTCAGTTACACTGTGGGAAAGGACAGGGTACTTGTGAAATGTGGGTGAGAGGAGCATAGGGGCATGCATGTGTTTGTGAGAGGGGGATAAAGGAGGGGTGGGGTCACTGGGTGCATATGTGAGAGACAGAGAGGGGCTGGAACTCAACAAGATGTGTGCATTTGTGTGTTCTGCTACGTCATCCCTCCCAGGGTGTAGCCAGATGGCTGAGTTTAGGTGGGCCTGAGCCCAAAGTGGGTGGGCACAGAATTCATCCTCTGTCCCTGCTCTCCACTCTCCTCTAAACCCAAAATATTAAATACCAGAACTGGCAGGATCCCCAAGCCCCACCAGCTGAAGACCTCCTCCTTCAGCACAGTGGCATAGCCAAAGGTGGGCCTGGGTGGGCCAGGGCCCATCCACTTAGGACTCAGGCCCACCCAATAGCACCTCACGTTTAGTGCTAGCTGATGGGGATCCCAAGCTCTGCCAGCTGAAGACGTCCCCCTGATGATGCCAAAAACAGTGCTCTCCAGCAATAAGTTTCCAAAGCTGCTGATACCGGCCTCAGCACATGCCTGCTGCACACTGCCAAGGTGGACAGCATCTTTTTCCCGCAAGCTGAGATATCTTTTTTAAGTTGGTGGGGGAGGGGGGAGAACTCTTGATGCCCATCCACTTCTTGACTAGGCCCACCCAAAATGTGCTGTCTGGCTATGCCCCTGCTTCAGCAGCCAGCACTCTTCCACATTGTAGTCCGCCGCACTGTACCTGGGATGTCATCGCTGCCAGCAGGCCACGCATGCTCAGTGTTTGCGCATGCATGAAACTGAGCATGTGCAGAGGGGCTGGTGTTGGCATCAGCTCGAGGCAAGTGCTGCCAACTGCCATTTGGAAGAGCACTGACTGGCCAAGGAGGAAGAAGTCTTCAGCTGGCTGGGTTTAGGGATCCCCACCAGCCACAACTGCCTCAATTTTGGGTGGGCCTGAGTCCAAATTGGGTGGACCGTGGCCCACCCACACCCACCCATGGCTACGCCACTGTTCCCTCCACTCTTCAATTCCTCCTTTCATCCCTGAGATCCTCTCTCTTCCTCCTAACCCCTTCTCTTTTTCCTGCACTCATTGCTGGGGTTGGCGTAACCATTAGATTAACTACACAACTACACAGTCGCTTAGGGCACTAGCTGCAGTCAGAGCAAAGCAGCAGAACAGTAAGTCCTGACAGACACACAATCTATGTAAAATCATATTGTCATGTCAGGTACTGACTTCCACCATGTTTTAATTGTTATGTTTTAGACTTCCTGATTTTTAAAGATTATCTTTGTGTCTATGCCTTTGATAGCAGCAGCAATGAGTTCTGCACTCTTACCTGCAGAGGGGAAAGGGTGAGAAAAGGTAGAGGGAAAGAGAGTCTAAGGGAATAAGATTAAATTTCCTCTGGAAAAGGAGAACAGAGGAAAACAAATTGCTGCTAGTTCAAGAGCTCTTCTGATTCTTCTTTCTTCTGCCAGCCCCAGTCAACGGAGTTGGAAATATTTAGTAAACTGTGGCACTTTCCATTTTAATACACCCATAAAATTTGATTCTGCAGTATTATCTGAAGCTAGTAAGAGCTGTGGTATATTTAAGCCTATCCCCTTCCTGCGGACAATAGCTTTGTTTATCTGTTCTGCTCCTACAGCTGTGTGTCAATGTTTGCTTTCAACTGTAGTGTACCAACAGCTTAACCTAATGTAAGTTGCTTGTGTGTGAATGTGTACCTTCAGTTGTAGTGTACCAACAGCTTAAGCTAATGTAATTTGCTTCCGGCATAGGTCTTGTAACCTTTACATTCATCTGTTACATGATTAGGTTACTCTTCTCTCCAGTCTCTTTAACACCTACTTTGGTCAGACCTCAGCCAGGTATAGCATTTGATTGTTTGGGCCAATTCTAGAGGCCTCGCCCTTTGGTAGTCCTCTTCATACCGCTCCACCAAGGGAGAAAAACTCCATCTTGGCTCCAGTGTGGCAAAGCAAGGTCTCACAAGCCTCCCCTCTTTCAAATTCATCAGTTTGACATTCCTCAAATGCAGCATTCATTTCCATTCATTCCCACAGAAGTTGTTCAGACAGTATGGCAGCCCATCCTGTCAGTGGCTGCTGAACCGAAACCATTAATTCAGACACTCTGATTTCAACAATCTTCATGCAGTAAGTTTCTTGTCTTTTCTTATCTGTATTAAACAGTTGGGAACTAAGGGCCTCTTTTACCAAACTGTGTTAGCGATTCCTGTGCTGCAGTGCTGAAGGAGCCCATTGAAAGTGAATGGGCTTGGTCGGCATTACCGTGCCAGGAATTACTTATTTTATTTATTTATTTATTGCATTTGTATCCCACATTTTCCCACCTTTTTGCGGGCTCAGTGTGGCTTACAATACATTATGAATAATGGAAATAAAGTTTGTTACAATTCGGGTTATGGATTACATTTGGTAAAAAAGGCCCTAAGAATTTGAGTCTGTTCCATGGATATTAGACTTGGTTAGCTATCTGTTGAATTCTCCACTGGAAAATGCAGTATGAGAACAGAAAATTATGGACTATTTTGCTTGTTGCATGTGAACAACCTAGAAACCCAGGAGAGAAAAGCTGTTGTATCCTCTGCAGAGTCTGGCTTCTTGGGGTGCCACTTCAGTTTTTCTCTACATATTTCTATTTATAATTTCTGGTCACTTATTTTGTATTTCATGAGAGTCATTCTGTGTTTTGCTTGAAGGGCAAAGGTGAGCTGTTCTACTGTGTAATTTCTGGGTATGGATCTGTAGCTGAGTGTTGTTTTTCCAGCCAGAGGTGGTATATTGATACCCTAGGGCCCACTGTGTATTTGCAGTGCTTCCTATTCATAGGTAGGGTTGTTGCTGTTTGAGTTCTGAGAGTTGGTGCTGTTTTGGTTTGACACATACAACTTCTGAATGCTTTTTTGCAGGGTTTTCTATCCCCTCTCCCTAGAATTCCCCAAACAGGCATATTATTATGAGATTAAAGGCTGTTTTTACAAAGCAGTGCTAATGATTAGTGGTGTGCTGAATGCAAGGAGGCCCATTCAATGCTCACGGGCTTCTTCGCATTCAGCGCACGCTAATCGGTAGCGCCGCTTTGAAAAAAGGAGCCCTAAATCTGTCTTTAAGTATGCTCCCTTTTTTCTAAAATTTTGCATTTTATGTGGCAGCTACAAGCACCAAAAAGGGACATTTTCTAGCAAAATAGTGATGGTTTGCATTAACCAGTAAAAACAAAATCAGTATTTGCGCTATTCAGTCGCTTTTTGGTACCTGTAGCTGCCAGGTAAAGAGGGCCAGATTTAAGATTACAGCACTCATAAGTACAGAACTGATGGCGATGAGTCCCCAAGAGATTAGATAATAGGGGAGCCAAGCCTTAGTTTTTGGTTGCCTTGAGTATCTGACACCTTAGGCATGTGCCTATGTTGCCTGTGTGTAAATCCAGCCCTGCACATAAGCATGCTTTGTTTTTCTTATCAGTACTATCTGAAAAAAAGGGGGCATATATAAAGACAGATTTATTTTATTAATCAACACAGTTTCAGTTCATTTTTAAAGCGTCTTTTCTTTAGCTGTTGAAAGAAAAGACCCCTTACCACCCACAGTGCATCCCAATTAGGTACATTTTTGAAAACAAAATAAATATTGTATTTATTAGCATTAAACCGTGCATTTTTCCCAGTTACCCCACTGGCAGTTTGTTTATAATCTGTTGGAAGCAGCATTAACTATATGCTTCATGAAATGGCCAACTATGAGTCATTCAGGATTGGCTTGTGACTCCCAGGAGACTTTTAACGAGTATTTTTGTAATCTTTGAATCAGGGTAATCAAAACTGCAAGGCCATGGCCTGTAAGTTACAGTAAACATTACAAAATTAAGGCTGTGGGGAGAAAAAAAAAAAAAGGCAGTGTGATTCAGATTCTACAATTATTTTTTTTTTTTTTAATTCTGAGAGGATGGCGAGAAGAGAAGCATTTGTTAAAATTTAGCTAGGCCAAAAGCAAAAACAAAAAAGTTGGAATTATAGTTATTAGGTATGTATATATATATATTGATTGATTGATTAATTGTGACATCTATATCCCAAATTTTCCAAACAGGTTTGGTTCAGTGTGGCTTACAAAGGTAGTTAGTGGAAGCAGAGAAATACACTTTTAAGAAGAGATTACAGTAAGGCTGCGAGGGTTGAGGAAGTCCAAGTAAGAAAGAATAAGGGAGCGAGATGGATCGGGGAATTTTTTGTGGATCGGGGGACAAAGTCAGGGGAGGATCTGTTGGAGCGTTAGGGAATGACTTTGATGTGAGGTATCATGTCCTAAATATTTTTTCATGCTTTACTAGAGCAATAGTGTCTATTAGGGAAAGTCTGCCCGTCTCTCTATCGGTCCGTCCAGTACAGCACTTTAGGAGGAAGCGCAGGAAGTAGAGGCCCTTCTGTGACAGTGGCAGCACTGATTGTCTCTGTGTGCTTATAGCACAGTAAGAAAAGGCCTTGCCATGGTGCAGTAGATCAGTTACCATTTCAATAAAAGTTGCTGGTTCAAGAATGTGTCAAGAAACTTGGAAGGGGAGGGAAACAGAGTGCGGGAAGTAGGGGAGAGGGAAAGGGAGCAAGAATGTAGGAGAGGAGTAAGGACACTGTGAAACACACCTTACCTCTATACCCTCCATCATCTTCTCATTCCCACACACCCACTATTCCCTTAACAACCTGACACCCTCACGCACATACTGTCACACATGTTCCCCCACCCAACACTCTAGCTTTTCCCCAACATCTCCCACACAGTCCACATATCCGCAAGACATTCCCGCAGACAGCAGAAACCCCTGATGCTTAATGGCAGAGATCTCTACTGGCTCTAGTGTATTATGATCTTTCTGTGCCACTTACAGTTTCCAGTAAATGAGAGACACTTTATACCGGTGAAGTAATGACAAAGCAAGGTCTCACGACTGGGAGGACATCACATTTGGTGGTGGGGGGGGGGGGGGGGGGAATTGAACTGGTAAAAAAAACCTAATCCAAAGGCAGTGTGTCTGTGATTGGTCAAGTCATTGCACGACTCCATTCTGCTGGTGCTCTGGATATCACCAGAGTCCGGAGCACAAAAGGAGACTTCTGAATAAGAAGTATCAAGGACCTACACTTGATCCTAGAAAGAGAATTTAGATGCAACCCTGGAAGCTGAGACAAGGTGTGTCGACTATCACCTGCAGTGAGAGCCAGTTGTCACTTCTATATCCAGTGATCACAGCTATGAGGAGTTCAACTAGATCTGGATCCAGGAGGTCTGAGGGTTCATGGAAGAAGACTTGCAGCCTATATCTGTGATCAAATCCAAGAAGAAGAGCAGGAGTCCTTGGTGTAGGGGGATTTAGCCAATGTAAGGAGAAAATTCTTTACTCCAGGATAAAGTAATGAGCTATATTTTGTTTGGGCTTTACCCTGCATATCTGTATTTATTTGAAGCTAAATTTTCTTGGTTCAGAACAAACATTAGCTTGGACTTATGTCTGTGGAGGTATAAGAGAACTGTCAGAGTGAGAGGAGCTAACGACCTCTCATCTGAGCTGGACCTGACATAGAATCCCAAATCCCACAGAGAAAAATGCTTAATAGATACAGTGTTACTTTCTTGAAGTATGTAGCCTGTCTCTCCCACAGGAAAAAAAAACCCTAGTGGTGAGGGACCCAGACCAGTAGGGGCTACACTACACATACATAAACACCATACCCAGGGCCAGATTAACTCATTGGTGGACCCTAGGCAAACAAGCACAATGGACCCTCAGCTGTAATAACATTTTAAAATTACCACAAATAGGACCCCATGTAGCTCTGACTGCAGAAGAAAATTGTCAAAGGAGGAAGCAGCAGGTAAAGTTGCTGCTTGTTGACTGCTCCTGCCAACTACAGGTTACTGCACAGGAGGTGGGGAGAATAAACAGACTTCTGTGGACAGTGGTGGCTCTGGTCCTCCTCGGATGCTACGTTCTAGGGCAGCCGACCTACCAGGATAACAACCTGCCTTGGGAGCATTACATAAGAACATACTGGGTTAAACCAATGGTCCATGTAGCCTAGTATCCTGTTTCCAACAGTGACCAATCCAGGTCACAAGTACCTGGCAGAAACCCAAATAGTAGCAACATTCCATGCCACCAATCCCAGGCAGTGGTTTCCTCCATGCCTATTATAGCAGACTGTGGGCACCAATGACACAGGAAGATGTGAGACGGAAGTTCTGGAAGCCAAATTTAGACTGTCAGGTAGAAAGCTGAAATCCAGAACCTCCAGGGTCCAAGTGCTCCATATTCCATGTGCAGAACCCAAGAGAAAGGCAGAGCTCTGGAGTTTTAATACGTGGTGTGGCGAAGGTGCAAGGAGAACAGTTTTAGACTTGTTAGGACCTGGGCAATGTTCTGGGGAAAAAGGATCCTATTCCGGAAAGATGGGCTCCACCTTAACCAGGGTGGAACCAGGCTGCTGGCATCAACATTTAAAAAGGAGATAGAGCAGCTTTTAAACTAGAAACCAGGGGAAGGCCGACAGTCGCTGAAAAGTGCATGGTTCGCTAAGGTATCTTTAAAAGATATCACCAAACCAGGGAAGATAGGGCATCCTAAGGTTGCAATAGAGACCGTAGTAGACAAAGGTGCTCATTTTAAAAGTAACCTGTGTAACTGTGTAAGTCTATGTGCTTTGAAAATGAGTCTCCAGGTGTCTTTAAATAAAGAGCAGATAGATTTTTAAGAGTGCTAATTATCACTGTCAACTGCTGAGCAAGTTGTAAGAAGGAACAGCAAACGTTGTTTGAAATGTCTGTATGCAAATGCCAGAAGCCTAAGAAATAAGATGGGAGAATTAGAATAGATTGCACTAAATGAAAAGATAGCTAAAATAAGACATCTCTGAGACATGGTGGAAGGATGATAACCAATGGGACACTGTCATACCAGGATACAAATTATATCACAGTGATAGAGTGGATCGAATTGGTGGAGAGGTAGCATTATCCCCTGGATTGAGTTGCATGCACAAATCCGGTCATATTCAAGATTTGCACGAACAACTTAATTAGCTTAACAAGCCAATCAGCACCGATAATTGAACTTAACAAGCAATTATTGACACTAATTGGCATTAATTAGAATTCACGCACACAAATGTCTGTTCTATAAAATGATGCTTGTAAATTCTAACATGTGGATCTGAAAAGGGGGTGGGGTCATGACAGAAGCATGGGCAGGGCATGGACATTCCTAGAATTTACGTCCACTGTTATAGAAGATGCCCGTTCCATTGGCATTTATACCAGATTTTCATTAGCATAAATGGCCACGACTAAATATAGTCACAGAAATGGGTGTTGGACATATTCTGTAAACTATGTCTAGATTTAGACATTCTATAAACTGTGCCTAAATTATATGCCTAGGCTTGTTTTCTTATGAGACTGATTTTTTAGATGTGATACGTAGAATCTAGCCGTATATGTTAAGGAGGGCCTTGAATCAAATATACTAAAAATTCTGCAGGCAACAAAACACATCTTGGAATCCCTATGGATTGAAATACTATGTGTAAAGGGGAAAAGATAGTGATAGGAGTGTACTACCATCTACCTGGCTAGAATCAACAGACAGATGTAGAAATGTTATCAGAAATAATATTGGGTTATTTTAATTACACTGATGTTGACTGGGTAAATGTAACACCAGGGCAAGCTAAGGAGGTAAAGCTCCTTGATGAAATCAAGGACTGCTTTATGGAGCAGCTGGTTCAGGAGCCAAAAAGAGGGGGAACAATTCTAGACCTAGTCCTTAGTGGAGCGCATGATCTGGTACAGGAGGTAATGGTACTGGGGCCACTTGATAGCAGTGATAAAAGGATAGCCAATAGAGTGGATACCCTGGAGGGAGTAGAAACGATAAGAAAGGATCTCCAAAAGTTAGAAGAATGGTCAAGGGTCTGACAGTTAAAATTTAATCTCAAAATTGTTATACTCAGTCTTCGATACACGTAAACCATACTCAAAATAAATTTTAGTGATAATGATAATGTGCTCAGTTCATACCCATTCCAAGCATTATATCCCCAAGGGAACATGTGGTAGTAATTCAGATGGAACCATCATCGCACATTAAAGTTCCATATCCCTAAGCGATAAAGTTCCATTCCACATTAAAGTTCCATATCCCTGTGTTCTGTATGTACATACAAAATAACCTTCCACAGTACTTCAATTATTCATAGGTAGCTGCCTTAGGTTGAATGACCCAATATTGATCAATATGTCCCACAGTATAAGATAACACTTTATATACACTTATATTCAACTGCCCCAAATTTGGGGATAGCTATATATCAGTAATCACATTACATACACTGCAGACATTGGTAATGTGTCGCCTCACACAGACAGTGAACTAGCTCAGGGAAATCTACTATCTAATACAATGATGTGACCATACTACCACTAGATGTCCCTTATCAGTGCTGTACCCTCTCAGATATAGATGTAAACATGCATACAAATCATGCCTTCCAAATGAGGCGTTAACAATCGATAAGTATACTTGAAAAAAGGCACACTTCCCTTGAGGATAACTCCCTTGTGTCCGTGCTCCGTGAACTCTCTTCAAATTCAACCATTCATTCTCCCCAACTCACAAAGAATATACAAGAATGCAGTGTTCCCCTTAACTCTGGCCGAGTTTCGCATAGCGTCTTCAGAAGAGGAATCGACAGATAAACATACACAAATTAAACTACACTCCCTTCATATGGATTGAAATGTATCTTTTACCTAGAGCTTCCACATACACTTCAAATACAAAGATATTTTCTGTACTTACTAAACAAATATTGAAACTTCATTTGCAGACCTGAAACCACAGCGGTTCTCCATCGGGCTCCGCCCTTCACCAGCGCGGAGCATATTCCATCACTACTCCAGCACTCTTTAAATAGTGCAGCGTCACCAGCAACCAGCGTTACTACTGGTTCTCTCCATTCTCCCCTGCCCTCTCATCCATCCATCCATATCCTGCAAATTTCCTCTCTCCCCTACCCCCATTCATCCATCCATGCCCAGCAATTCTCCTCTCTCCCCTGTCCTCCCCTCCATCCATCCATGTCCAGCAACTCTCCATTCTCCCCTGCCCTCTCCTCCATCCATCTGCAGCAAATTTCCTCTCTCCCCTGCTCCCTCCATCCATGTCCAGCAATTCTCCTCTCTCCCCTGCCCTCCCCTCCATCCATCCATGTCCAGCAATTATCCTCTCTCCCCTGCCCTCCCCTCCTCTCCTGTCCAGCGATCTCTTCTCTCCCCCTGCCCTCCCCTCCTCTCCAGTGATCTCTTCTCTCCCCCTGCCCTCCCCTTCTCTCTCCTCCTGCCCTCCCCTTCTCTCTATGTCCAGCAATCTGTTATCTCCCCCTGCTATCCCCTCCTCTCCAGTGAAAATAAATAAATAAATGCTTGGTGGACTTCTACAGTCTGGGCCCTGATTGTGGCTGAATAGATATGGATGGACTGGAGTGTAAATTTTAAGGGGCTTTGATGTTAGCTTCAGAACTTTTAGTACAGGAATAGTGCTGGGCAGACATTTACAGTCTGTGCCCTGAGAAAGGCAAGGACAAATCAAACTTGGGTATACATGTAAAGTATCACATACCATGTAAAAAATAAGTTTATCTTGTTGGGCAGACTGGATGGACCATTCAGGTCTTTATCTGCCGTCATTTACTATGTTACTATCAGATTTGCTATAACGTCTGGAGTAAGTACACATAGGAAATCCAATACGTTAGCATTTAACTTTGAAAAAAGGAGAATATGATAAAATGAGAGTGGTAAAAAGAATAAATAAATAAAAACATTAGAGAAGCAGCTGTAAAAGTCAAAAATTTATATCAGACGTGGATGCTGTTCAAAAATACCATCCTGGAAGCCAGATATAGTCCATGTTTTAAAAAGGCAAGAAGGAAGACCAAACGACAGCCAGTATGGTTAAAAAGTGAGGTGAAGGAAGCCATCCGGGAAATTATAGACTGGTACGCCTGACATTGGTTCCAAGCAAAATGGTAGAGACTATTATAAAGAACAAAATTACAGAGCATATACATAAGCATGGATTAATGAGACAAAGTCAACATGGATTTAATCAAGGGAAATCTTGCCTCACCAATATTTATTTATGTAGACTTGTAATACTGCCTTTGCTAATGTATAGTTCAAAGCGGTGTACAAATTTAGAAATAAAGCATAGAACACACAGAAAGGGAACTACAATTTAAATAGGAAAGACAAAAGTAAAGAACAGACAAAACAGTAAACCAACGGAAAAGAGGATTAGAAGATTACACACAATGAGACACCAAAAGCGCTTTGTTCAAGTAATAGAAAAGGTTTGTTCAAAAAGTCAGGATTTGAGTAGGGATTTGAATTTCTTTCAGAATGATTCTGCTCAGATAGTGAGTGGCAACGAATTCCAAAGGGCTGGTGCAACAAAATAGAAAGCTTGATGTCATGTAGATTCTAGAAAGGCTTCTTTCGGCTGGTCCGATTCCAGATCATTTATAAATATGTTAAATAGCACTGGTCCTAGTACAAATCTCTGTGGCACTCTGCTATTTACTCTCCTCCACTGAAAAAAATGGCCATATAAACCTACCCTCTATTTTCTGTCCAATAACCAGTTCCTAATCCACAACAGAACATTGCCTCCTATCCCATGATTTTTAAATTTTCTTAGGAGTCTCTCATGAAGAACTTTGTCAAAAGCTTTCTGAAAATCTAGATACACGACATCGACTGGCTCACCTTTTTCCACATGTTTATTCACGCCTTCAAAGAAATGAAGCAATTTATGCCCATTATAATCCAATGTGCGTTGCTTCATAAACAATTCCAAAAGCTTGACTTTGATAGCATAGTTCGAAAGCCGGGCAAGGACTGGGTGGAATCATTCCTCCCCATCCTTCTTATGGCCCACACAATGCACATGCTCCACGTGAATGGGCCCCATGCTGATTGGGAAGACAGGAATACTTTTTTTTAAAAAAAATTTTTATTTTAACTTCTTTGAATTGTGCTACTTAAGTTATTCATGCTGTATACTCTGATGTTCACAACTGAAAATAAAGATTTAAATAAATGAAACAAATTGGTGAGGCAAGACTTCCCTTGGCTGAATCCATTCTGACTCTGACCCATTAAACCATATTTATCTATGTGTTCCATAATTTTATTCTTTATAATAGTTTCCACTATTATGCCCAGCACTGAAATCAGCCTTACCGGTCTGTAATTTCCCAGATTATTCCTAGAACCCTTTTTAAAACCCTCCAAACTTCAGGTACTACGGACGATTTTAATGACAGGTTACAGATTGCTAACAGCAGATCAGCAATTTCATGTTTGAGTTCTTTCAGTACCCTAGGGCAGTGATGGCGAACCTATGGCACGCGTGCCAGAGAGGGCACGCAGAGCCCTCTCCCTTGGCACACGTGCCATCGCTGGTCTGCCCACTCTCCCTCCCTCCCAGCACCAGGCCTGCCTCCCGCCCTCCCTCCAACCAAACAAGCAACCATCAACCCGCCCGCCCGCCCGTCCTCCCTCCCTCCCTCCCAGCACCAGGAACCCCCTTCTCCTCTTAAATTTTAAAAGCGTACCTCCTCGGAGTTCATTCAGGTGGCGTGCGTTGGCAGCGGCAGCGAAGCACGTGTTCTTTGCTCGGCGCGCCTTCCTTTCTGGCGGGACCAGAGCTTGAGAGACAGAAAGGAAGGCGCACCGAGCGAAGAACACGCGCTTCGCTGCCGACACACGCCGCCTGAATGAACTCCGAGGAGGTACGCTTTTAAAATTTAAGAGGAGAAGGGGGGGGGGGTTCCTGGTGCTGGGAGGGAGGGAGGGAGGGAGGATGGGCGGGCAGGTTGATGGTTGCTTGTTTGGTTGGAGGGAGGGCGGGAGGCAGGTCTGGTGCTGGGAGGGAGGGAGGCAGGCCTGGTGCTGGGTGCTGCTGGGTGAGAGGGTCTGCCTGATGTTGGGAGCTGGTTGGGAGGGAAGCCTGATGGTGGGTTCTGGGTGGGAGGGAGGCCTGATGGTGAGTGCTGGGTGGGAGGGAAGCCTGATGGTGGGTGCTGGGAGGGAGGGAGGCCTGGTGTTGGGTGCTGGGTGGGAGGGAGGCCTGGTGCTGGTTGCTGCCGGGTGCTGGGAGGGAGGGCAGGGGGGAGAGGAGGGTGACTGGACATTTGTGGCTGGAGGGGAGAGGAGGGTTGCTGGACATTTGTGGCTGGAGGGGAGAGGAGGGTTGCTGGACATGGATGGAGGGCAAGAAATGAAGAAGAAAGGAGGAAAGTAAAGAAATAAATGGAAAGGAAGCCCTGGAAACGGAGTTAAGAGAACAGACAGAGAGCAGCAGAATCAGCGACTAGAACCAATATGGATAGAAAAACAAAATCACCAGACAACAAAGGTAGGAAAAATCATTTTATTTTCATTTTAGTGTTTGGAATATGTCGAATTTGAGAATTTACATCTGTTGTCTTATTTTGCACTGGGTATACTGGAGCTGTTACAGAAATGATTTATAATGGAAGAAAATCATGTTATTTTTTTCTCCTATACTAGTATAATATTTTCAATGATGTCTGTTTATATGCGCCATGGCTGGTGTAAGGGGTGTGACTATCATAGGGGTGGAGTCATATGTGGTGACCCCGCCCATAATGAGTACCGGCACTTTGCGATAAATAATTCAATTTTGGGTTGCTGTTTGGGCACTCGGTCTCTGAAAGGTTCGCCATCACTGCCCTAGGGTGTATGTATTCCATCCGGTCCAGGTGATTTACCACTTATTTGTTGATTTGGTTCAGTACATCTTCCATTGAATTAGCGCACATCTGTGAGAACCCCCTCCTAAACATTTGGGCCCTAGGCACATGCCTAGTTTGCCTAAGCTTTAATCCTGCCGTGACCCTACCCCTCATAGAAATGCATAATTCATATAGACCATCAATCACCCACAGACCCCATGTATTTCCCCACACCCACCAACACAGCCCCTACAACCCTCTCTGACGAGCATGCTGAATCACTTGGGGAGATGTGGAATTAGACTGACAATTTATCATGAAGGTATGACGACTTGCTCAGTAAAGTGGACGGTTTAGAAAACCGCAGTTGGCGGAATAATTTGCAGTTTAGAGGCATGCTTGAGAATGATGACTATGAGGATGTGCCAAAGATTGTTCATGACTTGTGTCAGCAATTGCTGGGCAATGAGAGCGCTGGTGAGCCCAGTGAGATCGAGTGTGCTCACCGAGCATTATGCACTCTGCTGGATAAATGCCGCAAAGGCTCAAGAAAGCTGTTTTCGGACCGAGCTGTGAAGAGCAGCCACTCCTCACCATAGTAAAAAAAGAACTGCAGTAACCGCACTCTCGCAGCGGGACGGGAAAGCACTCACGCATGCACGGTGGTGCATGTCTTGTGCTTCACACAGCTCTTTACAGCTTGTCATAAGCACTGGGCAATGCGAGATCGTGTTTCCTATGTGTGAGAATACATAGGCCTGCTTGTCCTCGGAGAACTACATGTACAGGTCTGAACTTTGCTAGTTACTCTTAACAAAAGTAAAACTTGACCAGACACGAGTCTGTGTAAAGACAAACAATGGTGGGTTCCTTTCTTATACCTGGAGGACTGCTCATAAAAAACTAATTTATGGGTCTGGGACTAAGGCCAGGACTGCCAGACTGGCTGTAGGCAAGTATTCAAACGGCAAAAAGGTACCAGGAGCTTTCACAAGCAGGGCAAAGCCTTTAATTGTACATCATATATCATTGACCCAACACATGTCGCACTCTCCTCAGGCAGTTTAGACCACTCTGATACTGGTGTTCTGAACCTAGTTGTTTACTTACATATCTTTTGGTAATTAACTGGAACAACAATAACAATAGCAGAAGCAGTCACTTTGGCAGAGGCAGTAAGCAAACAATATTAACAGTCTCGTTATCTCCTTTGTGTCCTTTACTCCTGATGAGAATATGTAAATACCCTCTATGACTCTCCTGCACAACAGTGTAGCAATTAGTATAAATATGTTTCAAAGAAGATTTCTCACTTACAGTGTTTCTGGTTAGAAGAATTTGGAGATTCAGGGTTTCTGAGGCTCCAAAGCAGTGCTTAGGTGGCTTGAATCTGGTAGGATGTGTGATTGATTCCCCAGAAACTTGTTACTGTAAGTGGTTCTTGTTTCTTGAGTCTCAGGAGCTGTTTCTGACACCTAGTTGCCCTGTTTCTCCTTTACTCCCTAGTCATATGAGTGGGTCCCCTGTTCCCACTGTCCCACTCACAGCATAGAGCTTAAGCAGCTACTGTCACTGTAAATGTTCCTAGCCTTCTCTTTACAGGCTGTCCTGACTAGGGTAGCTAAGTGTTTCTATCTCCTATATCAGCCTAGGCTCAGATGTCTGGGGCCTTTGGGTTAAATGGATCTCCCTTTACATGCAAGTTTTTCAGCCAAGGAGCCAAAGACATAGATTTGAATAGAGCTCATGTTTTACACACTTGGGAAGTTCCTTCCAAAACCAGTGTTGTTCAAAGTAAAAATTAATGCATATTCTAAATACTTAAGTAAAAGTATAGTGAAAAACACATTTAAAAAAATACTTATTATTTGTGAAATTTGCTTAATTTAAGTATAAAGGTTTTTCCTTTTTCTTGGATCAGTTTCCTATTTTTGTGGATGATAGGTAACATATTATTGTGTTTCTGAATGTATCATTTCTTTGTTGAAAGATTCTGTTTTAGTGTATTATCACTCATAAATGTATATGATTGTTAAAAATTAATAAAAGAGAAGTAAAAAAAAATAATAAAAAGATACTTAAATGAAAATTTAAAAAAGTTATTGCCTAATATAATACTTTTTGAGTAAAATGTAAAAGTACTGTAGCTACAATGAATGCAACTATTATTAACGTTTATGTTCCAACTTTATTGTTCTACTATTCAATCCACTTTGCTTTTAGTAAAACTGCATTTTGAAAATGACTGTCTCTCATACAAGTATGCTTCTGAGTCATTAATCCAGCACAGCTAAACAGGTGTTCCAAAACTGCAACAGCAGGAAGTGAATTGTTCAGTCTGATAAAAAGTTCCTTCAAATCAGGCCAGGTTGCTGTATTACTGATGTCTTCTGACTGGGTCTGCAGGTTATGATCAAGGGAATCTCTGACTAAAATGACTTCGGTATAGCAAGGAATATTTTATCATCATCATTATTTTCTGCATTAGAAGTAGTGCTGTATATTTTACCACTTGCACATTCATATTCATTATTATTATTATTTGTTGCATTTGTATCCCACATTTTCCCACCTATATGCAGGCTCAATGTGGCTTACAGTGTTCCGTTATGGCATTCGCCATTCTAGAGTAAGAGTTACAGTTGGTGTTACATAAGAGTAGGATGGTATAGTAGAGTTACGTAAAAAGGCATTAAAGAATCAGTCAGAGTTTAAGGTAAAGTGGTGGTGTGTTACAGTTTTGATTATTAATCGTTGTGGTATGCCTTACTGAAGAGATAGGTCTTCAGAGATTTGTGAAAGTTAGTTAGTTCATAGATAGTTTTTAAGTGACGTGGTAGTGCATTCCATAATTGCTTGCCCATGTAGGAAAAGCTGGATGCATGTGTTAATTTGTATTTTAGACCTTTACAGCTGGGGAAGTGCAGATTAAGGAATGTGCGGGCTGATCTATTAGCATTCCTGGGTGGCAAGTCGACAAGGTTTATCATGTGGGCCGGGGCGTCACCGTGAATGATTTTATGGACTATAGTGCAGATCTTAAATGCAATGCGTTCTTTAAATGGAAGCCAGTGTAGCTTTTCTCTTAGGGGTTTTGCACTTTCGTATTTTGTTTTTCCAAATATGAGTCTGGCTGCGGTATTCTGGGCTGTTTGAAGTTTCTTGATTATTTGCTCTTTACAGCCCACATAGAGTGCATTGCAGTAGTCTAGGTGACTCAGTACCATTGATTGTACTAGGTTGCGAAAAATGGCTGTCCAATTACAGAGAAGGCTTTCACACAGTTGGAATCATTGTCTGATGTTCTAACAATTTTTCGTCTGATGAATATCTCTGAATATCTTTGAGAACTGATGCAAGAATGTCAAATGTGTGAGAACCCTTCTGTCTTAAGGTCAATCAAACAGACTTCCTCTTTAAAGACTATCAATCAAGTGGACAGTCACCCCAATGTAAAATTTTCCATGAGATGACCAGCAGTCTGTTGCGATAGAGACATATGTCTGTTCACCAAGAATTGCTTCAGCTTCATCTCCACTTCAAAGTGACCCATTCTTCCCGAGGGAAACATTCCGTAGCTTCATACAATCAATGGTACTAAGCCATGCAGACTACTGCAACGGAATATACACGGGATGCAAAGAACAACTCATAAAGAAACTTCAGACTGCTCAAAACACAGCAGCCAGGCTTATATTTGGAAAAACACAATTTGAAAGCACCAAACCTCAGAGAAAAACTACACTGGCTACCAATCAAAGAGCGTATTGCTTTCAAAATCTGCACCATGGTCCATAAAATTATCTACGGCAAAGCCCCGGCATACATGACAGACCTCATAGACCTACCAACAAGAAACACAATCGGATCATCACGAACATACCTAAATCTCCACTACCCAAGCTGCAAAGGACTCAAATACAAATCAATCTATGCATCCAGTTTCTCCTACATAAGCACACAGCTGTGGAATGCACTACCAAAAGCCGTGAAAACAATGTACGACCACCTAAACTTCCGGAAATCACTAAAAACCAACCTGTTCAAAAAGGCATACCCCATCGACCCAACATAAGTGCCTAAACCCTGCAACACAACGATACCAAAGCTTGTAACAGACTATTCATAACTCTTCCTCTCTAAGATTCCTAATGTGTTTCTAACACATGATCCTTATCTGACCACAGTAACTCCATGCAAATGGGTGGGAAAATGTGGGATACAAATGTAACAAATAAAATATATAAATAAATAATGCAGCCAGAGTCGCCATCTAAGCACCACTTGACATGTAAACACATATGCAACCCTTTAAGTTTTATTTTTTATATCATTAATTTTCTAATTAGAGATCCTCTGTGTTTATCCCATGCCCTTTTGAATTCCACCACAGTTTTCTTTTTCCACCACCTCCCACGGGAGGTCATTCCAGGCATCCACCACCTCTCTGTGAAAAGGAATTTTCTGACATTACTCCTAAATCTACCACGCCGCAACCTCAATTCATATCTTCTAGTTTTACCACTTTCCCTTCTCTGGAAAATATTTGTTTCTATATTAATACCTTTCAAGTATTTAAACGTCTGTATCATATCTCCCCTGTTCCTCCAGGGTATACATATTCAGGTCTTCCAGTCTCTTCTCATATGTCCTTTGGTGCAAGCCCCATATTATTCTTGTTGCCTTCCTCTGGACTGCTTCAAGTCTTCTTACATCTTTAGCAAGATACAGCCTCCAAAACTGAACACAGTACTCCAGGTGGGGCCTCACCAATGACTTGTACAGGGGCATCAACATCCCCTGTCTTCTGATGGTTATTCCTCTCTCTATACAGCCTAGCATCCTTCTGGCTATGGCTACTGCTTGTCACACTATTTTGTTGCCTTCAGATCCTCAGATACTATCACCCCAAGATCTCTCTCCCTATCTCAGGCTCTTACTGCTTAGCATATATGTCTCCCTTGGATTTCTACTCCCTAAGTGCATCAATTTGCACTTCTTAGCATTAAATTTTAATTGCCAAACATTAGACCATTCTTCTAACTTCTGCAGATTCTTTTTCATGTTTTCCACTCCCTTTGGAGTGTGCACTCTGTTACAAGTCTTGGTATCATCCACAAAAAGGCAGATCTTACCTTCTAAACCTTCAGCAATGTCGCTCACAAATATATTGAACAGAATCGGCCCCCTCACCGATCCTTGAGGCACTCCACTAATCACCTTTCTTTCCAGCGAGTGAATTCCATTAACCACCACCCTCTGGCGTCTGTCAACTAGTTCCTAATACAGTTCACCACTTTGGGTCCTAACTTCAGCCTGTCAAGTTTATTCAAGAGCGTCCTATGAGGAACTGTGTCAAAGGCTTTGCTAAAATCTAAGCAGATTACATCTAGCACACGTCCTCGATCCATTTCTCTCGTCACTCAGTCAAAGAATTCCAATAAGATTCCTTTGGCATGATTTTCCTTTGGTAAGACCATGTTGTCTCGGATCTTGTAACCTATTGGATTCCAGAAAATTCACTATCCTTTCCTTCAGCTTCGCTTCCATTACTTTTCTGAAGTGAGGCTTATCAACCTGTAGTTTCCAGTTTCTTCTCTGTCACCACTTTTGTGAAGAGGGACCACATCCATTCTTCTCCAATCCCAAGGAACCTCCCCTGTCTCCAAGGATTTATTAAACAAGTCTTTACGATATCCCACCAGAACCTCTCTGAACTCCCTCAATATCCTGGGATGGATCCCGTCCGGTCCCATGGGTTTGTCCACTTTCAATTTTTCAAGTTGTTCATAAACACTTTCTTCCATGAATGGTGCCATATCCACTCCATTCTCATATGCACCTTTGCCAGTCAATCATGGTCCTTCTCCAGGGCTTTTTTCCGTAAACACAGAACAGAAGTATTTGTTTAGTATGTTTGCTTTTTCCACATCATTCTCCACATACCGGTTCACAGTATCTTTCAGTCTCACAATTCCATGTTTAGTCTTCCTTCTTTCACTAATATACCTGAAAAAATTCTCATTGCCCCTCCTTACATTTCTAGCCATTTGTTCTTCCATTTTTGCTTTTGCCAAAGTTATCTTTCTCTTGGCGTCTTTCAGTTTCATCCGGTATTCCTCTCTGTGCTCCTTTTCTTGAGTTTTTCTATATTTCATGAACGCCAACTCTTCAGCCTTTATTTTCGCAACCACTTGCTTTGAGAACCATATTGGTTTCCTTTTCCTCTTTCTTTTATTTACTTTCCTTACCTAAAGGTTAGTAGCCATATTTATAGCTCTTTCAGCCTGGTCCACTGCCTTTCCACTTCTCCTATGTCCTCCCAGCCCAATAAGCTCATTCTTCAGGTATTCCCTCGTTTTGCTAAAGTCAGCATGTTTGAAATCCAGGACTTTCAGTGGCTGCTCTCCACTTCTGTTATATCAAAGCAAACTGTTTGATGATCACTTCTGCCCAGGTGCACACCCACTCAGACATTAGACACACTTTTCCCATTTGTGAGCACCAGATCCAGCGTCACTCCTTCCCTCCTGGGTTCTGTCACCATTTGTCTGAGCAGAGCACTTTGTAAGGCGTCAATGATCACTCTACTTCTTTCCAATTCCGCACATGGAACTTTCCAATCTGCATCCAGCAGGTTGAAATCTTCGAGCAACAGCACTTCTCTTTTGTTTCCCAACTTTTGGATATCTGTAACCAGATTTTATCTAGTTCCTCCAATTGTGTCGGAGGTCTGTAGACCACACCCATGTTTACAGAGGTTCCATCATTTCTTTTCAAGGTGATCCATATCGCTTCTTCCTTTCCCCAGGCCCCTGGCATTTCAGACACTGTGATAACGTTTCTCACATACAGAGCTACTCCTCCACCTTAGTCCGACACACTATGTTGAGCTGCACCCCAGTGTTCTACCAGGGGTGCGTCCCTTTTATCCACGCGTATATTGTTTAAATGATGAGAAATTGTATATTTTAACTTTCAGATAGTATGTCCAATATACAATTTATTGCCAGGACAAATTATGATGTATACAACTTGTGCTGACTCACATGTGGTTTACATCCCAAAGCAGTGTGGTATTTGTAGTCCCTCATCCTACCCATTGAAATAAATGCTTCAGATCCCATAGTGCACCATGATGAAACTACTAGAAATCCAGGACTGGCCCAAAATCTCCCTCCTGGATCTGGACAACTTGATAGCTCTGCAGGGTATGCGTGCATGTGCGTGTGTTGGGGGGGGGGGGGTGTTCAAACATCAAACTCCAGTATTACTGAAGTGGCACTGGTAGAACAATATGAACAGCCTCAAAGAGTTGACAAAAATCAACAGGAAACGTTACTGTCTGTGGTACAGCTGACCTCTTCCTCAGTATGAGTGTCTAGTGGTTCTCAACTGGTGTGTCACCAAAAAACATAGCACAGCATGCTTGTGCTTCCTTAACAACCATGTGTGCGACAGGTTGAGGAGAGCTGAAAACTAGAAAGTTAAGTTCTTGACATCTCCATAACTAGCCCCAACTAGAAACGTTGTAAGCTTTTGTTCCACCCCAGCAGTCACTACCATTGTATCTGTATTTCCCTTGCATTGTTGTTAGAACAATAAAATGATATAAGGTTGTTTTTTTTATTTGTTATTCTGTGAATTGTAGTGTTCAGTGTATCACACATATGCTGATCTAGGCTGGTGTAGTAAAGCTAGAAGGAAGCATTTCCTCTTTATAGCCTGCAGCTGCTAGGTTGCATCCTGTAGTACTAGCATGATACTGTAGTGTAACCCTAGCTTGCCCAGCGAGTTTCAGGGCAAGTTACTTTTATTAATGTTAGAGTTTGTTGGTAAGGTCAGGGAAGGACCCAGTTTAATCTACTCTCTCTGCACTCTCCTTTCATTCAATGTGTCAGTCCAGGCCAGAAGTAGTTCGGAACCCAAAAGATTTACTTTAAAATTGGATAATGCAGAAAAAACATAGGGCAACTGCTCACTACTAACTATATACCTGTTCAGTCATATAATAAAGGAGTTTCAAATACTTACAGTCTCCAGTACAGTGATTCCCAAACCTGTCCGGGGGGGGGGGGGGGGGGGGGGGGGGGGAACTCCAGCAAGTCTGATTTTCATGATATCCACAATGAATATTCAGGAGATTGGTTTGCGTACACTGGCCCCTTGGTATGCAAATCTCTCTCATGCATATTCATTGTGGATATCCTGAAAACCTGACTGGCTGAGTTTCCCCAGGCAGGTTTGGGAACCACTGCTCTAGTATGTTCCCTCATCAACACTCTGTCTTGGTAGAGGTTCCTCCTCCAGAGGACATCTGCTCTTGTATGTCTCTATCAGATAGTAGTCTCTCTGAGCATTCAGGTCCCTTCCCCAGTGGGCACATGGCTACTGGGTTCTCTATCCTGTTGTTTCTCCTACGTAGGACCCTCCTCTGATTTCTTCAGGATTGGTCTTGTTCCTGTTTCTCCCTTCTTTGGCCTGAATTTGTGGTGGAAGGTTGGTTTCCTATTCCAGCTTCTCCTTGTGCTAATTCATTCAAAAATTGAGATCATGTTAATTGGACAGGATGTGGAGAATGTGTCTTATGATCCTGTGGTTTTTCAGCAGATTTCTATTCCATTGTGAGATCAGATGGTTAGTTTGAGGGTGGTCCTGGATGCCAGATTTAATATGCAGGCACAAATTGTGAGAGTGATTCACACACTGAAGGTTTTGAGTAAAATAAAGCCCATGTTGTTAAATACTGATTTTCGGATTGTAGCACAGTTTATAGTAACATAGTAGATGACGGCAGAAAAAGACCTGCACGGTCCATCCAGTCTGCCCAACAAGATAACTCATATGTGCTACTTTTTGTGAATACCCTACTTTGATTTGTACCTGTGCTCTTCAGGGCACAGACCGTATAAGTCTGCCCAGCACTATCCCCGCCTCCCACCATTGGCTCTGGCACAGACCGTATAAGTCTGTCCAGCACTATCCCTGCCTGTTAACGAAATTAGATTACTGCAATAGTTTGTACTTGGGCCTGCCACAAGTGACATGTAAGGCTCGCAGCTATGAGATTAATGATAGGTACCTCTCAATTAGAGCATGTTACTCCCATAATGAAGAGATTGCATTAGCTCCCTGTGATTTTTAGAATTAGGTTGAAGGTTTTATTTTTAATTGATAAATTGTGGCAAGGATGGTACCTTTACGTTCCATGATCTTTATGTTTTACCTCGTGAGTTGAGGTCTGAGGATACAAAGCAGTGGACTGTATATGCCCTTTTTAACTTGCATTATGCAGCCAATAAGAACACAGCGTTTTCAGTTGCAGGGCCTCTTTTATAGAACAAATTGCCCGAGTCCCTGTGTCTTAACTGTAACCAGCTTTGTTTTAGGAAACAATTGAAAGCACATTTTTTTTCTGCAGTTTTAAAAGTAGAAAATAGCAGTACTCTTCGTCTGTTGAACAGCAGTTGTTTATTTCATTGTTTTATTTGTTGTTTTTATTATGCGTGTTTTAATGTAACCCATCTAATTAAGGACTTCTTTTCCTAAGCCAGGCTAGCGATTCCCACACGGCAAATGGGAGGAAGCCCATAGGAATTGAATGGACTTCCTTTCATTTGTTGCTCTGGGAATCGCTAGCGCGGCATTGTGAAAGAGGCCCTAATAGCGTGGGCTAAAAATTTCTAAAATAAATAATAAATACATTCAGCAGTTTTATAGGCTCTGTTAAGGGTGCTCCCCTCAGCTGTGGTAGCCGTGAAAGACTCTGTCTTCTTAATAGATGTATATGCGATCTGCCGAGTAAAAAGGTACCAAAAAGTGGGGTTGCAAATAACAGAGATAAAAGCTATAAAGGTTTGGAGGGGTGAATTTGGGCAACATTCATTTTTGAAAGATTTGTGTACTATAGGATCAGTAGAATGGGACTATGCAATTTTTTTTTTCAAACTTTGATGTTTTTCGTGCTCTAAAGCCTGAAAACTGTAGGTGCCTAAAATGGTATGTGATTTCTGGAGTTCATTGCTTTTTTATTGATTAACATTTCTCCTTTTTTTTTTAAAGATGTAATTAGTGCATACCTGGGGCTGAAATTTTGCAGGATTGTGCAGTTGATATTACTCTTATCATGTGATCTAAATAAGTCACTTTAGTACCTTTTCGGTCAGCAGTCCACATTATTATTTAGGGAAGTAAGAGCCAAGTCTCTTTCCTCTTGTATTTGTATGATGGCCAGGGAGCAGGAAGCAAAGACAAGGCTACTCCCACTGGGCTTGGTAATTTTATACCAATACAGTTTTCCTCCAAAGGGAGCCTCCTCCTAACACTGCCATATCACCCCTGTTCCTCCTTTCCTCCAGGGTATACATGTTCAGGTCAGCAAGTCTCTGCTCATACGTCTTGGAACGCAAATCCCATACCATTCTTGTAGCTTTTCTTTGCACCGCTTCCATTTTTTTAACATCCTTCGCAAGGTACGGCCTCCAAAACTGAACACTATACTCCAGGTGGGGCCTCACCTGAAACAGGACTGGAACCGCCGGACTGGAGCTGCAGCTGAGGCAAAGCAGGCTAGAGCAGGCAGGGCAGGAACAACTAGACTTCACCTGCGCTTGACCGCCATTCTCCAGGGGTTGAGCCCCTGGGTGCGAGCGGCTGGCAGGACTATGGGACAGAAGGGAAAACCAGAACTGCAGGGTCCAGCAGGAGGCCAGCAAACAGTCAAATAGCCCAGGAAACAAGCAGGAACAAAGGCAGGCAGTAACAGTAGAATACTCTAGGAACCAAACAGGGTCCAAGGCAGGCAGCAAACAGTAGAATACTCCAGCAAACAGGCAAGGTCAAAGGCAGTCAGCAAACAGAAGAATACTCCAAGAACCAAGCAGGGTCAAAGGCAGGCAGCAAACAGTAGAATATACCAAGAACCAAGCAGGGTCAAATGCAGGCAGCAAACCATAGAATAGTCCAGCAAACAGGCAGGGTCAAAAGCAGGATAAGAAGTAACAGGGTAGCACTGCAACAACACTCACCGACGAGAAGCTCATCAGACGACCTCTGTTACAAAGCAAAGCTATAAGGTTCCCAGGTGCTTGATAAAGGCAGTCCCAGCTGAAGTCACGAATAAGGGTGAGGCTTGATCGCAGGAACAGCAGAGCACGGCTTGGCAAGAACAGGATCCAGGAATGGATTTGGCTTGACTGGAATGGGCTTCAGGATTTTCAAGCAGGCTTCGCTTGGCTTGAGGAACCCCAAAGTAAGTCCGGCATGGAACACAGTCACAATCGTGACATCTGGTGATCATAATATGATCAGATTTTATATTGGCTTTATAGTCAGTACACACAGGAAATCCAATATGTTAGCATTTAACTTTCAAAAAGGAGACTATGATAAAATGAGAAGAACAGTGAAAAAAAAACTTAAAGAGCAGCTGAGAAGGTCAAAAATTTACATCGGGCATGGATGCTGTTCAAAAATACCATTCCTGGAAGCTCAGGCCAAATATATTCCATATATTAAAAAAAGGAGGAAGGAAGACCAAATGACAGCCAGCGTGGTTAAAAAGTGAGGTGAAGGAAGCTACATTTCAGGGGTCCCACAGTTCCCAGAAAGCACCTACAGACCCAAATACATGAACCAGGATTCTTAGTCAGTTCAGGACAGCAGAGTCAATAAATTAAATAAGGTTTATTGTCACAGAATTTGAACAGTGAACAGAAAACGGTGAACTCAGCAAGAAATAACAGGTAACTGAATATGGATCAATTATAAAACTATCTAAACATTTGTTTACTATCTGGGTAGTACCTGGGGAGTTCAGGTAATATAGCTACACACAGGTTATAAAATATAGCTGCTCACAGGGCCTCAGTAAAGAGATATTTCTCTCTCCACTCCCTGGTTGAGATTAGGATAAAACCAGTACCTTCAGGCCAGATTTGAAATCCAGGGCCAATCAGAACCTGGGGCATCAATTTTGAAAGTAGCTGCCCAATGGTACTGCAGATTGCCTTTCCACAAGCTTAAACTGGAAAACAGAAAGTCTTTTTCTGCAGCAGCTTTAAAACTCAAAACAAGCGCCATATGCTGGCCAATTAGGAGAAATGCACTTCATGAAATAATACAGTTTTCAGGCTTAGAAACCCACTGTTTCATCACAGTCTTATTTTGCATCCCTCTCTTAATAATTCCTAGTGTCCTGTTTGCTTTTTTGCCCACTGCTGTACACTGGGCAGAAGATTTCAGCATATTGTTTACAATGATATACCTAGGTTGTTTTCTTGAGTGCTGACTCCTAAAGTGGACCCTAGCATTAGACAACTATGATTCAGATTATTCTTCCCAATATGTATCACTTTGCACTTGTCTACATTAAATTTCACATGCCATTTGGATTCCCAGACTTCCAGTTTCCTAAGGTCTTCCTGCGGTTTAATAGTTTTGTGTCAGCGGCAAATGTAATCACTTCACTTGTTTCGATTTCCAGATCATTTATAAATATGTTAAACAGCACCGGTCCCAGTACAGATCCCTCTGGCACTCCACTATTCACCCTCCTCCATTGAGAAAAATGGCCATTTAACCCTACCCTCTCTTTCTGTCCAATAACCAATTCCTAATCAATTCCTTTGCAATTTTTAAACAGTCAGGGGCGTAGCCAGACCTTGGTCAGAGGGGAGTCCAGAGCCTGAGGTGAGAGGGCAAATTTTAGCCCACCTCCTCCAGCTGCCAACCCTCCCCACCAATTTTGACCTCCCCCCCCCCCATACCACCACCGCCGCCAGGTGCCTTTGCTGGCGGGGGTTGGGGACCCCCACCAGCCGAAGTCCTCTTCAGCGCCGGTCTCTGGCGCATTCGCTGATCTGTTTCTGTGACTCCTGATTCCTGACATCCTGCATGCACGTCCTGCACGTTCCTACGCGCAGGACGTGCATGCAGGACGTCAAGAGTCAAGACTCACAGAGACAGATCAGCAAACGCGCTGGATACCGGCACTGAAGAGGACTTCGGCTGGCAGGGGTTGGGGACCCCTGCCAGCAAAGGTATTTGGCGGCGGCAGCGGGAGGGGGGAGTCGAAAGTGGCGGGGAGAGTCAGCAGTGGGGGGGGGGTTTGAAAGTAGAGGGGGCCAGGGCTAAATCTGTGGGGGCCCATGCCCTCGTGGCCCCACCTAGCTTCGCCCCTGGTTAGTATGACCTTTGAAAATATATTAGTATAATGGAGTTTTTTCTCAGTTAATTCATAATTTGTGTCCTCCATCCTTGACACATTCACAAAATCTTCAATGCCACTGAGTTGTTGGCTCAATGAGGGCCTCTCTTACTAAGGCGCACTATTGTCTTTTAGCACATGCTAATATTTAGGGCACTCTAAAAGTTAGTGATGTCCATAGGAATATATGGACACTGCCAATTTTTTATTGCTCCCTGAATATTAGCATGCGTCAAAAATGCTAGTGAGCCTTAGTAAAAGACCTTCTGAGTCCTGGGGTTTCGTTAATTAAGAGTTCAACTATTTTGCAAACTCTTGCTGGAGCTCCATCCTGTTGAAAAATAAAGTACTCAGAAATGTCTCAAATTTCAGACAGAAGGTTCTGCTGCAGTAGGACTGTTTTTGGATTATTTGGAAAAATGTTGGAGGGGGAGTCCCGTTTTTTCCGGACACTGTGTAGGTATGTAGGGAGTGAATTTGGGACATCTGTTCCCTGTAATACCAGCAGTGAATCAGTGAGGGGGGAGGCTGTAAGGAAAGGATTATTGTCTGGACTATCCCCAAGGAAAAGTGTAGTGCACTACTCTCAAAATGTAACTAAAATAAAAATACATTTTTCAATATTTGCTAGCACAAAATATTTCACACCCATTCCAAAATCCTATGTACTGGTGTGACAACAGAATTCATTATATTGCAAAAATGTTTAATCAGCCAGCAGAATCCCCCTATTCCCAACATGTAAATTCTGTGTGGGAAACACACACAGGTCAGAGACTTTGAACTGGCTCTCAGGATAGTTTACACTGATGAGTTAGTAATATTCTGCAAAAACAAAATAAATTTTCAACCTTTGGTGTTCTGGCTCGATTTTCTGGCTCAGCATGTCTTTTCTCATTTTCTGAGTTTGAAAATGTTCTTTTTTATTCAGTCTCTCTCTCTCTCTCTCTCTCTCTCTCATTTTGTTCCTTTCTTTTCCAGATCTTTTGCTCCCAGCTGACTCTTTCCTTCAGAGTGGATACTGTAATATTTTGTCTTCTCTTTCTGTTCTATTGCTTTTGTCCTTTCTTCTTTTTCCTTGCTTACTTACCTGTTCTCTTTCACCCATTCTAGGTTCTTCTCCCTCTCCTTTCTATCCCCAATCTTCTTTATTTCCCCTGTCATGGGTCCTTTTCTCTTTCCCTCCAACCAATAACCAATGCTCTTACTTCTTCTGTCGCCCCTTGATCCTCTGTCCCTCAGTCCTTTTTTTGTTGTTGTTACATTTGTACCCCGCGCTTTCCCACTCATGGCAGGCTTAATGCGGCGGGCAATGGAGGGTTAAGTGACTTGCCCAGAGTCACAAGGAGCTGCCTGAAGTGGGAATTGAACTCAGTTCCTCAGTTCCCCAGGACCAAAGTCCACTACCCTAACCACTAGGCCACTCCTCTCTCTTTCCTTCTCTCTGCCACTTCCTCTTTCCCCAGATTTCTCTACCCACCAGCCTCTGGTCCTCTGTATCACCTTCTCTTTACATCCCTCCTTCACATACTGAGCCCCATCTCCTGCCTTCCCTTCCCTTCCCTTGAGTCTAGGCTGGTACAAGAGTGCTGGGTGTCCTAGGCAAACCTTTGCATTACACCCCCCTCAAATAACTTTCAGACTTCTACCCTCACCTTCCTCAGCCTAGATTGTAATAATTGAACTCAACAATTATGATCATCCCAGCACCAAATTCCTGTAAAAATGTGTAATTTGGCATCATATTTTTAAATATTAAACTTCGTTTTGTGTGTGTGTTTGACTTGAGTATATGTGGCTCTTAAGATCTATTATTTTGCTTTGCTTGCAGGAGCTCTTAAGCTACAGTCCAAGGCAACTGCCTAGTCTTACTTAGACCTGCTTGAGACTCATAAAACTCTCCTCACACCCCCTTATACCTGGAAGCCTTTCCTCTCCTTCCCAAGGGCTCTCACTAAGCTCCTTCTCCCCTCCCCCCAAGACCTCACTCTGCTCTCTCACCCCCAAACTCTCCACATGCTTCTTCTCCTTTAAACCTCTCAACACCAATAAAATCTCACAGTGCCCTCAATCTCTCACTGTGTACCTTCTCTTGCCCCAGGCACTCATAACGCCCCTTCTCTCTTGCTTAAGCTCTCACCTCCCAGAAGCTCTCACCACACTCCCCCCCCCCCCCCGCGCGCCCCCCCATCCTTATTCATCCCCTTCCCTATAAGCTCTCACTGTGCCTCCTCTCACCATGCTTCCCATCTTTGTTTAGACCCTTTCAGAGTTTGGCCTGTGCTTCTCCCCACCCCTCCGCCCCATTCCCAGTACCATGGATCTACTCAATCCTCTTTCTCCTCAGCCAGCAGGAGAAGCAGCAGCACTTGAGCCTCTGCTTACTTCCTGCACATGGCAGTCCTGTGGTATGAGCCAGACAAACTTTATGGCTTCTACTGCTCAATTGAACCCTACACCCCACAGGAATCAGATGCTGAATTATGTGCCCTTCTGCCTGCCTGCCAGAAAGGGGATAAAGGCCATGAGGTACATCTTTGGCTCAGCTTGTGACACTGTCTCCATAAATGTGTCACTCTAAGCAACCGCCTACTTTGCGTAATGGTTGCACCTTCCCCGGCTGAGATAGGAATGGGAACTGAATTAGAAAACGGGAGGAAAACACAAATAGGAAAGGGAGGAATCATTTCAGCATTTTTAGGCCAGAAATCGCTATGTAGGCACCGATAAACCTTATCCTGCAGATCAGTGTCACCAAAAGTTAAGGTGAAGGAAACAGGAACAAACCCACCTTGGTGATGGCAGCTACTGGCAGGAAAAGCACAGCCTCTGCACAGTGATTTCTCATGCTAGAAACTGAGAAAAAGAAAATAAGCTGATACATTTTTTATTGGACTCATTTAAAAAAGTTATCTTATGTTCCTTTCTCTGTTTTGTTTTATGTCTATTTATTACCTTTAAAAGTGGACTAACACGGCTGCTACATCACTTTACTCTCCCTAGAAACAAAACCCAAAATTGCCAGGTGTGGTGAGCTGTGTTTAAGCGTGTGCACATGCATGTATGAATGCTGGGTGAATCTGAGGAGAGAATATCAGTCCTGGGATTTTGTGTGTTTGTGAGCAGAAACCATCTGTGTTTTACTGTGATAATGAACCAGGAGGACTGTGTATGTGAGAGACAGAGAGAGAGGTTGAGGGCGATGTCGCTTTTCTTCCTAATAAGGTAAAAGCACTTAGTGAAGAAAAGGCGGAAAGAGAGAGCAGGGTGGAGTCTGTGTGGTTTCTGTTTTCACATTGAAGTCAGAGTCAGAGTGACTAAACCTGCTGCATGTAGATGTCAGAGGCAGCCCCTCTGGCCTCCTCTCACCTCACAAGGAGTCCAGGAGGACACATTCTGCTCATTCCACTGCTCCTGGAAACCAGGCACCTTCTAACCCCTTCAGCTCTCCCACACCTCCGCATCCAGTTTTAGACTGGTAAAGTTAGGAACATTATGCAAAGCACTGGCCAGGGAAGAGAATAATGCAGAGGAGAGAGGGTAATACACAGGAGAATATGCAGCATCCAAAGGCATGCACAGAGCACCCCACACAGTACTTTCAATAATGCACAGAAAAGTACATGGCAGCTTGTTACTATTTTTGTTTTTAATAAACTTGGGCAGTTGCCTGTAAGTTCATTTTAAGGTTAATAAATAAGACAAAAAAAAAAAGAAAATAAGGTGATGCCTTTTTATTGCACTAACCTAATGCATTTTTAAAAATAAGCGTTGGAAGCCAAAACCTGTCTTCCTCAGCTCAGAAAACAAGAGATTTTGTCCTCTGAAAGTTGGTTAAAAATTTATTAAGTTAGTGCAATAAAAAGAAAAATAAGGTGATGCCTTTTTATTTATTAACTCATTTTTTCTGTGCTGTTGAGTGGGGGGGAGTTGGAAATGGTGATGGGTACAAGTGAGGTGGGAATGCAAAGAAAGAAATGTCAAAGAATGTCACAAGAAAGAAGGAAAAATTGAGAGAGAAAAGTGAGAATAAAACAGATGATGATAAAAATAAGCAGAACAGTGACCACAAAGTGGCAGAAAGAAGAGATGAAGAAAGTGTGTGTGTGTGTGTGTGTGTGTGAGAGAGAGAGAGAGAGAGAGAGAGAGAAATAAAACAGCCTGGAAGAGTTGCAAAACATAGAGTAAGAAAAAAAAAGATGTTGGTGAATTATGGAGGAGGGTGGTGAGAAGGGAAGCAGGAAAAAAAGCGGCAGGATGGCTGGGGCCCAAGGGGGGACAGACAGGGAGTCTGCTCTCCCTTGGTGCAGAAAAGAATATCAGTTAGAAGGGGAACAGAAGTAAATAATGAGCTACAGAATCAATGAGAGCAAACTGGGCATGGAAAAAACAAAAGTCCATAGAGCTGAGAAAAATGCAAGGTTCTTCCAGAGAATTCTGGTGCGCTTCTTCCGCTGATTTCCACTCTGTTCTCATGTGATGAGCTTTTAGAAACAGTGCTAATGAAAATACAATGTCTTGCAATTAAAGATTAGACTCAGAATAAACCAGATCCCCTCCTCTAAAATCTGTACACTTAGCCCTTGCAGATGCTCCTCACTGTGTTGACTTGTATATTACAGATTGGATAAATGTAACACCTCAGGGTCGCAGAAGACTCCCTCTTCAAAGGGTCTCATTTGGGGTCAGATGCTGCAATTGTCCCCCATATCATCTGGCGTTCACATAAATTGAGGGGGATGCACAGGGTCAGCTCAAGGGGCTGGGTACCCTAAGCCAACTTTTTTGCTTTTGCATCCCTGTTGTGGGGTCCATCTTGCAGAATGAACCATGCAGGTATCAGGGTTCATAACACGAGAATGACCCCACACCAAAAGGAAGTTGCTGTTATAGCTTAGATGCCATTGCTTACCTAATTTTTAGACTTCAAATATTCCACATATTTCAATCCCAGAGCTCCTCCCCCTCCATAAACAAGCCCTTTCTCAGCTTCCACAACTACAGTCATATTCCATCTTCCTGTTAGTCTGTACAAGGACAGATTCTGCTCCCTCCTTACCCATATTGCTCCAGCCAGTCCAGCAGCAGTTCCCAGATAGCTACAGGCAACAGGAAGAGGGCAAGCACCACAAAGCATTAATCAGCTCGTGAAGTGGAAATATAAACCCAGCTCCAACTGGCCACTAAACTCTCTCTTTTGATTTATTTATTTATTTAAGTTATTCATTTGTTACATTTGTATCCCACATTTTCCCACCTATTTGCAGGCTCAATGTGGCTTACATCATACCATAAGGTGATCACCTAGACTGGTATGGAAACAAATACAATTTGATGTTAGGATCAGGTAAAGTTAATATATTCGGGTGCCTAGGGATCGAAGATAGGAAGTAATATATAGTGTCCAGTACAGTTTATGGTTTGCTGTATTGCAGATTGGAGGCATCTAGGTTAGGTTGGTGGGGAATTCTTTTCTGAATAGGTAGGTCTTTAATGATCTCCTGAAGTTTAGATGGTCGTAGATTGATTTCACAGTCTTTGGCAGTGTATTCCACAATTGTGTGCCTATGTAGGAGAAGTTGGATGCATAGGTTAATTTGTATCTCAGTCCTTTGCAGCTCGGGTAGTGGAGATTCAAGTAGGTACGTGATGCTCTGGTTCTGTTGCTGATTGGCCACTTCTGATTATTTTCCAGCCACAACCAGCTACAGCCACTCAGTAAAACCACTATTACAATTGATTTTAATTTAAAATCATTATAGCATACATTTTTAATCATATGGAAGCAATGGTGGTATAGAATGGGTAAAAGTGAATCAAGTTTTCACTCTTTTGAAAAGCACAAAGACCAGGGGACACTCAATGAAATTATATGAAAATACTTTTAAAAGAAATAGGAGGAAATATTTTTCACACAACGATTAGTTGAGCTCTGGAACTTGTTGCCAGAGGATGTGGTAACAGAGGTTAGCATATCTGGGATTTAAAAAAGGCTTGGACAAGGTCCTAGAGGAAAATCCATAGTCTCTTATTGACATAGACATGGGGGAAGCCACTGCTTACCCCTTGATTGGTAGTATGGAATGGTTCTACTAATTGGGTTTCTGTCAGGTACTTGTAACCTGGATTGGCCACTGTTAGAAACAGGATATTGGCAATATAGACCATTGGTCTGACTCTGTATGGCTATTCTTATGTTCTTATTCTGCACAGGTAGCCCCTGCAGTGCCAGGGACCCCAAAGAAGAGGGGGCTCACTTACAGCTGCTTCCAGATCTTCTCCCTCTACTTGGGGAGCCCTTTCGAAACTGTTGTTTGGGGGTTCATAGTCTGAATCTCTGCCATGGTTATACATTATAATAATTATTCATTCACATGGAACATTCACAGATCATCCAATAAAACTCCCCCAAGAATGGGTATTGAGCAGAAGCGGGATGCTTCAGTTTACAATGCATCTCAATAGGAAGGTCAATACAGTTTAATCATGGGTTTAATCAGTATCATAAACAAACAAGCCCAGCACTTAACCAACTCATTCAAACACCAGCACAACCTATATATATGGGGTAATGGCCTCAGCATTGACTTCTTTCACATGATCAACTCAGATCATGACTCGCTTAGCCTCCTCACTGGCCATATATGTTCCCCTATATTTTTATAATCGCAAATTCTTTTTTTATATATATTTTTACTTTTCTTTATAACATAAAAATTATGAAAAATCTCTCCAATTTTAGCACTGCACATCTTGAAATTCAATTATTTGTAGCATTAGTAGCTCAAAAAGCGACTTATCCAAACAGGTTTCACAATTAGCTGCCTCAAGGAGCAGTCTTTGAATGCATAGAAAATAGTAAGTTACTGTTCAAATCACAAACAATCATAAAATAAGTGAATTAAAGATTAGTAGTGCTGGTTTCTTAATACCTGTATGAGCCCAACAATACACATTCCTTCACATCGCTCTTTGCTTAAAATGGCAGCTCAAACAGGAACAGATGTTTAAAAAGCAGGAAGCTACCAAACAGACAATCAGAGCAAGAAAGAACATTACAATGATGCCCAAGCAAGTTCAAGATTTAGTTCCCTAGGAAACACAGAGGGGCATAATCGAACGGAAACACCTATCTCCATGGGCGTTTATCTCCGAGAATGGGTCCGTGAAGGGGCGGGCCGAACCGTATTTTCAAAAAAATGGACGTTTTTGAGCTGGGCATTTGTTTTTTTTAGCGATAATGGAAACTAAAAACGCCCAGCTCAAAAACGTCCTAATCCGAGCCATTTGGTCGTGGGAAGGGCACAATTCGTAGTACACTCGCCCCCCTGATATGCCAGGACACCAACTGGGCACCCTACGTCAGTGCGTTGGACTTCAGAAAAAGCTCCCACATGCATAGCTCCCTTACCAAGGGTGCTGAACACCCAACCCCCTCCCCCAAAACCCACAAATGTACAACACTACCATAGCTCTTAGGGGTGAAGGGGGCACCTACATGTGGGTACAGTGGGTTTTGGAGGCCTCCCATTTACCAGCACAAGTGTTATAGGTGGGGAGGGGGTGGGCCTGGGCCCACCTGGCTGAAGTGCACTGTGGTACCCACTAAATGTGCTCCAGGGACCTGCATACACGCAGGCCTCTAGGACTGGTTGCTGCTATATAACCTTGGCACACCAGTTGACACCTGAAGACTAATTTCTACGAAAACGTCCTTTATTGGAATAACCGCCTTTACTCACAGTTAACTGCAGATCAGAGGTTGTGCCCCACTGGCAACGAGTCCCCCTGGTACTGAGATGAGCAGTAGGTCAGAACTGGCAGAATGCTGTACAATGCCCTCATTGAGCCACATTCAAGGGAAGAACTAAGTTGTCTAACGTGGCTAACACAGGAAAGGGAACTAAAACTGGCTTACAAAAATGGCCACTACCGCATGGACTACAACAGGAAACATAACAGGGCACACTCTGACCTAGTAGGCAGGGGGAAAAGCACCATGGGAGAAGAGCCTACCAACTACCAACATTGTGAGACTGTAACACAAGCTAATGAAATCACGGAGCCCAATACCCTACACCCACCACAATGCAATGCTGATGTGACCCTGTACTGCACCCATGAGCCACATCTGACTCAGGGAAAGGCTGTGACAGGATCGAACACATTCTGCTGTCATGGAGGTGGGTACGGCATTTGAGGCTGGCATACAGGCTGGAAAAAAGTTTTTAAAGTGGGTTTTCTTTTGGTGGGAGGGGGTTAGTGACCACTGGGGGAGTCCGGGGAGGTCATCCCCGATTCCCTCCAGTGGTCATCTGGTCAGTTGGGGCACTTTTTTGGGACTTGTTCGTGAAAAAAAAGGGTCCAAAAAAAGTGACCCAAAATCGCGGTAAAAACGCCTTTTTTTTTCGATTATCAGCTAAAAATGCCCATCTCTCCTCGGCTGATAACCACGCCCCAGTCCCACCTCCACCACGCCTTGTTCGTGAAAAAAGGGTCCAAAAAAAGTGACCCAAAATCGCGGTAAAAACGCCTTTTTTTTCGATTATCAGCTAAAAACGCCCATCTCTCCTCGGCTGATAACCACGCCCCAGTCCCACCTCCACCACGCCTTGTTCGTGAAAAAAAAGGGTCCAAAAAAAGTGACCCAAAATCACGGTAAAAATGCCTTTTTTTTTTTCGATTATCAACTAAAGACGCCCATCTCTCCTCGGCTGATAACCACGCCCCAGTTCCACCTCCACCACGCCTCCGACATGCCCCCGTCAACTTTATTCGTTTCCGCGACGGAGTGCAGTTGGAAATGCCCAAAATCGGCTTTCGATTATACCGATTTGGGCGCCTTTGCAAGACAAACGTCTATCTCCCGATTTAGGTCGCACTATAGGCGTTTTTCTCTTTCGAAAATAAGCTAGACAGTGTCTAACCAGAAGCGGATGGAAACCAAACAAAGCTTGCTAATTTTTTATTGATCTATATTTATTAAATATTGTTTTCCACATATGTATCTGCTTCATTTGGTTTCCATCTTGGAGTTTGCAGATCGATTACCCTGCTGTTTTCTTTAACCAGAAGCAGAGCCAGGTTGACGGCGCGTGGGGAGCGAGAGCGGACTTCTGCCGGTGCCAGAGTACATTTTCAATGCAACACATTGAAAAAAATAGGTGCCAGTGCCAGCAAAACTCTGTTTGGGGGAGCAGCTGCTCCCCTGGCACCCCCCTGGCTACGCCACTGTGTCTAACATATAAATCCAACGTTATTCCTTGTAGTTCAAGAGTTGCCATTGCCATTGCATTGCCATTCTCCCAACCCAACTCAATTTTAGCCAAAATATGCCAACAAAAATCAGTCCACTGATGTTCCTTTTCTGTCCAGTGTTGTACAATAGGTGCAGTGAGTACGTATTGTTCATTCAGTCTTGTTTTAACCAATCTAGATGACCTGCCCACATATATAACCTTGCAAGGGCAGCAGATTACATATACATATACAACATGAGCAATTTCACAGTTAGTAGAGATTCTAGATGAATAGCTTTTCTCCCTTATAAAAGGTTTCCAATACAATCCTTCAATGGTGTATTCACACCACTGACAATTTCCGCAGGCAAAGTATTCTCCCGATGTGCGAGGTTTATCTAAATAATCCAAACATTTATAAGACAGAGTTTCTGCAATAGTTCTACTCCTCTTATAAGCAATGATGGTATGGTCAATGAAACAAGGGTGTATAATAAGAAAGGGAAATGGGACTTGATATACCGCCTTTCTGAGGTTTTTGCAACTACATTCAAAGCGGTTTACATATATTCAGGTACTTATTTTGTACCAGGGGCAATGGAGGTTTATGTGACTTGCCCAGAGTCACAAGGAGCTGCAGTGGGAATCAAACTCAGTTCCCCAGGATCAAAGTCCACTGCACTAACCACTAAGAACTTCCCAATGTTTTATAGATCAAAGAAATCACTTTCATGCTGCCCACAGTGTAAAGAAGTACAGAAATTGGTTGTCTTCAGAATCTCTAGAGTTATCGGAAAGCAGGAGGTCCTGTTGGACAAATTTCGCTCTTAAAAATTCTTTCCTAATAAGCTTTAAAGGATAACCCCTCTCTAGTAATCGTATCTTCAGTTGATTTGTCTGACATTTGAAATCTTCCATTGTAGAACACACCCATCTAATCCAGAGAAATTGGCTTATAGGGAGGCTGACTTTCAGTTGGTAAGGCTGAAAGCTATGAAAATGGAGAATCGTAATTTTGGCAACATCCTTAAGGTAAAGTGTAGACTGAATACCTGAACCAGCACATTGTACTGTCACATCCAAAAATCTATCTGAAACCCATTGTAGGACATAATAAATTGCAATTCTGATGACAAACCCTCCAGGTCTTTCAAATCATCTCCCCATCCCATATTTCTGCACTCAATCTAACAGCCCTACTCATTCTTCTCACCCCAAACACCTAGCCCCATTGTGTCCTAATCCCTCCTGATATCCCCCTAATCTACTACTACTACTTATCATATCTATAGCGCTACTAGACGTACGCAGCGCTTTACATTTGAACATGGAGATACAGTCCCTGCTCGACAGAGTTTACAATCTAATTAGGACAGACAGACAGGACAGATAAGGCATAAGGGTTAGGACAGACAGGACATATAAGGGATAAGAGACAGTTGAAGTGAAGATAAGGTGAGGGTTCTGAACGGGCAAGTGGGGGTTAGGAGTTAAAAGCAGCATCAAAAAGGTGGGTTTTTAGCTTAGATTTGAAGATGGCCAGATATGAGGCTTATCCTAAGTCACCACTCTTCCACCCTACCCAGTCCCTGTCGTCACACACACAATCCTACCTAATGCCAGAGTCCCCACTTACATTCACAATACCCAGCCAATCCCAGTCTTCTGGTTGCCTACCCAATCTAAGAGTCTCCACTTATATTTGAGTCCCACATGCCCATAGCCCAAGTATCTATCCTTTTACCTCTTTCTTCCCTTTCCCACGATCTACCCATCTACTTCGTTCTCCAATATTTATTGGCTCTTCCTTTTCACCTCCCTAAGCCATCATTCAACCCCTCTCTCTGCATATTCCCTTACTTATTCCATACCCTTAATATATCTGTCGTCCTCTCCCTTTTGACTCCCCTCAGCATCTGTTCTGACCTGGTTTTACAGCTTGCCTCACTGACACAGCACTAACACAGACTACTCAGTAATTACTGTGGATTCTTTTGGATTCGTACTAGGTAAATGAGACTTTTATTAGAGGTTCACTATAGACAATGATTAAGCTATATAACTGAAAAGAAACAATAATACCTATCTATAGTTAAAAAGAAACGATCATTACATCACTGGTCTCTACATCCAAGCAATGCTAGGAATTTCTACACCAGGAAAAGAAGCAATAATACACTATAATATAAACAATACCTATACATACATCACTGGTCCTTACATCATCCAGGCTTTTTACATTAGCTGAGAGAAGTCCCTTTTTCAGCAAAGCCGGAGTCTCATGACCAGGAGTCTGGTTCTATGCAATGCATCCATCCATAGATGAGCATCTGGTTTCACTGTAAGAGGCCCCCCTTTTTTATTAGGCTTAGAACTCATGTTCAGAGCAAAGGAAAATTATAGAGTGCTTGAGAATTTCTCTGTTTAGGTAAATAAGCCATACTGTGGGAATATGGTCACATGTTTCTCAGTCCAGGTGGCCAGTCTGAACTCGAAACAGGCTCTACCTCTTCCTTCACATACCAAATTAATTAGAGCTGTGTCTTATCTTTCACACAAACAGAATTCAAAAATACAGACCCTGAGTGCAATGTCGGTCAAGGCAGAGTTGAAAAACAATCTTTAAAGTTCACTTCTATTACAACATCTACCTGTATCTGGCAGTGTCAGCCCCCTTCCAGCCTCAGCTCACTTTCTGCCCTAGCCCCATGCATCATTTCTGCCCCAATCTGATCAGATCAATGCTTGACACAGCAGGGGGAGCTTGTTCTGCAGCAGTTTCGAAAGGTGAGAACAGGCAGTTCCAGTCTCTTAAAGGGGTTCAGGAAGTGCTTGTTTTTGCCTTTCAAAATGCTGCAGGGCTGGCAGCAGAAGCATCACTAGTATATCATAACCCTGGGAGCAAAGGAACAAACTTCCACTCCTGTGAAGGACTGAGCTGGTGAGGCAGGCTTTCAGAGTCCTTAAGCCTGGGGATCCTGGGCTAGTGTCTAACTGCATGGCCCCTTAAGGTAATACTGTACCTTCAACACAATTCCACCCCTCTAGGGTCACTTAAATGAAGGGTGATCCTACCTTGTTAATGCAACTCCCAGAGATGGAGAGAAGGGACTGGGACAAAAAAAATAAAAATGTTTATACACTTTCAGGTAGGTAGAAACGTTAAATGGTATTTCTGCATCTAATCAAACCCAAACCAAGAATTAAAACATTTATTTCTCTCCTTCCAAAAGACTGGAGGGTGATATTTGGATTCAAATCAAGTTATCAAGCGAACAGTTAAATTAAGAATATTATTTTAAAAAAAAACCCAGTACTCAACCATAAAGTAATGTATAGTATACTTCTTTCTTTACAGTGACAGGAATATACAATTCAGTTACAAAATATACTGTACCTGCGCCTGTCACTTAGGGGATGAGGGTAACCCTAGAGATGCTATATAAAATAAATATTGGCACTTGAAACAACAAGGGAAAAACAGAAAAAAATTACCAGTTCACTTAATGTACAGGGGCCTGGTAGATTGGAGAAAAACGTCATTCAAATTTCTGTGCAAAAATAATTGAACACCAAGGGCTGCCTTTAGATAATACACCTTTACTGTTGAGCCCCCAAAATAAATATGTACAGGATAAAATTTAATTAAGTACAAGAAAAAAAGGGTAAAAGTCACAGTCCCCTAAAGAAACCCTTATTTAAGTCCTTAGACTTGAAATGTTAATGTTTTAGGTAAATTCTTACCTCTGGGTCTGAGTAGAGCTGCCTTCTACTTCACCTCCTTTGGGTCCCAAACTGGGTGCTCCAAACTCCTCCCTGTACAAGCCCAATCTCAGCACAGATCATGCTTAAAATAAATACTGTCAATGTCTCAGTGCCCTGGACTCAGAACCAGTGGTGTGCTGGTAAATTTTTAACAACAGGCTCTCTCCATGGTCCACCTCAGCGCCCCCCCCATCCACCTCGGCGCCCCCCCCCCCATCCACCTCTGCGCCCCCCCCCCCCCGTCCACCACTGCGCCCCCACCCAGCTCTGTGCCCCCCCCAAAAAATTGCAGAGCTGGCTATACCCCGGGGGGGGGGGGGGGGGCGGCCAACATATTATTCTCTCCAGGAAAAAAAAATTAAATTATCCCAGGTTCCAACCTAATTCATGTTTAATATGGGATAAAATGCCATAAATAAGTAAATAAATATAAACTTTTAACGTTCAGCACCTGATTCTCAAAGCGGACATATTCCAAACACTATAATGAAAATAAAATTATTTTTTTTCTACCTTTGTTGTCTGGTGACTTTGTTTCTCTGATCATGCTGGTCCAGTATCTGATCCTGCTGCTCTCTATCTGTTCCCTTGACTCCGTTTCCAGGGCTTCCTTTCCATTTATTTCTTTTCTTTCCTCCTTTCTTCTTCATTTCTGGTCCTCTGCAGACTTGACTGTACAGTGGATCCAACTTCTGCCTATTTTCTCCATCCATGTGCAGTTTCTCTCCTCACTTCCTTTTCCCTCATCTAATCTCCTTCCTCTATCTTCCCTCCATGTCCAGCATTTCTTCTCTCTCCCTTCCCTTCCCTCCATCCATGTCCAGAATTTCTCTTGCTCTCCCCTCCATCCATGTCCTGAAACTCGCTTCTCTCCCCTGCCCCTCTCTATCCATCCATACCCAGCAATTCTCTTCTCTCCCCTGCCCCCCTCTACCCACCCATGCCCAGCAGGTCTCTCCCCTGCCGCCCTCTACCCACCCATGCCCAGCAGGTCTTTCCCCTGCCCCCCTCTACCCACCCATGCCCAGCAAGCCTCTCCCCTGCCCCCCTCTACCCACCCATGCCCAGGGCCGTGCCGACACGGTAAGCGAGGTAAGCATGGCAGGAGCGCCGCACCATGCTTACCTTGCCCTCTTCTCCCCAGATCCTTGTCCTTTTTTTTTTGTTTAAATTTACCTCTCCGGCGCGTGGCAGCATAGCGTTAGTGAGGAGGCGGCGCTCCTCCGCCCTGACGTGTCAGTCTCTTCCCTTCGCTCGGTTCCGCCTTCTTCTGACGTCAGAAATGATGTCAGAAGAAGGTGGGACACTGAGCAAAGGGAAGAAGACACTTTGGGGCAGGGGAGCGCTGCCTCCTTCTCACTAACGCTACGCTGCCGCGTGCCGGAGAGGTAAATTTAAACAAAAAGGAAAAGGATCTGGGGAGAAGAGGGTGGGTAGTGTAGCGATCGTTTTCGGGGGGGGGGGGGGCGCGCCGGCGGGGCCAACTGCAGGGGGGCGCTGGAGACCCTAGGCATGGCCCTGCCCATGCCCAGCAGGTCTCTCCCCTGCCCCCCTCTACGCACCCATGCCGAGCAGGTCTCTCCCCTGCCCCCTCTACCCATCCAGCAATTCTCCTCCCTCCCCTGCCACTCCAAAGCATGTCCAAAGATGTCCTTCGCTCCCACCCTCCCCTCCCGCTCCCCTCCGTCTTTTTTTAATTACCTCCGTCGAAGCGCGCTCCATTTAAAGCCCTGCTGCATGCTGGCCGTCTCCAGGCTTCCCCTGCTTGATTCGGATGATGTTCGTGCCTTAGTCCCGCCTTCGTGAAAAAAGGAAATGACGTCAGAATGAAGGCGGGACTAAGGCACGAACATCATCCGAATCAAGCAGGGGAAGCCTGGAGACGGCCAGCACGCAGCAGGGCTTTAAATGGCGCGCGCTTCGATGGAGGTAATTAAAAAAAGACGGAGGGGAGCGGGAGGGGAGGGTGGGAGCAAAGGACATCTTTGGACATGCTTCAGAGCGGCAGGGGAGGTAAGCATGGCCTGTGATGGCGCCCTCCTGCCATTCTTACCTCCCGCAATGGAGCCGGCTCGCCCCCAACAACAACCAGCTCGCAAGAGCTGTCAAAATTTAACAAGCGGCTCTTGCGAGCCGGTGCGAGCCGGCTCCAGCACACCACTGCTCAGAACCATTAGTCCACAATCACCTTCTCAACATGTTGCATGTCTCCTAGGGAAAGAAATAAAACAGGGAAAAGATTCTCCTACCAAGAGGGTCAAAATTCAGGAATTCTTTTATCAAAAATCTCTAAATTCCCCTGTCACTGGATTCAAGATGCACTGAGGAGGAGACCAGCCCCTTCCCCCACTGCACTGAGCTTTTCAGCTGACATGCTCCCTCTGGGTCCCACTCACCTTCCTGAGGGAATGATAGCTCTGAAGCAGCTTTTGCTCCACTTGGTCTCTTTTTCTTGAGCACTTGAAGGTGTCTCAGGTGCATTCATACTGCTCCCAGCTGGCTTTTCACTATACAGGCAGGCACATTGTAGCACTCTGACTGAGCCACACACAGTACGGGAACACTAGCTGCCTTTGGTTTGTGAAGGTGGGCAGCCACCACCATGAGGCATTTTGAAAATACCCTAAGGACCGACAAGAAGCCAAATTGTTGGTTTGACGGGTACTTCTTGTAACAGGGATGTACTGAAATATGCGTATATGCATCTTTTAGATCTGGAGTATATATCCAATCCTGTTCGTTGAGCAGAGGAGGAATGGAGGGGAGAGTGGTCATTCTGGACTTTTCCTTGGGGAGGAAACAGTTGAGGTCTCTAAGATCTAGTACAGGGTGTAAGCCTCCTGTATTTTTTGGAATGAGAAAGTATCATGAGTAGAAACCTAGATTCTTCTCCTGTGTTGGAACAGGTTGTATGGCCTGGCCTGAAGGAAAATGTGGCCTTCTTCTTGTAAGAGACTTAGATGGTTGGAGGGAAGTTGAGTCCGTGATAAAGGTTGATCTGGGGTATGGCTGATAAATCTGAAGCAGCATCCACCCCAGATTATAAAAGGGAACCAATTGTGTCTATCATGATCTCCTACCGGGCCAGAAAGAAAAATTAAACCTGACCCCCCCCCCCTCCCCCAACCAGGCTAGGATGAGTATTCTGTGGGGCCTGGAAGCTCAGAATATAGTCAAAAAGAAGGCTGTTGCTTAGACTGAACAGGAGCCACTTGTATAAGCTATGCTCTCCTCTCGCTCTCTCTCTCTCTCTCTGTCTTGGTTTTAGGGCAAAAGGTCATTGACATTGGTAATGGAGATCATTGCTCCTCTGTCAAATGCAGTTGGAGAGGCAGGGGATCATTTCCTTGGACAATAAGCTTGGAAGGTGTTTTCAAGAGACCTGGGAGCCCTTTTGGCTTATGCTTTCAACAAAAGTGCATAGTTACTTACTGAACTGTTGATATTGTAATATTATTTTGTGAGGTATTACTGTTGGAAGGAGTTGCCACTATGGGGGCGGGGGAATTTGTCAGGGTGGTGAGAAGGGGGGATTGGAGAAGTACAGGTAGTTTCAGTGATGTTCTAGTGTTTTCACTCTGTAAAATGTACATCTTTTGTAATGATCATTATTTGAGCATTGATAATAAAAAGATTTAAACATAAAAGCTTTTGTGGTAATAAAAGCCACATTGTTATAAGTTGAAAGAAATATGCCTAACAGAGGAAGTCCATGCGGAAAGCTGAAATGCTGAAGTGTAGAACAATGATCTTGAATCACATCAACTGTCTCTTTCCCTTTTTCTGCCAAGAGGGACTATCCAGTGCAAGGAATGTCGGCTAACTGGAGTGACATCTTCATGCAAGCTAGAAGTTCACAACAAACCACATCAGATGTCTGGCTGCAATCGCAGAAGTGAAAATTCTGGCTCAGGTTTTATAGTTGTCCGATACTGGCAGATTGTAAGAAAACCACAGGCACAGAAAAAGTGTAGGAGCAAGATTTGAACAGAATGTTAGATACTAAATCATGAGCTGTACATTGGGACAAATCTTTAAGAATATCAATACCTGCATTCCTTTCCTAGTCTATTTTATTATCCATAGGCCCATGTGGATGCCCTCTAAAATAGCAAAGACGACAATGGATGCTGACAACAAACGTTGCTTCTGTTTATAGGACATTGGTTCTTCTTCTCATTCTGTGTGTCAGGTTGCAATCACCTTGGCAGCAGAGATTGGACCCACACCTGTGAAATCTTAACAATAAAGGAGGGAATATCATTTCCTAAAACCATTTGGATGTCTTTAGTGTTGACCTCAAATCTCGCCTCAGAAAAAAAATGGTTAGATATCTTAATTTCTTTAGGTTTCAAATATATTCTCTCTAACTGGAAAGACTGTACCCATATTTCTGTTAATGGCTGGTGGAATATTGCGGCGTTCATTTTTGAAACAGAAAAACATCCAAGAAAATGGCACAAACCAGCAGGTAGATGTTTTTTTCACAAAAATGTCCAATTGCTACTTTCAAAACTCATTTTAAAGATTTTTTTCTATGCAGTTCATCTAAATCTCAAGGGGGCATGTTGGAGGTGTGTTTTGGGCGGGACTAGGGCTCAGTTACAATTTGGACGTTTTTCAGCGATAACAGAACATTGTAAAAATGACAAAAAGAAAGCAGAAGTACCCCCATGACAACAAAATCCAAACAGCAAAAAATTAAAAGAGAAAGGGGTAGAGCAATGTACTTCCAAACAGTGAGAAAAAAAACACTCTTTTTTTCTCACTGTTTGGAAGTGCATTGTAAAAATGTCCACGGTAAAAATTGGACCTTTTTGGCTAGACCCGTTTCAATAATGACTAGGTGCCAAAAAGGAACCCAAACTGACCAGATGACCACTGGAGGGATAAAGCCATGACCCTCCTTAATCCCCCAGTGATCACTGACCCCCTCCCCCCCCCCCAAGAGGTGAAAGTGACAGTACAGTAGCCCCCACACTCTGGAATGCACTGCCTGAAAGGCTGCGCTTAACGCAAGACTATCTCTACTTCAGGAAGCAGGTGAAAGCTTGGCTCTTCAACCAGGCCTTTACTGGAAGAAGTAACGAACTCGTTAGTCTCACTCACACACACACACACACACACACACACACACACACACACACACACACACACACACACACGGAGTACTCAGGCTGCATATACTGCAGCAGGACATGTTTATCCACTCCTACCCTAGCTGAGATAACATTTAACCATTTATCTGAACTCATGTGCAACTTTCTTTAAATCAATCACCTTACTTTCTAACTCTTCCTACTTTCTTACCCTTCTATATGTTACATCTTTGCTTTACCCTTCACTATCACCTACAATGTTCTATTACGTATTGTGTTGACATTATAAATAGTATACCATGCCATACTTTGTACTGTTTTTGAATATTTTTACTGCTGTAATTGTCTATTGCTCATGCTTGATCTATTCTTACTGTACACCGCCTTGAGTGAATTCCTTCAAAAAGGCGGTAAATAAATCCTAATAAATAAATAAATACATACATACATACCAGGCTCTATGACAGCTGCAGATATAATGGCCATTCCTCTTACAACTGCGAGCAGGTCCCTGTAATAGCATAATGGTCGGTGCAGTGGACTGTAGAAAAGAAGACCAGGCCCATATCCCACTCTAACTGATACACTTGTAGTGGAACGTGTGTGTGAGCACCCCAAAACCCACAAAATACCTAATGAACTCATATATAGGCAACACCTGCAGGTATAAGGGCTATTGTAGTGGTGTACAGTTGGGTACAGTACATTTTTTGCTATTCCTGGAGGGCTCACTTAGCAATTTTTGAACCAGAAAAATGTCTTTTTGTTTGAAAATATTCATTTCCTAGAAATTTAGTGCTCAGTGTGTTGTTGTTTTTTTTTTGTGACCACTTTTGAAAAAAAAGAAAACCTCCAATGTAACAGTTAGAGTGGGATATGGGCCTGGGTCCCCTTCTCTACAGTGCACTGCACCGACCACTAAGCTACTCCAGGGACCTGCTTGCTGCTCTAATAGGACTGGCCGTAACATCTGAAGATGTCATAGATGTTGGTACGTACTATTTCTTTCACATTTCTTTCACTATTTTGCCTTGTGCTTTGGGAACTTAAAGGTTGGGGTTTAAAGGAGGAATTGTAGGTTAGTGATAGGCAAAATAAAAATATAAAAAAGCAAATTTGATCAACTAATCTCCATAGTCTTTTCCCCTTAGTTTTAGAAACTTTGTACCACAGCTTAACAGATAGACTCTAGCAAGCACTGCAGGATCTAATTTAGTTCCACGTGCAGGGCCCAAGAGACAGGCAGAGCTCCGGAGTCTCAATGCGCAGATGAGACAATGGTGCAGGGAGGAGGGTTTTAGATTTGTTAGGAACTGGGCAACATTCTGGGGAAGGGGAAGCCTATTCCGAAAGGATGAGCTCCACCTTAACCAGGGTGGGACCAGGCTGCTGGCATCGACATTTAAAAAGGAGATAGAGCAGCTTTTAAACTAGAAACAGGGGAAGGCCGACAGTCGCTCAAAAGCGCATGGTTCAGGATAAGGTATCTTTCAAAGATGTCACCAAAACAGGGAAGATAGGGTATCCTGATAGTGAGGTTGCAAAAGAGACCATAGTAGATCAGTTGTCCTTAAATAAAAATAAAAAACAGACAAAAGATTGCAAATTAATACTGTCAAGTACTGAGCATGATGTAAATAGGAACAACAAACATAGCTTGAAATGTCTATATGTGAATGCCAGGAGCCTAAGAAATAAGATGGGAGAGTTAGAATATATTGCACTAAATGAAAAATTAGATATAATAGGCATCTCTGAGACCTGGTGGAAGGAGGATAACCAGTGGGACACTGTCATACCGGGGTACAAATTATACCGTAGTGATAGGGTGGATCAAATTGGTGGAGGGGTAGCATTGTACATTAACGAGAGCCTTGAATCAAATAGATTGAAAATTCTGCAGGAAACAAAACACTTCTTGGAATCACTATGCATTGAAATTCCATGTGTAAAGGGGAAAAGGAAGAAGATAGGAGTGTACTACCGTCCACCTGGCCAGGATGAACAGAAGGATGCAGAAATGTTAAAGGAAATTAGGAACGCAAACAAACTGGGCAACACAATAATAACGGGTGATTTCAATTACCTCGATATTGACTGGGTAAATGTAACATTGGGGCACGCTAGGGAGGTAAAATTCCTTGCTGAAATCAAGGACTGCTTTATGGAGCAGCTGGTACAGGAGCCGACGAGAGAAGGAAAAATTCTAGACCTAGTCCTTAGTGGAGCGCATGATCTGGTGCAGGAGGTAATGGTGCTGGGGCCGCTTGATAACAATTAGCTTTGAAGTAAGTATACGTGGGAACTCAAATACGTTAACGTTTAACTTTAAAAAAGGAGACTATGATAAAATGAGAAGAACGGTAAAAAAAAAACTTAGAGGAGCAGCTGCGAGGGTCAAAAATTTACATCAGGCAAGGATGCTGTTCAAAAACACCATCCTGGAAGCCCAGGCCAAATATATTCCGCTTATTAAAAAAGGAGGACGGAAGACCAAACGACAGCCGGCATGGTTAAAACGTGAGGTGAAGGAAGCTATTAGAGCTAAAAGAAAATCCTTCAGAAAATGGAAGAAGGAACCGACTGAAAATAATAAGAAACAGCATAAGGAATGTCAAGTCCAATGCAAAGCGTTGATAAGGAAGGCTAAGAGGGGCTTTGAAAAAAAGATTGCGTTGGAGGCAAAAACACATAGTAAAAAAATTTTTTAGGTATATTAAAAGCAGGAAGCCGGCAAAAGAATTGGTTGGATCACTAGATGACCAAGGAGTAAATGGGGTGATCAGGGAAGACAAAGCCGTAGCGGAGAGATTAAATTAATTCTTTGCTTCGGTCTTCACTGAGGAAGATTTGGGTGGGATACCGGTGCCAGAAATGGTATTCGAAACTTTATGAATTCTCTGTAAACCTGAAGAATGTAATGGGGCAGTTCTACAAACTGAAAAGTAGCAAATCTCCTGGACTGGATGGTATTAATCCCAGAGTACTGATAGAACTGAAAAATGAACTTGCTTAGTTATTGTTAGTAATATGTAATTTATCCTTAAAATCGAGCGTGGTACCAGAAGATTGGAGAGTGGCCAATGTAATGCCGATTTTTAAAAAAGGTTCCAGAGGAGATCTGGGAAATTATAGACCGGTGAGTCTGACATCGGTGCTGGGCAAAATGTAGAGACTATTATAAAGAACAAAATTACAGAGCATATTCAAAAACATGGATTAATGAGACAAAAGAAGGGGATAATCGAACGGGGGCGCCCATCTCTAAGGATGGCCCTGTAAAGGGGCGGGGCAACCCATATTATCGAAACAAGATAATATAGTCGAGGACGTCCAAATCATGAAATTTAGGTCAACCTTAGAGATGGTCGTCCCCGGTTTTTATATAAGTACATAAATATTGCCATACTGGGAAAGACCAAAGGTCCATCGAGCCCAGCATCCTGTTTCCAACAGTGGCCAATCCAGGTCACAAATACCTGGCAAGATCCCAAAAATGTACAAAATACTGCTTATCCCAGAAATAGTGGATTTTCCCCAAATCCATTTAATAATGGTCTATGGACTTTTCCTTTAGGAAGCCGTCCAAACCTTTTTTAAACTCCACTAAGCTATCCGCCTTTACCACATTCTCTGGCAACAAATTCCAGAGTTTAATTACACATGGGGAGAAAAAATTTTTTTCCGATTTGTTTTAAATTTACTACATTGTAGCTTCATTGCATGACCCCTAGTCCTAGTATTTTTGGAAAGCATGAACAGACGTTTCACATCTACCCGTTCAACTCCACTCATTATTTTATAGACCTCTATCATATCTCCCCTCAGCCGCCTTTTCTCCAAGCTGAAGAGCCCTAGCCGCTTTAGCCTTTCCTCATAGGGAAGTTGTCCCATTATCATTTTCGTCGCCCTTCTCTGCACCTTTTCTAATTTGAGATGCGGCGACCAGAATTGAACACAATATTCGAGTGCGATACAAAGGAATTATAACATCCTCATTTTTGTTTTCCATTCCTTTCCTAATAATACCTAACATTCTATTTGCTTTCTTAGCTGCAGCAGCACACTGAGCAGAAGGTTTCAACGTATCATCAACGACGACACCTAGATTCCTTTCTTGGTCCGTGACTCCTAACGTGGAACCTTGCATGACATAGCTATAATTCGGGTTCCTCTTTACCACATGCATCACTTTGCACTTGCTCACATTAAACGTCATCTGCCATTTAGATGCCCAGTCTCCCAGTCTCGTAAGGTCCTCTTGTAATTTTTCACAATCCTCCCGCGATTTAACAACTTTGAATAACTTTGTGTCATCAGTAAATTTAATTACCTCACTAGTTACTCCCATCTCTAGGTCATTTATAAATATGTTAAAAAGCAGCGGTCCCAGCACAGAGCCCTGGGGAACCCCACTATCTACCCTTCTCCATTGAGAATACTGACCATTTAACCCTTCTCTCTGTTTTCTATCTTTTAACCAGTTTTTAATCCACAATAGAACACTACCTCCTATCCCATGACTCTCCAATTTCCTCTTGAGTCTTTCATGAGGTACTTTGTCAAACACCTTCTGAAAATCCAGATACACAATATCAACCGGCTCCCCTTTATCCATGTGTTTGTTCACCCCTTCAAAAAAATGTAGTAGGTTGGTGAGGCAAGATTTCCCTGGGACAATCCAGCGGAGGAACTGAGAGTTATATGGGTACTAGTAATATTTAGTGCTGATGCCCACTGGGGGTGGGCTGGGGTGATCTGGGCCCCCCTGCCCGGCGCTCCCCTGCTGTGCCTGCTGCTGCAGCCAATGTCCCTGTTGCCCCAGTCCTACCTGAGGGGTTCTGGTGGTCTGGTGGCCCCTGCGGGGGGCATATTCTTTCCTGCCTGCTGCGCTGCTGCTATTCCTCTGCCAGCTGGCACCACTTTGTTTTCAAAATAGCGGCCGAGACTTCCTACGGTAGTCTCGTAGGTCTCGACAGTTTCGTGAGAATTCCACAGGGAGTCTCGGACGCCATTTTTAAAATACAGTGGTGCCGAGCAGGGGAGAATAGCAGCAGCCCAGTGGGCCGAGCAGGAATAAACATGTTCCCCCCCCACCCCCCGCAGAGGCCACTAGATCACCAGTGGTGCATAGGGTATCAGGGCATCCAGGCAGAGCCACTGGGCCCCCTAGAGCCTCTGGGCCCCATAGAGCCTCTGGGCCCTTGGGCACTGCCTGGTTGCCCGAATGGTCAGTCCACCCCTGATGCCCACATAGCTAACTGGACACATAGGACCAGTGGTGGCTCTACTGTTAGGCCAACTGAGGCAGAGGCCTCAGGCGGCATTCTTCGTGGAGCGGCATCCGCCCACACCAGCTGAAGTCTGGCATCTTTCTCTGCCCTTCCTTTCTCAACTCCCTTCCCCAAATCTACCTTCTTTTCTTGTTCTCAAAGTTGGCAGCGGCAGCAATTTCCCATAGGTTACCTTGCCGCCGGCACCAGCTTCTTCTTTCTATTGCGGCCCTTCTTTCTAATGTAACTTCCTGTTTCCTCAGAGGTGGGCCCCAGTAGAGAGAAGAGGTCAGTGCCGGCGGCAGGGCAGGCTACAGGAATCACTGCTGCCACTGACTTTTGGAAAACAAGAAAAGGTAGATTCAGGGGAAGGGGGTTGAGAAAGGAAGGGGGGAGATGCCAGACAGTGGCTGGGGGGAGAGGGGGAAAGAGTTGGGAGAAAAAGAAAGAGTGTGAACGGAGAGATGTTGGACTCAGTGGCGTACCAAGGGGGGGCAATGGGGGCAGTCCACCCCGGGTGCACGCCACTGGGGGGTGCCGTGGCACACGCCTGTGGGCTCCGACTTTGCTAACTTCGCTGGTTCGCTGCAGCTCCCTCTGCCCCGGAACAGGTTACTTCCTGTTCTGGGGCAGAGGGAGCTGCAGTGAATGAGCGACGTTAGCGAAGTCGGAGCCCACAGGCGCGCGCCGCGGCACCCCCCCCCAGTGGCGTGTACCCGGGGGGATGTCATTTCGCCAGGGGGGGTTGTCATTTCACAGGTGGGGGGGGCGCGCTGCACCCGGGGAGGGGGGCGCATCGGCGATCCGCCCCGGGTGCCATCCAGGCTAGGAACGCCACTGGTTGGACTTAGGGGAAGGTGGCAGCATCTCATCTCTCTCCTCAGGTGTCAGATTGCCTTGGGCTGCCCCTGGGTAGGACCGTACAAAAAGCAGTTCTAATTTTACCCATTTAGCTATGTGGGTACAGCATTGAATATCAGCTGTATCCCCATAACTTCCAGCACTACTAATGACCCAGATATCCAGTGCTGATAACCCAGATAATGCCTGGCAGTGAATATCCAGGTCTAATTCAGCTGCAACAATCAACGTTTAAAGAAAAGTTGACTGCCACTAGCTGAATATTGAGCCAGTAGATTTTAAGCCCTCTGGGGTGAGGTAAATATCTACTGTACCTGACTGTACCGCACTTTGGGCTATAGCCTAAAAGGTATGATCTATATCCAAATTTAAAACATAAGAACAAGTCTCTATGTGGAACCTGGGTGATATGGGTTGTCTAACTACCAAAAGAGAAAGTGGTTCAGGATCCCTAGACAAACACAGAAAACAAATTTAGCTTACAGTCTCATGTTGCAAACACACAGCTTCACAGGATATTCTCAGTAATAGGAATTGCTTCATTACCGGTGGGTATATTTTCTTTAAGGCTATATATCACCTTGCGAAAGTATCTGTTACTGTATTAAACTAGCACTTGCCCACAACAAAACATTTCTACAAAAGTAAGATCTTCTCAGTTATTTTGGGCCAAAGCCTACAGGTCAAGTTTTCAATGCGGTATCTAATATCTTGCAACATCTAGAAGGAGCCTGACGCATGGGGCAGATATGCCATGGTGCTGTCCTCACTGGCTTCTGCTTCTGCTTCTACACTATTCCGATCTGACGAAGAAGGGCAACCTTCGAAAGCTAATCAAGACATGTATTAAGTTATGTCAAATAAAAAAGGTATCATCTTATTTTCTTTTCCATGTTTTCTTTTGTTTGATTTCTATTGATACACTATTCACAAAAGAAGTGCCGCAGCCCAGCACAGTGGCTCAGTTTTATTTTTCTTGTTACACATGTATGCTGGGTCTTTAAAACCTGACCTTTTCTGTCAGTAATACAGTTCAGGACTGTGATTTGATAAAAGTGGCATTGCCCTTGGTTTGGCTTTTCAGTATAGGGATGCAGTAGCGATGTCACTGGGCCTGATCACCAGGCCTCCTGACTCACTCCAGCAGACCAAGAATTTAGGGAGAATATCTTTGGCCTGAGACAACATTCCTGCAGGAGATAAGTGAGACTGGAATGTTAACAAATGCTACCCAGTCATTGGCTGCCTGTACAACCTGAGACTTATTTGTTTGCCGAGTCTGTCTGTGTTTGGCCTTAGTAAGAAGGAAATGAGGTAGGACTGAGGGTGGGGATCTCTCTGCGACTTGCTGGACTTTTAGGCTTTTCTCTTTGCCCTTACTATTGCCCATATAAGGTTATATTTCGCACAGATAAACCAAGAATTTATGGTGTCATTGTCTGCCTCTGCTTGGAGCCCTGCCCAGCAATGTCCTTCCAGGCATCTTTCCAAGGGTTACCAGATTTCCACAACTGAAAGTCAGGATCCTTTGAAGCCTAGTGTGGAGGAAAGGTCTGGGAAAACTGTGAAAAATTAACCAGAACACATGCAGAAAATGCCCTGTTTCTGTTTGAGAGTATGAAAACCTCAGTATATGTACTAGAAATAAAAATTCCCTTTGTGTCCTCATGCATATTTGTTTCCTGGGCAAATGAGGTAAAAGAGACTGCTGAGGGGAGAGGAACATCCAGACATGCAGCCAACAGGAAAAGGGATCTTAAAAATGCTGGTCCTGATATTCAAGCTAGTTATTCAGGAAGCAGCACCTTCTACCCGAACTTTAGTCAGTGATTTTCAGTGGCATTGTACAGATAATGCATTATGTATACGCAGGAGGACTGCCGAGAGGGGAGGGCAAAATTCCCCGGACCCAGCATCCAAGGGGGGCCTGGCACCAGGGTCTGTCTCTCTCCTGCTCCTGTCGGGACCTGGATGATTGCGTTAACGTGATAACCTGTTCTGGCACACAGGAGCCGGAGAGAGACAGACCTGGTGATGGGCCCCCATTGGAGGCTGGGAGGAGCAGTCGCACTGATGCAGGAAGATAGGGGGTGGGAGGTGGTGGCAGCCTGAGTGAGCAACTGAGGGGTGGCAGCTGTGTCCCGAGTGGGGGGGAGGGGGAGGAACGGCGGTTGAAGTAGCCCTGCCCTGGGCCTAGTTCTGTGTCTCGACAACCCTGTGTCTGCCATGGCGCTATTCAAGTAGTAATATACACAAACTAATGGGAGCTCATTTATTGACTGACGACCACAAGTCACTGTCTGTACAGGAGGAAAAAGCCTCAAGAAGCTCACTTGCATTAGGAGCACTTAGGAGCATCATTGGCGAGAAAATATCTCCTACGGTACAGTGCAACCACAAAAACGCCACTTACTCTCTAAGCCACAGTATATTTAAAGTATTTAGGTTGTCTTCCTCGGTTCCTCTCTTCCAGAAAGACCACGACCGAGGGTGGTCAGACGTTTCGATGTCTGCTTCAGGGTCCAGCGGTCAGAAACTCTGGTGGAAGGAAACATAAAAATAGAAATCAGCAGTTAAATGGAATTCTTCTGCCATGTACCCGTGCACTCCTTAAGGTCCCGCTTTAAGAGAGAACCAGTGCATCTGTTCATAGGGAAGACAGCTTTGGGAAAATGGCGTCTCACAATATAAAGGAGAAACACCAGACGCTCTTTAAACATGACAACCAATCAGCTGACAGACTCAAAGGCTAGGTAAAGAGTAGACAGATATATTCCTCTAGACGACAAAAAGGCTCTGGTGGAACAGCCATTCTCAGAAAAATCGTGTTAAAGGGGCAAATATCCTCAGAAAAAATGGCACCATTCCACTCTCAAATTTAAACCTTCAGGCGCCTGCGAGCCTAGTTTGAAAATCCATTGTTGTTCCTTCTGGAGTAAAACCCGCTTCCTATTGGTCAAACCTCTCCTGTCTCTCGGTATAGTGATCTGTTGTAATACAAGACATCTCAGAGACATAAAAGAATGCTGCAGCGCATTACAATGTAGCGCTAATGGTGAAGTACTCTTACATGTTTTTATGGCGCTGTTATGCTCAATAAGACCTACAGTAAGCTGGCATGACATCTGTCCCACATAGAGCATGTTGCAGGGACAACAGATGCAATGGACCACATGGTCAGACTTGCAGTGTCAGAGCAGATTGGGGGTGGAGCTAAGGTGCCCACCATCAATATTCAGAGCCAGTGCTCAATAACAATCCAGACAGTGCTTTTGCTGACCTAACTTGCCCAGATCATTGTACAGATACAGGTACTGAGTATCAGCACTGTCCTACCTTGTTCAGATAATTGTGATCCGGGGCTGAATATCAGTAGCCCTCAATAACTTCCAGGGGCTACCTCATATTCAGCTCCAATATTTAGGAATGGCCCAGCACTGAACATCCAAGCTGTTTAAATATTTGGGGGGGGGGGGGGGGAGGCGGCTGCTTTCAGCAACTCAGACAATACTTTAAGAGGGTAAAGTTATCAGAGGCATAAGTGTGGAGAACAGCTTTTTACACAAGTGCTTATAAAATGATTTGGGGATAATACACTGTCAGCTAGCACATTTGCTTATTTCCGATCTGACGAAGAAGGGCAACCTTCGAAAGCTAATCAAGAAATGTATTAAGTTATGTCCAATAAAAAAGGTATCATCTTATTTTCTTTTCCATGTTTTATTTTGTTTGATTTCTATTGATAACCTTAAGAGTGGACTAACACGGCTACCACACTCCTCTACTTGGGATAATAATAGGAAACAGGAAAACTCATCAGCCACTGCAGTATGAAATACTCATAGGCAGGCATTGCCAGGGTAAGAGAATGGTTAGAGCGGGGCTGGGATCAGCACCTATATAGATAGTTTTATAGAGCCGCTGATTCTTACCAGCACGTACATGCACAAAGTGACTCCTGTATCGTGCCTTGTACCTTCGTGTGGCAGCTGTGTGAAGTCACGTAAGTACACATGCCTTTATCAAACATGTGCAACATACACGTCTGTGTGCCTGCCCTGCTTAGACACCTTTATATGAAGACTCATTTTATAACGGGAACCCTTTGCTGAAAGTCTGAGATGGTCCCTATTTTATAAAAGGAGCATAGACGCCCATGAAGCAGGTGCCCAGAACCAGCCTCGGTAGTGCGCAAGTTCAAATGCAGAAATGTAACCTGCACCAAAGATGGTGTAAATGTGCACATGTTCTCTATTTTATAAAATACATTGCAACTCCGCCTCTACCCTTATCCAAACTAGACCCCAGGTATACCCATGCACAAAGCATGTAAAAGGAGGCCCACACTCTTTACACACTTATTTGGGTGTGGAAACACCATTCAGTTATCTAGGTCCTAAGTTGTGGAATGATTCCCCCTCTCAAAGCGCTTCTGAAACCTTCCTCTTTTCCTTCACTTTTCCTTCTACTTAATTGTGTTAAGTTAGGTCTGTGCCTTACCTTACCTTTTGTCTCTGATCCTGCCCTCCCCTTTGCCCTTGCCCTTCCCTATCCTTCCCTCCTGGTCAGTTTCCCTATAGAAACTAAGGTAAAAATCATACAAGTAGGAAAAGCATGCAGAGACATGACTTTGGAAATGTTTTCTAACATAGATTTGTGGAAGGGTTGTATGTATATGGAAGACATGTGTGTTTGTTAGAATGGGGAAGGTGCGGTTGCGTAGGTGGAGGGGGAAGATATTCCATTTCTATGGAGAAACAGGGATGATATTTTAAGTACTACCAAAAACACTGTTGCTTTAACCCAGCAGAATCAGGATTCTTGGAATTTGTGGATTCTGCTGTCTCCGACCCCATGTGACCTCTGGCCATCACTGCTTCTCTGTATGCAACAAATATTTATATTCTCCTTCCTTGCTCTGAAAATAATTAAACAGTATTTTAGGATGAATACATTTGCTTTAAGCGAATGACCTTGACAGGCTATCACTGTTTTTATTTAACCAATCTAAAAACAACAGTCAAACTTTAAAAAAGGCAGATAAATAAGTGATCCATGGGTGTCCCCATGATGCCAGTTATGCCTGACAGCTGTCAAAGAAGAACTTGGTGAAGGTGGGAACACTATCCAGCTTATAATCGAAAGAGAAAAAACGCCTATATTGCGACCCAAATCGGGAGATGGGCGTCTTTCTCCCATGGGCGCCCAAATCGGTATAATCGAAAGCCGATTTTGGGCATTTCCAACTGCAATCCGTCGCGGAAACGGGTAAAGTTGACGGGGGCGTGTTGGAGGCGTGGTGAAGGCGGAACTGGGGCGTGGTTATCAGCTGAGGAGAGATGGGCGTCTTTAGCTGATAATCGAAAAAAAAGGCGTTTTTACTGCGATTTTGGGTCACTTTTTTTGGACCCTTTTTTTTCACGAACAGGTCCCAAAAAAGTGCCCCAACTGACCAGATGACCACTGGAGGGCATCGGGGATGACCTCCCCGGACTCCCCCAGTGGTCACTAACCCCCTCCCACCAAAAAAAACCCCACTTTACAAACTTTTTTTCCAGCCTCTATGCCAGCCTCAAATGCCGTACCCACCTCCATGACAGCAGAATGTGTTCTATCCTGTGACAGCCTTTCCCTGGTTCTGATATGGCTCTCGGGTGAGTGTGACACCTTTTCTGTTAAGGGCACTGTAGTCACCTCAGCAATGCATTGTGGTAGGTGTAGGGTATTGGGCTCCGTGATTCCACTAGCTTGTGACAAATGCTCACGATGTTGGTAGTTGGTAGGCTCTACTCCCAGGGTGCTTTTCCCTCTGCTTACTGGGTCAGAGTGTGCCCTGTTTTGTTTCCGGTAGTCCATGAGGTAGTGGCCATTTTTGTAAGCCAGTTTTAGATCCCTTTCATGTGTTAGCCACGCTACAGAACTTAATTCTTACCTTGAATGTGGCTGAAAGAGGGCATTGTACAGCATTCTGCCAGCTCTGACCTACTGCTCATCTCAGTACCAGGGAGACTCGTTGCCAGTGGGGCACAACCTCTGATCTGCAGTTAACTGTGAGTAAAGGCGGTTATTCCAATAAAGGACGTTTTCGTAGAAATTAGTCTTCAGGTGTCAACTGGTGTGCCAAGGTTATATAGCAGCAACCAGTCCTAGAGGCCTGCGTGTATGCAGGTCCCTGGAGCACTTTTAGTGGGTACCACAGTGCACTTCAGCCAGGCGGACCCAGGCCCATCCCCTCCCTACCTGTAACACTTGTGCTGGTAAATGGGAGGTCTGCAAAACCCACTGTACCCACATGTAGGTACCCCCTTCACCCCTAAGAGCTATGGTAGTGTTGTACATTTGTGGGTAGTGGGTTTTGGGGGAGGGGGAGGGGGGTTGGGTGCTCAGCACCCGTGGTAAGGGAGCTATGCATGTGGGAGCGTTGTCTAAAGTCCACCACACTGACCTCTAGGGTGGCCAGTTGGTGTCCTGGCATGTCAGGGGGGCGAGTGTACTACGAATCCTGGCCCCTCCCACAACCAAATGGCTTGGATTAGGATGTTTTTGAGCTGGGCGTTTTTAGTTTCCATTATCGCTAAAAAAAACAAACGCTCAGCTGAAAAATGTCCATTTTTTCGAAAATACGGTCTGTCCCACCTCTTCACGTACCTGTTTTCGGACACAGACGCCCATGGAGATAGGCGTTCGCGTTCGATTATGTTCCTCCACGTAGCCTGTCTCTACTCATGGGGGTGAAGTAGCCCCAGAGGTGCTACGTAAATTTAAAAAACTAGAAAACTGCAGTTTATCCACATTCAATTTATGTAACGCTGAGGGATCCACAGATAACAAAATGCCTAAATAGCGAAAGGACCCAGGTGCCCATTTTAAGGGAAGGGACTCCCCCCATTTCCTCTTTAAAGATCCATTCCCTGCCAAGGCTTCAGATTTTGTACGTTTTAATCGAAAACCAGAAAAATCTCCATATTCCTGAAAGTTTTCAAGGAGTATTGGGATGAATGTACAGGGCTCAGCAATGTATACCAGCAGATCATCTGCAAAGGCAGCTATTTTAAAAACACTGCAACCCACCTGAACATCCTTAATCTCCCAGTTACCCTGGATTTCTCTAATCAGTGGATCCTAGGTTAAAACAAAAAGCAAGGTAGACAACGAACAACCCTGTCAAGTTCCTCTATGACTGGAAAATGAGTCTGATCCTTCGGATCACTGTAGAGCAGTGGCGTAGCCAGACTGCCAATTTTGGGTGGGCCTGAACCCAAAGTGGGTGGGCACAAAATTTTCTCTCTACCCCCCCTCCCCCAGCAAAATTTAGTCACACTTTTCAGTGAGCTTTCAGAGGCCAAAACCTCCTGCCTCAGGTCAGTATAATGCTGTTACGATATCCTCTCCTGACCTAAGGAAGGAAGTATTGGTCTCTGAAACTTTATTAACACAGGTACCATATTACTTTATCCTAAATTAAAAATAAAATTATTTTCTTTACCTTTGTTGTATGGCCATTTACTTTTTCTCATTGTGTTGCTCCCAGTCTCTAGATTCTGCTTTCCTTCGTCTTTCTCTTGCCAGGGTTTTCCTGTCCGTTCATCACCTATGGCTTTTCATCTTTTCCTCACCCTTGTTCTCCACATGCCCCTTCCTCTTATTCTCCAGTCTTTCCCTACTCTGTCCTCTCCCTCTTTCCATCCAGCAGCTCCCCTCTTTCTCTCCCCATCCTTCCAGTGTCTCCCCTCTTTCTTTTGCATCCAGCGTCTCCTTTTTCTCCCTACCCTTCCACCAGTGTCTTCCCTCTTTCTCTCCTTATCCTTCCACTCATCTACCCTCTCTCCTGATCCTTCCATCTAGTGTCTCTATCTCCCCTCTCCTTCTATCCAGTGTCTATCTCTCTACCCTTTTCTGTTCAGTCTCCTCCCTCTCTCCACATCCTTCTAGTTTCTCCCCTTTCTCTCTGCATCCTATCATCCATCTCCCCTCTTTCTCTCCCTATCCTCCCATGTCCAGCAGCTCTCTTCCCTCTAGTCCTTTCTTCCTCTTCATTCCTTGTCCAGCAGCTATCCAGCCCCTTCCTCCTCTCCCTCCCATGTCCAGTAGCTCTCTCCCTTCCCACCAGTCCCTCCCATGTCCCAGCAGCTCTCCCTTCCCGTCAGTCCCTTCTTCCTCTCCCTCCCATGTCCCAGACGCTCTCTCTCTTCCCTCCAGTCCCTTCTTCCTCTCCCTCCCATGTCCCAGCAGCTCTCTCCCTTCCCTCCAGTCCCTTCTTCCTCTCCCTCCCATGTCCCAGCAGCTCTCCCTTCCCGTCAGTCCCTTCTTCCTCTCCCTCCCATGTCCCAGAAGCTCTCTCCCTTCCCTCCAGTCCCTTCTTCCTCTCCCTCCCCCTCCCATGTCCAGTAGCTCTCTCCCATCCAATCCCCTCCTCCTCTCCATCCCATGTCCAGCAGCTCTCTCCATTCCCTCCAGTCCCTTATTCATCTCCCTCCCATGTCCAGTAGCTCTCTCCCTTCCATGTCCCAGTAGCTCTCTCCCCTCAAGTCCCTTCCTCCTCTCCCTCCCATGTCCCAGTAGCTCTCTCCCTTCCCTCAAGTCCCTTCCTCCTCTCCCTCCCATGTCCCAGTAGCTCTCTCCCTTCCTCCTCTCCCTCCCATGTCCCAGCAGCTCAGCCATTTTCCCTCCAGCCCGCCCATCCACAACCTTCCCACTGCCCTTTTGTCCCACGGAGGCAGCGTTCAGCGCTTCCTTCCCGCCCTGTCTTTTCCCCAAGCTCCGCTGCATCGCCCCAAGTGGAATCCTTCTCCTTTTCGGCCGTCGCGCTGTGCTGCCGTTCACACAGGCAGCTTCGCTCCTCCCCCACTGCGTTCATCCAGCCCTAACAGGAAGTGCATCAGAGAGGGCCAGAATGGACGCGGCGGGGGAGGAGCGAAGCTGCCTGTTTGAACGGCAGCGCAGTGTGACGGCCGAAAAGAAGAAGGATTCCACTTGCAGGGACGATGCAGCAGAGCTTGGGGAAAGACAGGGCAGGAAGGAAACGCTGAACGCTGCCTCCGCGGGACAAAAGGGCAGCGACAGCGTGTGAAGGATGGGCGGGCCTGGAGGGAAAATGGGTGGGCCTGGGCCCGTCCAGGCCCACCCGTGGCTACGCCCCTGCTGTAGAGCATTTTAATGGCTCTTTATTTTATTTATTTATTTGTTACATTTGTATCCCACCTATTTGCAGGCCCAATGTGGCTTACATAGTACTGTAGAGGCGATCGCCAATATCGGTATGAACAAATACAGAGTGAGGCTGTGATAGAGTAAAGTTCATGCGTGACAGACAGATTGAGGAATCATAAGGAGGAAGAGTTAATTTATGTCCAATACGAGCTTGGGTTTTGTTGTGTTGCAGAGTTGAAGCATTTAAGTTGGATCGTTAGGGTATGCCTTTTTGAACAGGAAAGTTTTTAGTAGTTTCCGGAAGTTTAGGTGGTCATATGTTGTTTTCACGGTGCTTGGTAATGCATTCCATAGTTGTGTGCTTATATAGGAGAAGCTGGATGCGTAGGTTGATTTGTATTTGAGTCCTTTGCAGCTTGGGTGGTGGAGATTTAGGTATGTTCGTGTTGATCTTGATGTGTTTCTGATTGGTAGGTCTATGAGGTCTGTCATGTATCCCAGGGCTTCGCCGTAGATGATTTTTGTGAATGAGGTTGCAGATTTTGAACGCAATACGTTCTTTGATTGGGAGCCAGTGTAGTTTTTCTCGTAAGGGTTTCGCGCTTTCAAATCTCATTTTTTGAAATATGAGCCTGGCTGCTGTGTTTTGGGCAGTTTGGAGTTTCTTTATGATTTGTTCTTTGCATCCCACATAAATTCCATTGCAGTAGTCTAGGTGGCTTAGTACCATAGATTGTACCAAGTTGCGAAATATTTCCCTCGGGAAAAATAGTTTCACTCGTTTGAGTTTCCACATAGAGTGGAACATTTTCTTTGTTGTAGCTTTCGCTTGGCTCTCTAGTGTGAGATTTCGGTCGATTGTAACTCCAAGAATTTTCAGGCTGTCTGAGATAGGGAGGGTGTAGTCTGGGGTGGTTATGTTGGTGGGTTTGTTCGTGTTATATTGGGATGAGAGGATGAGACAGTGTGTTTTTTCTGTGTTTAGTTTTAGTTGAAATGCGTTCGCCCATGAGTTCATGATGTTCAAGCTGAATATGATTTCTTTGGTGATTTCTGTTAGGTCATGGTCTGCCCAGCACTATCCCTGCCTCCCAACCACCGGTTCTGGCACAGACCGTATAAGTCTGCCCAGCAATATCCTCACCTCCCAACCACCAGCCCCGCCTCCCACCACCGGCTCTACCACCTAATCTCAGCTAAGCTTCTGAGGATCCATTCCCTCGGAACAGGATTCCTTTATGTTTATCCCACGCATGTTTGAATTCCGTTACCGTTTTCCTCTCCACTACCTCCCGCGGGAGAGCATTCCAAGCATCCACCACTCTCTCCATGAAAAAATACTTCCTGACATTTTTCTTGAGTCTGCCCCCTTCAATCTCGTATCGTGCCTTCTAGTTCTACCGCCTTCCCATCTCCGGAAAAGGTTAGTTTGCGGATTAATACCTTTCAGATATTTGAACGTCTGTATCATATCACCCCTGTTTCTCCTTTCCTCCAGGGTATACATGTTCAGGTCAGCAAGTCTCTCCTCATACGTCTTGTAACGCAAATCCCGTACCACTACTACAAATCCCATGGCAGACACAGGGTTGTCGAGACACAGAACTAGGCCCGGGGCAGGGCCACTTCAACCGCCGTTCCTCCCCCTCCCCCCACTCGGGACACAGCTGCCACCCCTCAGTTGCTCACTCAGGCTGCCACCACCTCCCACCCCCTACCTTCCTGCATCAGTGCGTCTGCTCCTCCCGGCCTCAAATGTGGACCCATCAACAGGTCTGTCTCTCTCCTGCTCCTGTGTGCCAGAACAGGTTATCACGTTAATGCAATCATCCAGGTCCCGACAGGAGCAGGAGAGAGACAGTATTGCTATTGGAGGCAAATACAGTTATACTGTGTCAATCATACTATCCATGTTATGTGTCAGTTGCCCATATTATATACACTGTTTATTGAAGCGTTCACCTTCAAGCATGCTGTAGTCACACCTCTGCTCAAAAAACCATCACTTGACCCTACCTGTCCCTCCAACTACCGCCCCATTTCCCTCCTACCCTTCCTTTCCAAGATACTTGAACGCACCTCGAGTATTGTGTCCAATTCTGGTCGCCGCATCTCAAAAAAGATATAAAGGAATTAGAGCAGGTGCAGAGAAGGGCGACAAAAATGATAAAGGGAATGTAACGACTTCCCTATGAGGAAAGGCTGAGAAGGTTAGGGCTCTTCAGCTTGGAGAAAAGGCGGCTGAGGGGTGATATGATAGAAGTCTACAAGATAATGAATGGATTAGAGCGGACAGATGTGAAGCGTTTGTTTACACTTTCAAACAAGAACAAACCCAGGGGACACAAGATAAAGCTAGAATATGGTAGATTTAAAACAAATAGTCCTTTTTCTTTACTCAGCATGTAGTTAGACTCTGGAACTCATTGCCAGAGAATGTAGTGACAGCAGCTGGCCTTACGGAATTTAAAGGGGGTTTGGACAAATTCCTGAGGGAAAAGTCCATTGAACATTATTATTTATTTTTTTTTTTTTTGGGGGGGGGGGGGGGGGTCCGGGTTCTTGAAGTCTGGATTGGCTGCTGTCAGAGACAGGATGTTGGGCTTGATGGACCCTTGGTCTTTTCCCAGTATGGCGGTGCTTATGGTTATGTACTTATGTACTAACCTAAAAGAAGAATTGCCCTTTGAGCTAAAATTCCAGTTACAGGTCTGGGGAAAGTTGTTCAAAGGGGAGTTGGGGTAATTAGGGAGAGGGAAAGGTTTCAATGTTTACAAGTAAGCTAATAGCAGGTGCTCTGCAGCAATAAGTGAAGGTAATTGATGGGATAGACAGTGCAATGAAGTTGTTAATTACTGCAGATTTACTGCACTGATATGCTGTATTTGTTAGAGAGTATAAGTGTGATTGAGGGAGAAGGAGAGGTTGTCAGGGTGAGTAATACCAGAACACTAGATGAATGATAATTATTGTCTTAAAGTAGATTTCTGAAATAAAATGTGTATCAGGAATGAAGTGCGGCACATAGGTCACAGGTAACTGACTTGTTGTTATAAAGCAAATGCTCAACGGTTTCAAATGCATAGTAGGGGGAGGGAATAGAGTTATAATGTTAAAAACATTTCTTGGAAACAGTTCACAGCATGAGATCTTCTATATGAAGGGGCATATATTTGTCTTAAAGTGGAGGAATTGATATTATATGTATCTGCAACTGTTTTCAATAAAAACGTTTGAAATTAAAGAAATACAGTTATGGAGAGAGAGAGAGAGAGGGAGGGACAAAGGGTTAAAAGCCTTTAGTAAGAGGGAGGGAAGAGAGAAGGGGGAAAGTGTGTCTGGAGGGAGGTGTGGAAAGATGGTATGAAGGATCAGGGGACTTTGGGCTTAGAAAGCAGAATGAAGAATTGGGACTAGGAACGGCAGACAGAAAATAGAAATGGGACTGGAGAGGAGGAGGCAAGAGGAGCTGGGTAGGGGGTAAGAGGAAGAAGAAATGGCCTATATGTCAGGAAGTGTTGTTACTGGAAGGGGGCTGGGGCCAGTGAGGGACTGAGGATCCTAGGTAGGTAGATGAGGGCTTGGTAGGGGGTGAATAGGGGGAATGGAAATGGGGGACTAGGGAGTGAGTGAAAAACATTGGCTGAACAAAAGAACACAAGAGTAGCCATACTGGGTCAGACCAATGGTCAATCTAGCCAAGTATCCTGTTTTCCAAACAGTGCCCAAGCCAGGTCAAAAGTACCTGGCAGAAACCCAAATCGTGGCAACACTCCATACTACAAATCCCAGGGCAAACAGTTGCTTCCCATGTCTGTCTGGGAAAGGAAAGAGAGAGGAGAAATGGAAAGGAGACCCTGCAAAATAATTTAAGAGACTCACATAAAGAGAGCGGAAAAGAAAGTCTGGAACCAACCCAGTTAAATTGGTGCCTAGTTTTCTGTGCTTAAATATAAGCTTTTCAAGTGAAAAATTTTTTGAAAAGCTTATATTTAAGGAGCAGAAGAACAGCGCTGATGCGTGCTTACTGCAAAAGTCTTGTGCACATGCACCAGGCACGTTCCTCCCCCTTCACAGCAGGCATATAATTTGCATGTTGTTAATGCTGAGCATTGGTAAATTATTTTTGTGCGCTGTTTCTGCAGTATTTTCCGGCACTGTTCCCTATAGTGCCAGAGTTCTGAGCATCAACCCATTAGTATATAATTTGATCACCACCTAAGGAGTGCTTGCTGAGGTCTGGGGATAGTTTGAAACCCATGTTAATGTACTGTAATTGAAGCAATGTCCGTGCTAAACCACAAAAAATGGATCCTATGCACACAAGCCCTATCATGCATGTCAAACCAGTCCAGCATGACATTAGCACTTATTCACTAAAATTAGCATCAGATGCAAATTTGGATGTAGTAAATGTGTGTTAGAAAGGTGACAGGCTTTCCTCCATGCATTATTCAGTACAGACTCTAGACATCATAAAATATAACGTTGAGGAGACATTCTGTTTAACCAGATGATGCCTTAGGGACTTCAAATGAAGATGTTGGGACATGTGAAGTACAGGACAGGACTGAGAAAGAAACAGGAGGACAGAGAAGAGAGACATCAACCTGTGCTTAAGAACATAAGCGTTTTGCCATACTGGGACAGATCAAAGGTCCATCAAGCCCAGTATCCTGTTTCCAACAATGGCCAACCCAGGTCAGAAGTATCTGGCAAGATCCCAAAACAGTAGAATACATTTTATGCTGCTTATCTTAGAATGTGCAGTGGATTTTCCCCAAAACCATGTTAATAATGGCTTATGGACTTATATTTTTGGAAGTTATCCAAACCTTTTTTAAACCCCACTAAGCTAACTGGTTTTACAACATTCTCTGGCAACGAATTCCAGAGTTTAATTACACGTTGATCCCATCAAAAGCATTTCCACATTTACTTAAACAATAGAAATATATTTTCAACTAGAACATAATAGAATGTAACTGTTTTTCAACTATTGCTGTATGCTACAGTGCATTAGGAACAGTATTGTAACTCTTTCAAATAAAGGCCCATCCCATATGCCAATCAAAAGAGGAGAATCATATTGTGTTACCTAGCCAAAAGCTTGAGGTATACCTTCATAAATAGAAACACCAGGCTGAGGGAGAGGTGGGTGTTATCACGTCTAAAGTGCTTCATGAGAAGACCTTTTTTTTTTAGTTAAAATTTTTATTCATTTTCATTAGTAAATGCAAATATACATAAACATTGAACACTTCAATAAACAGTGTATATAATATGGGCAACTGACACATAGATTTACATGGATAGTATGACTGACACAGTATTGCTATTGGAGGCAAATACAGTTATGTTCAACTGAGTATAACCCATTAAGAAAAGGCTGTGGAGCTGTACAGCAGAGACCAAACTTACAATATGACGAAAGGGTACCTGTCTTCTCTGCAGCCACTTTTTCATCCTTGGCTATTAGAAAAATATTATTCCACCACATATTAAAGTCCAGCTTAGATAGATCTTTCCAACAATGGCAAATAATTTTGAAAGCGATGTGAAGTAGGATACGCATAAGTTTAGCTTTAAAGTCGTCCAAGGAAGAGGATATGTCAATAGGACCCAATATAAGAATATTATACTGAAATGGATCTGAAATAGATAACAGTTGACTGATAGTTTTCCAAACTGAAGCCCAACATTAAGTTAATAATGGACAATAATATAACAGGTAGTCTAGAGAGCTGTTCTGCAGGACCAGCATTTGTTCTCTGTAGAGGACTTCGACAATTTAGATAGTCTACTAGCTGACCAAATGACTCTATGTATCATAAACAAAATAGAGAATAAGAAGCAGATTTACTACTATTACTACTACTATTTATCATTTCTAAAGCGCTACTAGACATACGCAGCGCTGTACACTTGAACATGAAGAGACAGTCCCTGCTCGACAGAGCTTACAATCTAATTAGGACAGACAAACAGGACAAACAAGAGATAAGGGAATATTAAAGTGAGGATGATAAAATAAGTGAACAAGGGTTAGGAGTTAAAAGCAGCATCAAAAAGGTGGGCTTTTAGCTTAGATTTGAAGACGGCCAGAGATGGAGCTTGACATACCGGCTCAGGAAGTCTACTCCAGGCATATGGTGCAGCAAGATAAAAGGAACGGAGTCTGGAGTTAGATTTAGTGGCTTTTGTTGACGCTAGCCATTGGTGCTTCCATTGATCCAGAGACATATTCCCAATTCCTTTTCCCAGATGGATTCTAAGCTGCCATTAGTGGAAAAATTCTTATTCTGTAGTATTTTATACCAGTGGGAAGCTATGCTTTTGCCTTTGAATAGGAGTGTACAGAGAGACCCCAAGCTGGAGAGTCCATAGAAATTTTAGTAATATCAGTTTTGGAAGTTATACAATGAGTGAGTTGTAGCCATTTAAAAAATTGATGAGAGGGCAATTTATACTTGTACCTTAAGGATTCAAAACTTAGCAATTTACATTGGTCTATTAAATGATGGAAACAGCAAATACCAGCAACCGACCAGTCATGCCAATGAATGCATTTATTATTAATATTTGTCTGATTGTATCATTATAATTCTAGTATCATAAATGGGTAAGGAATGTATTATTTTCACTGAGAAGAAACTTCTAAGGAACCAGGACTCAACATATTCTCATGAACTTTGGTTGGCACCACTGCCATTATGCAGGGTATCGCCATAATCTTGGTTCTTTCCTGCTTTATACTTTATATATGTGTACACCAAATGAAATATTTCAGCTGTCGCTATTAGCTGAAAGATGAGGATGAAGCTCTATTCCGAGCTACTTCCAGTGTTACTCTTTGGGTAGCCATTAGGAGTCACTCTTAGAGCTAGGCTTCCTTTCATCTTCATAGCTATTATGGCTATTTGAGTCCCATTTCCTGGCCAACGAACAAGAGCCTGGGCAACAGTAAACCACTAGTCTCTCACTTGCCAGCACAGAGTTCTGCCTCCTGAATTCAGATGCCTTTTTAGGCAGATTTCGCATAAAAGCAATAGAACCTATTATTTAAGGGTTATTTATGTCCTGCCTGCCTGTTGATCTGTCCATCTGTCCATCCCTTCTGTACAATGTGCATACACAGTAGCATGACTGAGACAGAAGAATCTCCCACCTTCCCCCCACCAGTTGAAGATATAGCTGGACCAGGGCAGTGCAGCAGAGTGAAAAGCTGGCCAGAGAACAGAATTAGGAAGAAAAAAAAGAAAAGGAGAGACAGGAGTAAGGAGGGAGAAAGAAAGGAGAAGAGAGAGAGAGAGGAGAGAGAGAGAGAGAAGGCAGGCGGAGTGAAACAAGAGGGGTTAACTCACACCTCTTCCACAAGTCCCCTCTGCCCTCACACCCCCTCCACAGCCATATTCTACCACACTCTTACTCCTTTTGTCATGTAAGCACTGCCCAGTTACCCCTATGCAATTCTAGACTCACACAAACACACACAGATCCCACTCACCCACTGTGAACTATGCCTTTGAACAATGCTTAAGGCATTAGTTTCTCAAGTTGCTTAATTACCAATGAAGAATTTATTGAAGTATTAATTTCCCCACAAGGCTGAGTGTCTATTTTGTGCCAGGGCCCTGACTTTGAAACATGTGGTTGAACCTGTTCAGAGGTTTTATTACCAAATATTTTTCTTTCACTCACTCCATGCTGTGAAAATATATTTTGTGGTTAGAGCAATGGCGACACTTCAGTCATGGCTCTCGCTGTTGGCTAGACGCCATGTTTTCAGTCTGTCCTGTTAGACAGATTGTGGTTCTACCGGGCTAATGTAGCATTGACAAGCTGCCCCATGTCACCATCTATTTTCATCCAATCCTGGTTTTCTAGCAAACAAGACATTTTGGGAAAAAATGTTATAAAGCATTTTCTATATGTAAAGAATGGTTTTACACATGGAAAATGGCCCTGATAAAATCGGTGCAGTTGGATGCTGCTAGGTGGAGATGTTCTCTTGGTGTGGTTTGGGAGAAGCTGGGGTGGAGCTGTGATATTTATTTATTTATTAGGATTTATTTACTGCTTTTTTGAAGGCATAGAATGGAGGCAGTTACTTCTTCCATTAAAAGCCTTGTTCAAGAGCCAAGCTTTCACCTGCTTCCTGAAGTAGAGATAGTCTTGTGTTAAGTGAAGTCTTTCAAGAAGTGCATTCCAGAGTGTGGGGGCTACTCTGAAGAAAGCTCGCTTGCAGGTATCACATCGTGTGATGTCCTTTTGAGATGGTGTGGTTAGGAATACCCCTTGGGAGGACCTTAGTGACCTTGGAGAGGGAGATCCTGTTCTTCAAGTACTCTGAGCCATTGCCTTTAAGGGTCTTGAAGATCAGACATAGAGTTTTAAATTTAGCCCTGTATTGTACTGGTAGCCAGTGAAGTTTTTGCACAAATGGTGTGATGTAGTCATGGGGCGTAGCTACGGGTGGGCCTGAGCAAGCTCGGCTCAGGCCCACCCAGTTTGTACTGATAGGCTGTGCACTTCAGCTCCTTTCTGCCACCGCAATTCAGTTGAGCCGCCACAACGTGCAGCTTTTAAACAGCTGTCAGCACTCCGGTCCTCCTCCTTCTACCAGCCTTTTTTTATTTTTAGTGCAGGCCCTCTCCTCCTGATCCAGAAGTCAGTAGGCCTGGCCAGTCTATCTCTGCACTCCTGCGCTGTTACTCCCTTGCTCACTCCAACATCCATCTTCACTCTGGACTCTGCTGCTATGCCTTGCTTTCCTCCCCCCCCCCCCCCCAATGCACATCAGCGCCGCAGTGCTGCAGGGAAAAATCTGCTGGCTACCAGCAGTGTCGTGGCTCCTCCACTGGCCCTTGCTGGAGCAAGATCAGCCTTTTCTTGATCCCCCCAGGCTGTCCTCAGCACTCCCCTGTGGCCCCACAACAGGCACAGGAGCCAGCACCACCTGTTGTCCAGGTAAAATAAATATATTTTATCATTTTTACATATACAGTGTAACGCTGGCTGGTGGTGGGCTTCTGGTTGGGAGAGAGCTCTCTACTGCCTAGGGCAAAATAAGGTATATTTAATCATTAAATATCCCTTTTCTCCCTAGGCAGTGAAGAGCCCACCCACACTCAGAAACCCACCAACAATAAATTTTAATAGTGCCCAGGTTAAAATAATAATTAAAAAAAAGGTTGTAAATGTTGGTGGGTTTTTGGGTGGGGATGGTCTCTTCAGTGCCCAGGTAAAATAAAAACAAAAAAGAAGTTTTAAGTTTAATGTAGGCAGGTTTCTGGGTGGAGGTGGGCTCTGCAGTGCCCAGGACATAAAATAAAGTCTTATATTTTAATGCTGGTGTCCTTCATGGTGGTGGGGGGAGGAGATGCCAGAGCATGGGGGGATGGGTAGAGGGTAGTAAAGGACTAATGCTAGGCTACAGGGAGGGGTGGGGGTAGGGTAGGGCTGATATCTAGCTATGGGATGGATGGTGGGGAAAGGAAGAGCTGATACTGGGCTGTGGGGATAAATGGGGGGGGGGGAAGGGCAAGGAAGGGAAGGGCTGATGTTGGCTACGGGGCTAGACTTATGTATGGTCAAGTTTGATATAGCATGATTAACTATATTTTAAAAATATTGTTTTTTCCATTAAGTATGTTGGTGTTTATGTTGATGCAGAGCAGCTGTTGGGCAGACTGCTTAGAAGTCCATCATCAAGTGCATTCTAAGGCATTATTTAGTAGTATCCCAAGAAACACTACTCACACCTATATACATAGTGGCCACCCGTATTAGCTCTGGGCCCACTCAAAATATCAGTCACGTCACTTACAACCTTCTACTAGTCTTGTTGCAGCATTCTGAATCAATTGGAGCTGGTGCAGATCCTTTGTACTCAGACCAGTGTAGAGTGCATTACAGTAATCCAGTCTTGATGTTATCATGACATGCACAACTGAGACAAGATTTGTCTTCTAAATGTAAAGAGAGAGGCAGCGTAGTTGTCGGAAGTAGCTCTTGAAGGTTGCTTGGATTTGGGGGCTCAGCGTAAGTGTTGAATTGAGCTGTATTCCAAGGTTCCTGACTTGTGATTTGAGGGGGAGTTCATATTTCCCAAAAGAGATTTTGATGTCAGGTATCTGTCTACTTGTGTTGGGGACCCATAGAAGCTTGGTTTTACTTGGGTTCAGGCAAAGTTGATTGCTTTTAGCCTACTCCTGAGTTGATGTTAGACAGTTTATTCAGTACTGTGGGTAAGTCAGGTTCAATAGATACGAGTAGCTGCAAGTGCCTTTTATATTTGCACCTGTTTATTTTAAATATCTGCAACTCTTTAACTAAGTGTCCATGGTCATGTGTCCCTTGTGTGCAAGAATACAGAGAAAATTAGCACTTATGTGTGTAACAGCCCAAAGTACTATTATATAAGGGTACTATAGGTCATAGCTGCAAGAGGCATACACGTGGGCGGGGCTCCCATTTACACACCTACCCCCGGATTCAATAAATAGTTCCCCTTCTGCCCCCTTCCTTGGCAGCTCTGTATCTTTGGACATTTCACATAATGCCCTGTTATGAAATGACTTCCTTTGAGGCCAAAAAACTCCACCAGGCCCTACTTGTATTCCATTCTAAGCTTGTGGGACGCAGCAGCTGACAGTGGTTCTACTCCCTTTTGTAAGAATCTGCTCCAATATGAAGGACCCACTCCTGTTCTATATTCACTAAATATAATTTCTTGTCTTTGGAGCAATACTCTTTGTACATGTGAATTGTATAGAGACTGAGAATTGATCCCCTTGGGTTTCATAATTAAGCTGTCCAAAGTGGAGAAATTCTGATAATGAAACTGCAGTGAATGGGTTAGTGCCCTGCAGTATCCAAAGTTAGCCCTTTGCCTTTATCAATGAAAGCCGTGAGGCAAGAAGGTTACACATGTGTCTAAGCATTGATATTCAGCAGCACTTCACTAGATAGTGATGGTGCTGAATATCACCACTGGCCACCCCTGCAGTGCAGTGGCATATTTAAACTAGGTGCGTCAGTGGCATATGCACCCCCTATCAGACCCGCCCCCCTGCCCTTGTTCCCCCCCCCCCCCCAGCCCTCACCTTAACATCCTCTCTGCTGGAGTCTTCACCCGGGCAGCAGCAGTGGCTCTCATAGGCTTCCCATGGCCTGTACCACGACTTCCTCCCTGAACTGTCCCGCTCCTTCTGATACAACTTCCTGTTTTGTGAAGGGTGGAACTTCAGGGAGGAAGTCTCTCAGTGCAGACTGCAGGCAGCCTATGAGTGCCACTGCCTGGGTGAAGACTCCAGCAGAGATGATTTTAAGGACCTGGGGTGGGGGGTGGACAGGGGCGGCAGCAGCACGGGGGAGGTGGCACAGGGGTAAAAAAATTCCTGGCTATGCTACTGCTGCACTATCCAGTTAGTACCAGGCCAGTCCATAGCTGGAGCTTGGCCAGAGCCTGGGAGGAGCTAGTACTTAACCACTTAATGGCAATATTCACACTGCTAACTGATAAAGCAAGCAGCTAAAGTTAGGACAGCAAAAAGGCAGTGGCCATTTTGAGGCTGGACCTATCATAGGGCAGGTACAAGTGGGCATTGCTCCTGTCTGTTTACTCCCTAGACCTCTAGGGAGCTTCAAGGTAGGCCCGAGAAGCCTAAGGGTGTAGGGAGGGTTGGGAGCTCAGCCTTCATTTGTTTTTGTTTTTTCTTGGGGGGAGAGGGGATCAGGAGTGAGGAGGAGGAAGGGGATCAGAGGGGCTGAGGCACCTCTTTACAGTTATGCAGGTCCCAGCCGATATTCAGCTGGAGCCTCCATAACTGTGTTTTGCAGGTCCCGGATGAATATTGACCAAGACTTGCATAAACTCCGGTAGCCAACTCAGTAGGAATTAGTCCTGGATGTTCATTTATTTATTTATTTATTTTATTGCACTTGTATCCCACATTTTCCCACCTATTTGCAGGCTCAATGTGGCTTACAAAGACCTGTTATGGCAGCGCCATGCCAGGTTAGAGAAATACAGTTTGAGTCACAATGAGATCGAGGATGACAAAGTAGAACTAAGACTACCATGGCCCTGCAATAACATATAGGTTCCAATAACAGTAGTAAGAACCAATCACTCTTCAAACTGCACATTTCATTGATCTTTCTATAAATTTTTACCTCCCTGTTTACTAATCCACGGTAGCAGCTGCTGCGCAGCAATGTTGACACAGCCCATTCAAAGTGCATGACCGCCATATGGCGTGAAATTCTGTACTATGTGCCAGTAATGCATACCTTTATGCATGTATACCCCAGACCAATTTTATAAACTCCTATTTCTGCTTGTCAAACATTGTCTTATGTGCAGAAAAGCATTCAGAATTCCCCCTATATGCATAGACTAAAGATGGCACACACCCATATCAAAGACCAATCAGTTACTGTGCCACAAATCAGTCAGACTGACCTGTACCAAACAGAGAGACATCACACTGTCACAAGCACAACAGACAACCAACATGTCAAAGCACACTTGAAGTTCTGTTCATACAGTCATGGAAATATTTGCTATAGCCGAAAGTCATACGCTGACAGAGCAGATGTAAAGGATGTGGCAGGCACTTCTAGCCAGGGTGACTGCAATCAGTTTTACAAAGGAAGCAAAGAAGGGTGTTTCTGTTTAAAAATAAGCAGCCTCAAAGGGCAAACACTAGAAACTCCTGCGTGCTTTGCACCTGTTATTTGTGTGAGCAGTTGAGGTGAGGGAAAGTGTGTGAAATAGCATATTTACATTTGAAAATACTATCTATATGTACTGGTTTCTCCCCTCGACCTAAACATGCTCATAGAAACACCTCTTTATCTTGGGTAAAGCCTGCACATTGTGGAAGCCAATGTGGACTTTTTGCTGGACAATTTCCAATCAAATCATTTTACACAGTGGCTATGACATCATAGCTCTCCCAGCCCTGGCTAGGCTTCAGATCCAGATTCCTCCTCATAGCCACTGAGCGGCCACGCCATTCTTGCCATTGTCTCTGGATAACTGAATTATCCATATGGGAACTCTGCCAGAGCTGTGGTGAAATGTCTGCTTGGGAAGGGCCTGTTGGGTTTGGAGGTGCCAAAACAGAAAGAGTTCATACTGCAAGGAAAACATGTGAGTAAAATAACCTGAGCAAAATAAAATGCAAACCTAGTGCGTAGAAACAGACCATGGCAATCAAGAAAACGGCAGCATGCTGTTCTGAAGAGAAGACCTTACAGTGCCCCGTATACACAAAAATTTCTTCTGGGCTTGATAAGACTCCTCTAAGCATCTACTTGCAATAATCTAGTGGACACACAGTGACTCAGTCTGAGGGGTAATTTTACAAGGGTTTTTCTATATGTGAAGTCTGTTTTATATATGGGAAAGGCTTTTTATAAAATTACATGGTGGTATACACTCATATATATACACATAGGGGTTGATATTTTCAAAGTGATTTAAACAGTGAGGAGAGGCTTCTGGCCAATTAAATTGCTTGTGCAGGACCACAACATACTCATGGTGGAAAAGTTTACTTGCAGGGTAAACCAGAGATTTATAATAAAACTAGTAAAAAAGGCCCGTTTCTGACACAAATGAAACGGGCGCTAGCAAGATTTTCTTTGGCTCCCCTGCAGCCACCCATGTCCAGCGAACCTCCTCTCTCCCCTGCCCCCCCTCCTGCCACCCATGTCCAGCGACCCTCCTCTCTCCCCTGCCCCCCTGCAGCCACCCTGCCCCCCCTCCAGCCACCCATGTCCAGCGACCCTCCTCTGGACATGGATCAGCTGTGAGGCATGTTCCCCCCTCCCCCGGGTTCTGAAGTTAACATCATAATGGCTATGGTGATGTCAGCCTGATCTACGGAGCCTAGCAGACCAACTTGGAATGAGCCACGGTCCCAGGCAAGTCAGAACGTTGGAGGTGAGAATTATTATATAGGATCTGGAGTCAAAACTGGCACATTATTCAAACAACGCCACATTTTGCAGGTAAAGATTTAAGTGTAGCCTTCAAGAGATATAAGAATCAGACATGTTAGCACCATCAGTGTTACCTATGCTGCAAATGGAAAAGAGAGACACTGTTTTAGGACACTCTCCTGCTTATAATCAAAATAGAAAAATGCCTATATTGTGACCCAAATCGGGAGATAGACGTTTATCTCACAAAAACGAATAAAGCGGTATAATCGAAAGCCGAATTTGGACGTTTTCAACTGCACTCCGTCGCGGATGCGGACAAAGTTGATGGGGGCGTGTCGAAGGCGTGGTGAAGCCGGAACTGGGGCGTGGTTATTGGGCGATCAGAGATGGGCGCCTTTCGCCAATAATGGAAAAAAAATATGCGTTTTTAGCGAGAATTTAGGGCACTTTTCCTGGACCCTGTTTTTCCACAAATAAGGCCCCAAAAAGTGCCCTAAATGACCAGATGACCACTGGAGGGAATCGGGGATGACCTCCCCTGACTCCCCCAGTGGTCACAAACCCCTTCCCACCACAAAATATGCCGTTTCACAACTTCTTATTTTCACCCTCAAATGTCATACCCACCTCCCTGGCAGCAGTATGCAGGTCACTGGAGCAGTTATTAGGGGGTGCAGTGGACTTCAGGCAGGTGGACCCAGGCCCATCCCCCCCTACCTGTTACACTTGTGCTGGTAAATGGGAGCCCTCCAAACCGCCCCCCAAACCCACTGTACCCACATGTAGGTGCCCCCCTTCACCCCTTAGGGCTATAGTAATGGTGTAGACTTGTGGGCAGTGGGTTTTGAGGGGGATTTGGGGGGCTCAACACCCAAGGGAAGGGTGCTATGCACCTGGGAGCTGTTTTACCTTGTTTTTTTTTTTTTTGTAAAAGTTCCCCCTAGGGTGCCCGGTTGGTGTCCTGGCATGTGAGGGGGACCAGTGCACTACGAATCCTGGCCCCTCCCACAAATAAATGTCTTGGAGTTATTCGTTTTTGAGCTGGGCGCTTTCGGTTTCCATTATCGCTGAAAAACAAAAACGCCCAGCTCAAAAAAAAGATAAACGTCCATGTTTTTCGAAAATACGCTTCGGTCCGCCCCTTCACGGACCCGTTCTCGGAGATAAACGCCCATGGAGATAGACGTTTCCGTTCGATTATGCCCCTTTCTCCCTGCAATAGCTGCTCCATTTGCCATGTTAATCTCAAGACTAAGCTTTTTCAAGATCCAGTTTCAGGAGAGAAATATGAGTTAAGACATTTCTCTAATTGCAGATCCGAACATGTAGTTTATGTAGTTATATGTCCATTTAAACTTCTGTATATTGGAAAAACTATATGAGCCCTTAATAAGTGTATCATTGAGACCAGAACTGCTGTAAAGAGGAAGATTACAGAGAAACCACTTGTGGAACATATGGTTTTAAATAACATAGCTTTGATGATCTGTGTTCCTTGGTATTACATAAAGTTAAGGTTCACTAGAGAAGAGGAGATGTCCCTAGACTGCTTTTGCAGGAGGAACAAAGATTTATGTTTAGATTTAACACTGTGACACCTTGAATCAAACCTTTCAGTGTTTTTATAATTTCACGACTAATAAGGTCACCGTAGCAATGAAAGATAGCCATGCATACATCCTGTTTGAGAGGAAGCTTTATGAATTGATGGGTTTTGATAGTGTCATTCTATTTCTGATTTGATTATTTATATATTGAATTACTTATTTATTGATGCATTTATATATAATCTTTATTAGAAACTACAAAAGAAAAGTACAAATAACTGTAATGCAACACTTCACACCAAATACATTACCTCAAATGATACAAACAGTGGTCATTTAAATTTTCTCCCCCCCCCCCCCCCCCCCCCGTCAGAACAAATGAACAAAACAAGGTCCAATTCATTTATGTTGATTCTTCACAGAGACTTGGACCCAATATCAACATAAAAATGCAGCCCCCCCCCCCCACCCCCAGAACCCAGTGCTCCAGGTCATAAATTCAATAGATAACTACCAGCACAATGTGACAAACGGTCCCACACTGGGGACCAAACTTGTTGAAAACTCCACCAAGCTCTAGGGGATCTCCGTTGTACATACCACTCCTCCATTTCCATAAGATGAAAGAGCTCATTCCTTCAAACTGTCACTGAAGGTGCTGCATTCTGCTGCCAGCACATTAAGATACATTTTTGGGCCAAAATAAAGGCCTTATGTAAGAGGAGGTTCTGACCAGATCTGAGTCCCAAGGAAATAAAATTTGAAAACAGCAAGATGTCTGTTCAAACCCAATATCAAAGTCAAACAGTTCAGCACCCTTACCTAGAATGACTTTGTCAGTGAACATATTCAAATCATATGTAGTAATGTAGCAGGAGCAACCCCTCAATGTGGACAAGCTGATGTATCCACAATGCATGCCAGAGATGCCCGATAAGGGGAAATAAGTCTGAGCAAAAATTTGTATTGTTGTTCCTGAAAGACTGTAGAACAGGTAAACCGTTTTATGTTTTTCATGAACAATCTGAGCAGGTAACCATCACTTGTTACCCGCTGCTCACCGAAAGCCCTCATTCCAGGCAACAGCCAAGGATTCATTGTCCCAAGAGGCTACCAGTCTACGCACGCTAAACTGATAGAAATATAATCCAGCCTTGGCTTGTCTGGCCAGGATTAGAGTCTCATCAAGCAAATCCGCAGCATCCTCATTTAAAGTCACCACATCTAGGGAAGAAACGTTATGGTAAACCTACTTATAGTCAAACCAATCAAAGGACCACAAGCTTCCCTCCACCTGTAAAGTCTCAAAAGACTTCATAGTCCCATCCTCGGTTACCAGGTCTCAGACATAATGCAATCCTTGTTGTGATTATCTTTTCAAATAATGCTTCATTGCATCAGGTTCCAAGTCTCTATTGCCCCAGAGAGGAAGCAATACAGATGAGTTAGAGAAAAGCTTAAGTTGCTTACAAGGCCAGCGTCAGCCCTGTCACATGGTTTTCAATACAGGATGCACTTTAACTGTCACAACACGGGAGGGCATTTTGCTTGAAGATAATATAACAAATGGGTTGGTAGGAATCATTTCCCTTTCCGCAGTGACTGGAGTGAAGTAAGCAGTGTCATTAATCCAGTCTACTAAATATCTCATTATACAAGCCACATTGAAGCATCTCAAATCTGATAAAGCCAGGCCTCCCTGGCCTAGGGGGAGCGAAAACTGCTCTAAAGAAACCCTAGCCTGTTTATCATTCCACAAAAACTTATGTAAACTTTTCTGAAAAAGAGCTACATCCTGATTAGTAATGTACATGGGAAATGTCTGCAAAACATACAACCATTTTACATAACGCTATGCACCCATTAAGAGACAATGGCAGTGAAGTCCAGAGGGCTAAGACATCCAGAGATTTTTTTAAGTAAACAGTATAATTTTCCCCATAGGCATAAGTCACTTTACACGTGAGATAGACCCCCAAGTACTTCAATTTAGTATGTACCTTTTGCAAAGGAAAGTCTGCTCCCCACTCATCATACTGGTACCCCCCTATGACCATAGCTTCAGAGTTATCACGATTAAGCAGCAAACCAGAGATCATTCCATGAGCACTCACCAATTGCAAGATCTGAAGAAGAGAATGCTTAGGGTGGGTAAGGACAAACAACATATCATCAGCAAATGCCATACATTTCACCACTTCCTCACCAATAGGAAGACCTTGTACCATAGGGTCTGTTGCAATGTGATCAGTAAGGGCTCCAACGCTAAAACAAATAATAACGGCAACAAAGGGATCCTTGATGGGCACCCTGTGCCAAAGGAAAATAGTCAGAGAGCACACTGTTGACCAACACCACTGATACAGGATTAGTATACAAAATGTTAATCATGTCCATAAAAGGAGCCCCCCCCCCATGCCATATTTATCCAATAAAAGAAACAAATAGTCTCAGTGCACACAAAGGTTTTTGAGCATCTAGACTGACTACTAATGCCAGAATGTTCCCAGTGGCACAATGGCCCAAAGCAGCCATGACTCTGTGAACATTCCAGACTGCTTTCTGTGCATGCACAAAGCCCACCTGGTCAATATGTATAAGCCCAGGAAGAAGCCCCAGCCCCACCAACCTAGTGGCAAGAATCTTTGCTATGAGCTTAATTTCAAAGTTGAGTAAAGAAATAGGTCGATGCAAATCCACTGATGTGGGATCTCAACCTGGCTTAGGCAAGACCACTATAACAGAATAATTTGCATGAGGTGGAAAAGCAGCTTCCTCACAGACCTGACCATAATAAGTCGCTAAAGGCAATGAAACATGCTCTTGTAAAGTTTTATAGAACTCCGCACTCATGCCATCCGGTCCAGGAGATTTTGCCAAAGGGGCCTGCTTTATTGCAAAAAGGATCTCCTGAGCCGCTATCGATGTATGCAAGACCTCTGGGGGCTAATTTGAGGCAAGACCAAAGAAGATACATAAGATTGAACCTCCCCAATATCCACTGAGGACTTTTGGTAAAACCGTTCAAAATATTGGGAAAACAACTGAGTCAATTGGTCTGTATCTGTAATGGATTTTCTCTGATGACTAATATCTTTTCAAAACCTCAGGCCCTCCCAAGTGAGCCAGTAACTTCCCAGTGTAATTACCATAACAATAAAGTTAATACTTATAGTACAGCCTCTGCTGCACCACCTTCCCTTCGACATATACACTCAGAGCTACCCGAGCAGATGCAAATTATCTCGGCTCACAGGTGAAGGATGGGAGATCCACTCCCACTTACACTGGGCCACCTGGTGCTCCAAATACAGCAGTTCCTTGGCAAATGTTTTCCTCTTGGCAACAACATAGGCAATTGTTTCCCCCACAAAACCATCTTCGTTGTCGTCCAAAATAAAACAGGATTTGATTCATGTTGACTATTGGAGGAGTGGCCTAGTGGTTAGGGTGGTGGACTTTGGTCCTGAGGAACTGAGTTTGATTCCCACTTCAGGCACAGGCAGCTCCTTGTGACTCTGGGCAAGTCACTTAACCCTCCATTGCCCCATGTAAGCCACATTGAGCCTGCCATGAGTGGGAAAGTGTGGGGTACAAATGTAACAAACAAAAAAAAATTGTCTTCCAAATAGTACTGCCACTTTTTAACTATATAAAGTTTATACTGAGAATCCCAATCTACATGGGATGGGAAGCACCATGCACCTGGCCGTCTCTCCCCCAATACTCCTTGCACATCCTGCCAAATCAGAGCTTGATTAGTTAAAGTAGAGAAGCCTATGACAGCATCCAACACCCAACAGAAGTATGAGGTCACAAAAGTATAATCCAACTAGGACATAGTCAAATGTACCCTTGCAACATGTGTGTAATCCTTATCAAGTGGGTGCAAAAATCCTCCAAGGGTCCACCAGATCTAACACTTCACAAAATTGTTGTAAACCCTGACTTGCCCTACACTCAGTGGATACTGCCCCATCCAACCGATCCATAGAAGGATCCAGTGCTATATTAAAATCTCCCAACACTACAAGAGGCAGATGTAAATAAGGCCCACAAGTCTTGATTAAATCCTGGAAATAGGAAAGGGCAAAAACACTGGAAGCATAAACACTGAGGATGGCCAACTGAGCTCCATGATGGATTTGGATTGGGATATATTTACTGAACAAAATCGCCACTCCAGCACTACAAGTAGTGCCAGAGGAGTAACACATATCCTCAACCCAACTACGTTTCAATTTTATATGTTCTTCATCCATTAGATAAGTTTCCTGTAAACAAGCAATATGAATGCTTTCCTCTTCAACTCTTGCAAAATTTTGGTCTGTTTTATTGACAAGTTAATGCTCGCCACATTCCAAGAACAAACTCTTAAGGAGGTTCCCATAGACAAACCACACTTTCCATACCACTGATCATATCAAAACTTTTCGACTGAGCCCGATGCCCGGCACCCATTGGGCCCACCACACAGCTCAATAAGTCACAAAGTCCCAACACTCCAATCAACACTACCAACTCATGCACACCTAGAGTACCTCCCCAAAGCTCCCTACCCAGTTCCCACCCCTCCCCCCTGCCACACAGCCCACCCCCCAACCCACTCATACACCCAAAAAGAAACTCTCCCATGGACATCTACCCCCACTTCCATACAACACACACAATCACTGCCCCACAAATTCAACATCTTCTTACATACACACACATCCACTGGCCAGAAGGTACACAAAGTAATAAGAAATTATTAAACAGTATCTATAACCAACACATTGATCTATCCAGACACTGTAACCCACTGTATTCCCTGTCAATATGTAACTAATATCCTCAGAGAAAGTCCCAACATAAAGTTGTCCAGAGCTGCCAAAATGCCCAGAGTGCCTCCACACCACACTCCAGGCACCCAGAGCGACATAGCCTAGGCCTAGGCAAAGTGTCCAACAAATGCCCAAGCAGCAAAACTATTTGTCCCACCATAAAGGTCACTCCATTGACATTCCTGGCCCAGGCCAAAACACAGATTGTAAAGCATCACCTGCTGTATCTCTAGGCCCCATCACTCAGTCTGGGCCAATGAGGAGGGACCCCCACCCAGGATCACCGAGTCCAAATAGGCCTCGGCCTATGCAGGGGTGTCATAAAACACTGTTCATCCCACATGCATGACCCGTAGCCTCACAGGGTAGAGTAAAGCGAACCAGACTTGATGTTTGAAGAGGGCTGAATAATCCTGGAAACATAACATCTTCTGATTGTCCTTGTGCAAGGTTTTTCCAGCATGGAGGGCCAGCAAGATTTCCACCTTATGTACGTAGTTCAACACCCTCAATATCACCATGTGAGGCCGAGCCCCTTCAGGACTCTGAGCCCCCATGCAATGGGCCCATTCTATCCTAAACGGGCCATGCTGAGATCCAAGCTGTAAAGTTTGTGGGATTCAAGCCTCTAAAAAGGTAAGCAGCTCTCCATCCAGGCGCAAATTATTGTGCCTCGCCCTATTCTTGAGATCTTCCAGTTTATCCAATAGGGCTCACAGGTGCTTATTCATAGTTTGCTGTTTAGCCTTGACACGCTGTGGAACCTCTTCCACCACTCCAGTCCAGTGCTGCATTTCATCGACTACTAGGACCATGATATCAATACGCTCATGGGCATTGTCTATCTTATCAAAGAACAGCTGGAGTTTCTTACCTATGGCTGCTTCCACCGCCGCCGCTTCCTTCACCACTGGGATTATTTCTGCAGTCCATTCAGAACTCACAGTGGACTCAGCAGATCTGGACTCGGTGCCATTTTACTTTCTGAGGACCTGTCCTTATTTTGTTCTTTACACAGGGGTTTTGCAGCCAAAACGGAGGTATTCACGCTCCCACTCAAGCTGACTCCCCAGGTATCACTCCCGGTAAGTACCAGTGAAATTTTGAGCTGAGAAGGCTGTTTATCTTGCAAGTTTTTGGAAGGGAGGCGAGGAGCAGCACTAATCAGCATCCACTCAGCCTCATGGCTCCACCGGAAGTCATTTATTGATGCATTTAATCTTCATGTAACATTTTAATTAATTTATTTATGTGCAGTGCACTTTTTCTAGCAAAAATGGTGCCAGTACTCAAATGCCAGGCCACCCTTCAGAGGTAGGGTGATCACTGAGGGACCCACCCCACAATAGCCAGACCCCTGCAACCAGTCACAGAATCTATGACAAGGCAGAATTGGTGTGTAGAGCCTGAGTTCTTTCATTAAAACTTGGGGACATTGGTGAATGTACTCAGTACCCCCAAGTACCCCCTCAAAAAAAGCCCTGTTTATGTGTTAAATGAAGCTTGTATTTTCATGCAACACTTTATTTTATCCCATTTGTATGTCATATGTATGGTTCATGAGGGTTTTAGAAGGCTTTCTCATTATTAAATTCTGGATTTGACTTGTTTTTATGAGTTTTAAAGCTTTCCGTTTTAAGCAGTGACTTGTAACCCTCTTGTGCAATGCAGATAAGCTTGACTGAACAGCATGGTTGATTTCTCAACTGGCTAGTGGAGAAGTGCTGCTCTGTTTACAGAGTATGGCAACTCTGAATACTTTCACTTTTTAACTATGCTTTTAAGTTTTTTGTATTGGCATTTTCTTTTATAAAATGTGAGCCTGTTTTGAAAAACAGGTTTGTTGTTGGGTTTTTTCTTTTCGTAATTTTAGGCTTGTAGATAGATTTATAGTACAAGAAGAAGGTGTTTTAAAACCCCTGTAGGTATGTGTGCTTCTTAGTCAGCGTTTTCACCCTCTTTTGCAAATGAGAAACCATACATATGTGCATGTTTGTGCCTACATTTGTTCATGCTCCATTACACTACACTTTACAGTAAGAGTAAAGATTAACTCGGCAAGACAATGTCTAAATAGATCAACATCACACCATACAATAGCTGCACTTGTATACAGTAGATTTTTTATTATGATTTTGATTACTATATAGCTTTCTTTATGTACTTTTTATGCACTTTGGTTTGATTTGAGTTATATTGTTCTTTCTTTGAATTTGTTTTGTATGTCTGAATTGACAGTCTTACCCCTGACGCAGCTCTTTTAAGGTGAACTTGACCATGTCGGGTGATTGTGTTTAATAAATTTCATACTTCTACACCTACTGGTGTGCTTACTTGCAGGGTAAGCCAGAGACATATAATAAAATCTGAGTCAATACTGGGCATATGATTCTGGCTGCCCAGTGCCTAGATCTGACAGTGCTTAGTTTTGGAAAAGGAAAAGTTGGAGCTGTGTTCACGGTTCTCCTTCCTGATGGATGATGTTCGATGTGTTTCAGATATAGTCCTGGTTTGAATGTGGTTGATATTATTATTGATGGTACCTAACAGTTTGTTAAACAAAAATTTTTTAAAAACCTAATAAGAACTTTTTCAAGTACATTTGAAGCAAAAACCCTGCGAAGCAGTTGGTTGGACCATTAGATGTTTGAAATAATTTTATAATAGGGCACCTAGGTTTGGAGATGGAGAAGGCACCTATTTCAAAAAGGCACATAGGTGCTAATGCGTATTTAGAAAATACTAGCACACATCCTGCAGAAATCATACCTAGATTGAAGATGAAGACATTACTCCTGCTGAAGAGTAAGTGTAAAAGCGTATATTTTATGTTTGAATATCATAGCCAATAAAAATCTCACCACAGTGAATCTTATTTTTTTTTTAAATAACTACAATATTATAGGTTGAGAAAATCCAACATTGTCAAAGATAAAAAAATGAATGCAGTAAATTCCATATCAGAAAATCAACAAAGCAGATTGTTATGAAAAAATGTAATTTATTAATAGATATTAAAATTTATATACAGCTGTACTGTATATAATTTTTAATATCTATTAATAAATTACATTTTTTCATAACGATCTGCTTTGTTGATTTTCCATCTTGGAGTTTGCAGACCGTCTGCCCTTTTGCTTTCTTGGACCCCCCCCCCCCCCCCCTAAATTCCATATCGGACAGACCTCACAGAGGTTTAGATTAAGACTGAATGAACACCGCACTTGTATTTCTTACAATAAGAAGGCTTTGTTAGTTTCACATTCTGTACAACAGCATCATCAGTTTGAAATTCTCAGATGTTTTATTGTTGACCATATACCGATCAATTACAGGGAAGGAGACCAGAAGAGATGTTTACAACCCATAGGACAAACAAAAAAAACAGTACCGCGGGCCTTTAAAAATGGAACACAGTTCTTTAATGAATGAGCCTTGACAAAAAGACCCGACACGGGCCGTGTTTTTGTGTTTTGTATTCTATGTAGACCCCTGATGCAGGTGCTAGTCACCGAAACACGGCCCGTGTCGGGTCTTTTTGTCAAGGCTCATTCATTAAAGAACTGTGTTCCATTTTTAAAGGCCCGTGGTGCTGTTTTTTTGTTTGGACTTTAGTTTGTACTTTGTTCCCTCTCTTTTGTTACCTATAACCCATAGGAGCCATCTTTTCAAAATGATTGGGGGTGCTAAACTCAATGGAAATTACTTCTCTCTGGATACAGTCAAGAAATGTATTCAATACTGGGAGTGCTCAAGCACCCACAGAGCTATGTTTACAATGAAGAGAGCAGCAATGGATTTTTAAAGTAAACACTGTGGAACTGTTTGGTTTAACCAGGGTTGTCCAACCTTGGTCCTCTAGGGCCGCAATCCAGTCGGGTTTTCAGGATTTCCCCTATGAATATGAATGACATCTATTTGCGTGCACTGCTTCTATTGTATGCAAATAAATCTCATGCATATTCATTGGGGAGATCCTGAAAACCTGACCTGGCGCGGGCCGAGGTTGGACACCCCTGATTTAAATACTGAGGTTGAATGGCACTACTTTATTTTTAAAAGAATCTAAAATTTAGAAGTAATAAGAGGTAATATTTTGTGATTGAGCTAGTCTGGTTAATGGAGGTGAAAGTAGTTTTTTAATTGGCTAGCTCGATATCAGCATTTTTATAACTAACCAGTCATTTTGTTTTACTTATTGCCCTAGGTTAGAGGTTCTCAAACCTGTCCTGTGGGAACCACATGAAATAGATTTGCATACCATGGGGGTAATGTATGCAAATCGATCTCATGAATATTCATTGTGGATATCCTGAAAACCTGACTGGCCGGGGTTTCCCCAAGACAGGTTTGGGAATTACTGTTCTAGGTATTAGTTCACCAAAGAGACAGTAAGTACAATCAATATTTTTATAATATGGCTTTTTTGCTGGTTTGTTTTTATTCTTTTCTCTTTTTCCTTAGAATTTGTTCTGGTATACAGAATCCCTGAGGCAGCTACAAAATAAATTGACTGTGAAACCCTGGCCACTGGTGGAGAGAAACTGGATAAATACAAGCTAAGTTCAGGATTTATTGCTTTATGAAAGAGCTGATGTTTTATAAGAAGTATATTTCACTCTCTGGACTTTAAGATATTCAGCTGGTGGGGCTGTCTGCTGCCAGCATTAAACACAGATATTCAGTGTCAGGCCATTTCCAGCGATTGGCATAGAATATCCAGGTTTATTTTGACAGCTAAAAAATTAACTGGCTATGCCAATATTCAGCATTAACTGGTTAACGTTTTAGCGGTCAAAGATGGGCCTGTTATTTAAGCGGCTTATTTTTGGCCATGTGATAGAGCCGGTTAGGCACTGAATATCCGTGCCTATGTCACGCGATATAGCCAGTTAGGGCCAGATTCTATATATGACGCCTAAAATGAATGTGCGGTAAGCAATACCACCTAGGTGTATTCTATAAAATCCGGTCAAGATTTACGTGCGGTATTTAGAATACACCTAGGCATAATTCATGCACCTAGAACTACACTGCACCCATTTACACCAGCGAAAGCCTGTCATAAATCCCTGCACGTAGATTTAGTCGCACTGGCTCATATTCTATAACTACATGCGTAAATTTTGGAATGTCCATGAAATGCCCATTTCTCGCCTCTAACCATGCCCCCTTTTTGCTGCACGCACTAGAATTTAGGTGCAATGCATTACAGAATCCATTTAGGGTATTGTGCACGTAAATTACAATTATTATCAACTAGTGCTTATTATTGCTTGTTGAGAGTTATTAACAATGCTTATCACCTTGTTAAGGGCCTCTTTTACTAAGGCACGCTAGCATTTTTAGTGAGCACTAATATTTAGGGCATGCTAATGGACGTCACTAATGTTTAGCATGCCCTAAATATTAGTGTGCACTAAAAACACTAGTGCAACTTAGTAAAAGACCCCCTAAATCAATTAAGAAACACATGTTGTTATAGAATACACCTGGATTTCCGCACAGCAATCTAGGTGCATTACATAGAAGCTGGCAGTTAGTGGCTAGCTGCTAACTGGGATATTCAGCGGGAGATAACCAGTTATCTCCCAATGAATATCCACAGTTAGGCTATTCCTGGCTGATTAAATAGTTTTGAATATCAGGGGTAAGCTTTGGATGGGAAAGGGTTTTTTCAGCCGATGATTGATTGTGAATTTTGGTTGAAGAATTACCTGACTTTCTGAGGCTTTATTTCCTTCCCATTTAAAATGTTAGTGCCATTTATTGGAATGGATAAGTGTATGCAGAAGATATTTAAGACATGAACATTGTTTAAGATTGAAGCAGTTTCTTAGGTGAAAGTTTTTCTGAACTCTGTGTGGTTGCTCCTTTGTTCCACTTTCCCTATATATTTTTGAGCGTTGAGTTACTTTGCTTTATCTTAAATGCCTGAATTAAATACTGAAATCATGAAAGGTTGAGAACCACTGACTTAGGAAATCGTACTAGGGTGGGAAGAGTGGTGAGAAAACGGGTTAATAGATCTTGAAAAGATGAGTGTTAATGCTTCTTTTGTTACTCTTCTTTACAACTCTACGATTAAAGTGTCTATTCCTTTTCTTTATAATGAGAGTTTAATGCCATGAGGGTACGCAGCCCTGTGGGGGTCTTTTACTAAGTCACAGTAGCGTGTTTAGCGTGTGCTAATGATTAACACGCACTAAACGCTAGAGACGCCCATAGGAATATATGTCAGAAAACAAGCCTAAGGCTCCACTACTTAACACAAGTCCAAAAGATGATAACACTTGAAAACCCTAGATGTTGGGCTTGTGATATATGAATCTTAGTTTTTGTGTTTAGAAGACCTCTGCTTGTCGGAATCATGGGGCATGCACAGGTTTTAGCCACCACTTTCCTATCATCACCGGTCTTCATGTATATTTTTTAATTATTTAGTTTTATATTGTGTTATTATACTCCATCAAACATTAACTTCAAAGCATCTATCATATACAGAGTAACTCTTTGCGCCTTCTTGGTGACACACTTATCTTAATTAAGTTGTTTCCCAGGGGAATAATTTGTCTGACATGACATCAGGTTTCGCCGCTTGCCTATTTCAAGGATATTTCCCCATATCGGTACCATACATTTCTTAACCGATCAAGGAATATATGGGCATCTCTAGCGTTTAGCGAATGATAATTAGTGTGCGCCAAAAACGCTACCACAGCTTAGCAAGAGGCCCTATGTATAACATAGTTGCATACTTAGGGAGTCTTTTACTAAGGCGCGTTTACATTTTTAGCGCACGCTAAAAATAGGCACACTCTAAACATTAGAGACACCCATAGGAAAACATTGGCGTCTCTAATGTTTAGCACATGCCTATTTTTAGCGCACTCTAAAAACGTAAGTGCGCCTTAGTAAAAGACTCCCTTAGTCTACATATAAGTCCAGGCAGTTTAAGTTATCTGTTGAAGATGATACAATGAGGGAGGTGAGGGCCACATTTGATACCTGGCACCCAGTGCATCACTTTTTGTTTGGTCTGGTGTCGATCTTCTTCATGTGTGTTATTTCTTTATTGCAAAATTCAACCCCCCCCCCCCCTTAAATAATGATATACATTACTGGAAAGAATTCTATATATGACTCTAAAGTGAGCCTGCATTTGCCTTGGCTGGGGAAGTCTGTACTGCAGAGGATCTCAGGAGGACACTGGGTGTATACCTCTCTACAGCTCAGTGCGGCCACATCTAGATTCAGGGTCCTAGTTTGCCAGAGTCACATCCCTGTGCGGCTTGAGGGGCACATTGGTCTCTGATGCAAGATACAAAGAAGACAGATATACTCATGTGACTCCAGTGGGTACTTGTGTGTATCCTGAAGATTAGCTCATAGGATTGACAAAGAGCCTCAGGAACCCACAGCTTCCTCTGTGTGTGGAACCAGAGGACTCTGCTGCAGCTGCTACCCTTTCTGGCAGCCACAGATGAACCTGACAGTGCAGTCATTTTGTACGATATCCATGTTTCATTCTCCACTCTTACTCTGGCATTCTGGTAACACTGTTCAAGATTGAGGATATAAAGACAGCAAAAGGTACACAACCAGGAATGCAAAACACAAACTTATCAAGGATCTTACAATCTAGAAAAACCGGGGAAAGAACAGGCAATATGGGAGTAATTCTGTCTTGCTTTTCCATGGGTAAAGCCTGTTTTACATTCAGAAAAGGGCTTTTATACAGCTGTGTGGCCACTATACATACTAAAAGTAGGCGCCAGTGGCACAGCAGAGGCAGAGGTGCAATGTATGTACATCAGTAAAGTCTCGATTATCTGATGTAAACAGGACCAACCATTGTCGGATAAGTGAAAAGTGGGATAATATAGAAAACAATGGTAATCCCTCGAACAATGCAGAAACGAAGGCTGTAAAAGCAAGGTCCCAGCTCACAATGGTGTTGTTTTGCTGTAAAAGCAGGATCCTGGGTCTGAATAAATTGTCTCAGGTGCGAAACTTCCCCTTGCACTACGCTGGAAAATGGAAAGACACATGATGATGTCACAGGGGGGAGGGGGTTCTGTCAGACATGCCAGATGGTTGGATAACCGTTTATATTGCCATTGTGCAACATAGCCGCTTATGTGCTGGTTTTTAATCCATCAATATTATTTACATTTATTTTGCTAAAATGGATGTTTATGCTGCACACACTCAGTACATACTCATCCATTTCTCCTGTATTTCAGAACAGGCTTTACGTTGGCAGATTCTGTTCTAAAAGACTGGTGAAACTTGAGAAACACTGATCTGTACACCTCGATTCCTACTTCTGTGACCTATCTAAAAGGAGGCTGAAAATCTTTCACCCTGAGTAGACTTAGAATATGTTCTCCCTTTTCCAAAAGGATGATGTCTGGGGAAAAGCTATAAGGTGCCAGCTATATTTCTGTTTCTCCAGCTTCACAAGGATGTTGTTTTGCACTATGGATTTCCTGTGCTGAGCAATGCAAATGGAAACCTGTTTCTGAGAAATCTCCTAGCATTGATGTAGTACCATAGATTTTTGGTGATGATTTATTTATGTCGATGAGGATGAAACAGCAGCTACAAATAGGCAGTTGGCCATCAGTGTCATTCATTCTGCCCTCTTCCATTTGTCCACTTATAAGTGCTTAAGTGGATGGTTGGCACAGCAGGACCTCTCTGAACCTTGATCCCTCTCTGATGCATGTTGGAGTTGTGTTTATAAATTTCTTAAGTGGCAAAGGAGCCGGTAGGATAGCATGCGGTATCAGGGAAACTGCCCCAAATGCATCAGTTGCAAAGAAGAGAAAGTCTCTCAGAGATACCAGTGCATTGAGCTGCAGTGTAACAGGTCGGTTGTGGCGAAGTGTACTTTAAAGCAAAGGACTGCGGGCAGGATGGCTGCTTCTGTAGGTATGCAAAATTAAACTTTTTTGTTTACCACCATGGAAGATTGAACAAACGTTTCATCAACGTGAATCTGATGATGTACGTAGCTGTAGCAGTTTGAGCTGGAATCTATTGTACCTTGTTTGCAGAGTGTAATAAGGTTCCCTAGGAAGCAGCTCAGTGGCACTGTTCTGCGTAAGAACCCAGGCTTGAGTGTAGCAGGGGTGTAGCTGCTATGGGGCCACGGGGGCCTGGGCCCCCATAGATTTGGCCCTGGACCCCCTACCGACAACCCTCTCAACCCCCCCTCCCGCCATCAACCCGCCGTTGCCGACGCCTACCTTTGCTGGCGGGGGACCCCAACCCCCGCCAGCCGAAGTCTTCTTCCTTTGTTTCAGGTTTCTGAGTCTGACGTCCTGCATGTACAACGTGCAGGACATCAGACTCACAGAAACAGAATGAAGCCTTGCGATGGCGATTGTGACGACGGGCATGGGGGGGTCGAGAGGGTCATGAGTGGGTGGAGCCTGGAGGTGGTTCTGGCGTCGGCAATGGCAGTGGGGGGGTCGGCGGGATCGGCAATGGCGGCGGCCAGACGGGGGGGTCGGCGGCGGCCAGGCGGGGGGGTCGGCGGCGGCGGCAATGGCGGCGGGGGGTCGGCGGCGCTGGGAGGGAGCTAAAATGTGCCCCCTCACCTCGGCTCTGGCCCCCCCCCCTTACGGCGAAGTCCAGATACGCCCCTGGAGTGTAGGCTGCCAGGTCTATCCCTACTTAGAGTTCTGCTCATCCAGAAATTAGTGCTGATTAGCAGAAAGGAAGGTGGCAATCGCCAGATAAAACTGGATATAAAAAAATGTCTCATTTATGCTGTAGAGCAAGCACTTTCAGTTATTACTCATCTAGGGGGTAGATTAATAACAGGGCACCTATGTGAGGTCCAAAAATAGATGCCAATTTTACAAAGGTTATATGATAGAAAAAGATCCAACAAAATCTTCAAATACACCCCCAAAATAATACATGTGTATAAAGTAATTTCAGCATAACATGAAATATAACTCAAAAAAGGTGCAGCAAAAAGGGAGCATCAGAACTGGTGAGAGGAAAACAACATGTGTTGCCTCAAAAAGCGTCCCACAGTTCAGTTATAGGTCCCAAAGCAACTTATTCATTTACTTTTTTTTTCTTTTAAATTCTAAGGGCCCTATTTACTAAGCTGCGCTGTAGGTGCGCTAGCGTTTTTAGTTTGCACTAACGCTAGAGACACCCCCATATATTCCTATCCTATGGGTGTCTCTAGCGTTAGTGCACGCTAAAAACACTAGTGCAACTTAGTAAACAGGGCCCTAAGAATCATGATTATAACAAAAAAAGAAACCACTTTACTTAACTTGAGAGCTGACAAAGGTGTACACCGAAGCGATCACGTTTCAAGCTCCAAGCTCTGCATCAGGGCAAGTTGCTCTCAAGAACGTATCAAATTATTTAGTGCATGCATTTCAACTCCAAGCCATCAATTAGCTAACTGATTAAAGTTAGCACAGCAAAAAGGCTGTCCTAAGCCAGTTTGCTAATCGTGCAGAAGACTGAATAACAGCTGAGCTTTGTGGCTGATTCTATTAACAAAGCTTGTTCCCAGAATATCTCCCCCTCCCCTCCCCACACACACATGATCTTAGTCCTCTCAATCCCCCTCACACATGATCATTGACCTCACAACTCTACCCCATGATCATTGCCCTCCCACTTCCCCCCACCACACAGATCTATGATTGTAGCCCTCCTGAACTGGGGTCCGGGATTGGGGCTAATCTTGAAGAGAGAGGTTCAGGAGAGCTACAATTAGGTATTTATTTATAGCATTTATATCCCACAATATTCCCACCCATGGGCAGGCTCAATGTGGCGTATGTGTGGGAGGGGGGTTAGAAAGCAATGATCATGTTGGGGGGGGGGGGGTCAAGAGAGCTACGATCATGTGTGTATGGGGGATTCAAGTGTGGAGATGCTCTAGGTGGGAACAGGCTTTGTTAGTAGAATCGACCACAAAGCTCAACCAATATTCAGCCCAGCTGACTAAATATCACACCTGGATTTTAAAAAGGCACTGAAAACTCACTTGTTTCTATAAGCTTTTTGTTGATGTTTGATGATGGTTTCTTTATATTTGTCATTTTTTACTGTGTTGAATATGGGGTTTTTTGTAAGCCACTTAGGAGTATGTGGGGTATAAATACATAAAAATAAAATTACAAATTTTTGGTCCTGCCCAGAACCCACAGACAGCTTTGATGTTCAATACCGGTACTCTATTATTGTATGAAAGAATTACTCATAGGTCCTGAGTGACTTTGCAGGGTTTTGTATTACTTCATCATATGCCTGGTACTGGATTTTGGATCTTGATTTGGATTTAGCTCACACCTTTGTCAGTAGTAGCTCAAGTTACGTTCAGGTACAATAGGCATTTTTCTGTCTCAAGAGAGCTTACAGTCTAACTTTATACCTAAAGCAATGGAGGGTTAAATGACTTGTCCAAGTTCCCAAGGAGTGGCAGCAGGATTAAAACCCCTGGCTTCCCTGGTTCTTAGCCAGCAGCTCTAACCATTTCTTATAGCTAATATACAGATAAGAGATATCACATATTCCAAACATGCTTGGTAACTTAACAATAAATTAAAGACCAGTAGATCTGAAGCCTGGAGGTGATTTGGAAATCTGCCAAAAATGTTGATTGGTGAATCATTTTATGGTTGCCAGTAACCATAGGAGTTTTGTTACAGTGCTGCTGAGCATTACAGTTCATGTGGTCAACAGGAAGATTCTGGTCTGAGGGTCTCAGCATGACTAAGAGCCAAGTATTAAAGAACCTACATATTTTTCCAGAATTCTGCAAATATAGTTCTGTTTAATGTGTTATATTATTGTGGTGCACTGTTTTGATTTTTTTGGGAGGTACATAACTCCCTGGAGTGTATACAGTGTACATAATACTATCAGTAACAGAGGTACTGGGGGTGGCAGCTGGTAGACAGTGAAGATATCCTTCTGTGCTGCGTTCTAAAGTGCCCCCACTGTCTCTTTACTGCTGACATAGGTGTTGCCCCCCCATCCCAAGGATTTTAAACTTGCCCTGCCACCACCACCCGCATTCCACCCCATCTCAGTCCTTCCTCAAACAGGTGAGTCACTGACCACCTATCCTTCAGGAAGTCATTTAACTCTCCATTGCCTCAAGCACAAACTTAAATTGTAAGCCCTCTAGGGACAAGAAAATACCTACTGTACCTGAATGTAATTTGCCTTGAGCTAGTACTGACAAGTTGTGAACCAATTCCAAATCTTTCTCTTACAGAACAGGAAACACAGGTTTGAATACTCCTTACCTAGCTAATGGCTCAGTGTGAAGGACTGCCAGACTTAATGATATTATAAAAGGTACCTTTTTTAAAAAGGTAACATAGATGTGAACTAACATGGCTACCATTCCTGGGCAAGATTCATATGTAAAAGCTACTTGGTCTTCTAATATCAAAGTTTACAAAATAGCAGTTACTGAGACTAAAAAACAATATTTTGGTAAATTTATTTATTTATTTACCACCTTTTTGAAAGAATTCATTCAAGGCGGTGTACGGTAAGAATAAAACAAACATGAGCAACAGATAATTACAGCAGTAAAAGTATTCAAATAACAATACAAAGTGTGGCGTGGAGGGGCATAATCGAACGGAAACGCCTATCTCCATGGGCGTTTATCTCTGAGAACGGGTCCGTGAAGGGGCGGGCCAAACTGTATTTTCGAAAAAATGGACGTTTTTGAGCTGGGTGTTTGGTTTTTTTAGCGATAATGGAAACTAAAAACGCCCAGCTCAAAAACGTCCTAATCCGAGCCATTTGATCATGGGAGGGGCCAGGATTGGTAGTACACTGGCCCCCCTGATATGCCAGGACACCAACTGGGCACCCTAGGTCAGTGCGGTGGACTTCAGAAAAAGCTCCCACATGCATAGCTCCCTTACCACGGGTGCTGAGCTCCCAACCCCCCTCCCCCAAAACCCACTACCCACAAATGTACAACACTACCATAGCTCTTAGGGGTGAAGGGGGCACCTACATGTGGGTACAGTGGGTTTTGGAGGCCTCCCGTTTACCAGCACAAGTGTTACAGGTGGGTGGGATGGGCCTGGGGCCACCTGGCTGAACTGCACTGCGGTACCCACTAAAAGTGCTCCAGGGACCTGCATACACGCAGGCCTCTAGGACTGGTTGCTGCTATATAACACTGGCACACCAGTTGACACCTGAAGACTAATCTCTCCGAAAACGTCCTTTATTGGAATAACCACGTTTACTCACAGTTAACTGCAGATCAGAGGTTGTGCCCCACTGGCAACAAAAGTGGTGATAGGGAAGAAGCTGGAAACTACAGGCCGGTAAGCCTCACTTCGGTTATTGGAAAAGTAATGGAAGCCATGCTGAAGGAAAGGATAGTGAATTTCCTGGAAGCCAATAAGTTGCAAGATCCGAGACAACATGGTTTCACCAAAGGGAAATCGTGCCAAACAAATCTCATTGAATTCTTTGACTGGGTGACAGGAGAATTAAATCAAGGATGTGCTATGGACGTCATCTACTTAGATTTCAGCAAGGCTTTTGACACGGTTCCCCACAGGAGGCTCTTGAATAAACTAGAAGGGCTGAAGATAGGACCCGAAGTGGTGAACTGGATTAGGAACTGGTTGACGGGCAGACGCCAGAGGGTGGTGGTAAATGGAGTTCGCTCGGAGGAGGGAAAGGTGAGTAGTGGAGTGCCTCAGGGATTGGTGCTGGGACCCATTCTGTTCAATATATTTGTGAGTGACATTGCCGAAGGGTTACAAGGTAAAGTTTGCCTTTTTGTGGATGACACCAAGATTTGCAACAGTGTGGACACCCCGGAGGGAGTGGAAAACATGAAAAAAGATCTGAAGAAGCTGGAAGAATGGTCTAACGTTTGGCAATTAAAATTCAATGCGAAGAAATGCAAAGTGATGCACTTAGGGAGTAGAAATCCAAGGGAGGCGTATGTGTTAGGTGGGGAGAGCCTGATAGACATGGACGGGGAGAGGGATCTTGGGGTGATAGTATCTGAGGACCTGAAGGCGATGAAACAGTGCGACAAGGCGGTGGCCGTAGCGAGAAGGTTGCTAGGCTGTATAGAGAGAGGTGTGACCAGCAGAAGAAAGGAGGTTTTAATGCCCCTGTATAAGACGTTGGTGAGGCCCCACCTGGAGTATTGTGTTCAGTTTTGGAGGCCGTACCTTGCGAAGGATGTTAAAAAAATGGAAGCGGTACAAAGAAAAGCTACGAGAATGGTATGGGAGTTGCGTTCCAAGACGTATGAAGAGAGACTTGCTGACCTGAACATGTATACTCTGGAGGAAAGGAGGAACAGGGGTGATATGATACAGACATTCAAATATTTGAAAGGTATTAATCCACAAACGAATCTTTTCCGGAGATGGGAAGGCGGTAGAACGAGAGGACATGAAATGAGATTGAAGGGGGGCAGACTCAGGAAAGATGTCAGGAAGTATTTCTTCACGGAGAGGGTGGTGAACGCTTGGAATGCCCTCCCGCGGGAGGTGGTGGACATGAAAACGGTAACGGAATTCAAACATGCGTGGGATAGGCATAAAGGAATCCTGTGCAGAAGGAATGGATCCACAGAAGCTTAGCTGAAATTGGGTGGCGGGGGGGAAGAGGGGTTGGTGGTTGAGAGGCTAGGATAGGGGAGGGCAGACATACGGGGTCTGTGCCAGAGCCGGTGATGGGAGGCGGGACTGGTGGTTGGGAGGCGGGAAATACTGCTGGACAGACTTATATGGTCTGTGCCCTGAAAAAGACAGGTACAAATCAAGGTAAAGTATACACATATGAGTTTATCGTGGGCAGACTAGATGGACCGTGCAGGTCTTTTTCTGCCGTCATCTACTATGTTACTATGTTACTATGAGTCTCCCTGGTACTGAGATGAGCAGTAGATCAGAGCTGGCAGAATGCTGTACAATGCCCTCTTTCAGCCACATTCAAGGGAAGAACTAAGTTGTCTAACGTAGCTAACACAGGAAAGGGAACTAAAACTGGCTTACAAAAATGGCCACTACCGCATGGACTACAACAGGAAACACAACAGGGCACACTCTGACCCAGTAGGCAGGGGGAAAAGCACCATGGGAGAAGAGCCTACCAACTACCAACATCGTGAGACTGTAAAACAAGCTAATGAAATCACGGAGCCCAATACCCTACACCCACCACAATGCAATGCTGATGTGACCCTGTACTGCACCCGATAGCCATATCTGACCCAGGGAAAGGCTGTGACAGGATCGAACACATTCTGCTGTCATGGAGGTGGGTATGGCATTTGAGGCTGGCATACAGGCTGGAAAAAAAGTTTTTAAAGTGGGGTTTTTTTGGTGGGAGGGGGATAGTGACCACTGGGGGAGTCTGGGGAGGTCATCCCCGATTCCCTCCAGTGGTCATCTGGGCAGTTGGAGCACTTTTTTGGGACTTGTTCGTGAAAAAAAAGGGTCCAAAAAAAGTGACCCAAAATCGTGGTAAAAACGCCTTTTTTTTTCCGATTATCAGCTAAAGACGCCCATCTCTCCTCGGCTGATAACCACGCCCCAGTTCCGCCTCCACCACGCCTCCGACACGCCCCATCAACTTTATTCGTTTCTGCGAGGACTGCAGTTGGAAATGCTCAAAATCGGCTTTCGATTATACCGATTTGGGCGCCTTTGCGAGACAAACGTCTATCTCCCGATTTAGGTCGCACTATAGGCGTTTTTCTCTTTCGAAAATAAGCTGGATAGTATACTACTTACAATGCCAGCACAATATGTAATAGAACATTTTAATTGATAGTGAAGGGTAAAGCAAAGATGGAACATACAGATAGGTAAGAGAGTAAGAGGAGCTGGAAAACAAGGTGACAAATTTAAAGAAAGGTGCACATGAGGTCAGAGAGATGGTTAAATATTAATTGGAGATGATAAACCAGATTTGAACATGCTTTTTAGAATATTCAGTAACCTTATAACATCTTCTGCTGTTAGTATTATATCAGAAGAGCAGCAACCTACAGCTGAAAATGTGGCAGATTATTTTGTGGATAACGTAAAACAGATTAGATTGCCATTGATTCATTCAGTGCCTGATTTTATAGGGGTTGTTCAGGATAAAATACATTCTTATTGTAATGATATAGTAGATTATGGAAATCAGTTGAGACATAGTAACGTGGAGGGGCATAATCGAACGTCGCCAGCCAAATAGATTGCCGGCGATCTATGTTGGCGGCGGCGCTACAGCTGGTCGGAACCGTATTATCGAAAAAGATGGCCGGCCATCTCTTTTTTTCGATAATACAGTTTAGCCCGGCCAAATGCCGTGGAGTTCGCCGGGTTTGAGATGGCCGGGTTTGTTTTTCAGCGATAATGGAAAGTTATGTCGGCCATCTCAAACCCCAGCCAAATTCAAGGCATTTGGCCGTGGGAGGAGCCAGCATTTTTAGTGCACTGGCCCCCCTGACATGCCAGGACACCAACCAGCCACCCTAGGGGTCACTGCGCTGGACTTCAGAAAAGCTCCCACGTGCATAGCTCCCTTACTTTGGGAGCTGAGCCCCCCAAACCCACTACCCACAAATGTACTACACCCACTAAAATTGTTCCAGGGACCTGCATACAGCCTCTAGGACTTATTGCTGCTGTATAACTTTGGCACACCAGTTCACACCTGAAGACTAATCTCTCTGAAAAAGTCCTTTCTTGAAATAACCACGTTTAGTCACAGTTAACTGCAGATCAGAGGTTGTGCCCCACTGGCAAAGAGTCCCCTGGTACTAAGATGAGCAGTAGGTCAGAGCTGGCACAATGGTGTACAATGCCCTCTTTCAGCACCATTCAAGGTAAGAACTACCTTCTCTAATGTGGGTAACACAGGAAAGGGAACTAAAACTGGCTTACAAAAATGGCCACTACCGCATGGACTACAACAGGAAACAAAACAGGGCACACTCTGACCCAGTTAGCAGGGGGGAAAAGCACCATGGGAGTAGAGCCCAGTACCCTACACCCACCACAATGCATTGCTAATGTGACTCTGCAGGGCACCTAACAGAAAAGGTGTCACACTCACCTGAGAGCCACATCGCAACCAGGGAAAGGCTGACGGAGGATACAACACATTCTGCTGTCATGGAGGTGGGTACGGCATTTGAGGCTGGCATACAGGCTGGCATAAAAGGTTTTTAGTTTTATTTTTTTAGTTTGGAAGGGGATTGGTGACCACTGGGGGAGTATGGGGAGGTCACCCCCCCCATTCCCTCCAGTGGTTATCTGGTCAGTTGGGGCACCTTTTTGAGGCTTGGTCATGAAAATAAAAGGACCAAGTAAAGCCGGCGAAATACTGCTTAACACTGCTTTTTTTTTTTTCCATTATCGGCGAAAGCCGGCCATCTGGTAGCCACGCCCATGCCCACCCATGTCCCGCCTTCGCTAATCTACCGACATGCCCCCTTGAACTTTCGCCGGCGAAGCGATAGGAAAGCGGCGATGCAGTCAAAAATGCCGCTTTCGATTATACCGATTTCGCCGCTTTTAAAAAATCACCCGCCATCTCCCGATTTGTGTCGGAAGATGGCCGGCGATCACTTTCGTTTATAAGCTGGATAGTAACATAGTAGATGACGGCAGAAAAAGACCTGCATGGTCCATCCAGTCTGCCCAACAAGATAAACTCATATGTGCCACTTTTTATGTATACCTTACCTTGATTTGTATCTGTCTTTTTCAGGGCACAGACCGTATAAGTCTGCCCAGCACTATCCCCGCCCCCCAACCACCAGCCCCGCCTCCCACCACCAGCTCTGGCTTGGGTGATGCGCCAAGGGGGGGGGGGTTGTCTGATGGCTGTCTGTGGTGCTGCGCTTGTCGTTTGATGCATCGCTCCCTGCCACTTGCTCCGAGCAAGTGGCAGTGAGGGGTGCACTCAGCTGATTCCCAGGCAGGGGAAGGAGTAGGGAAACACACGGAGCAACTTGCCGAGATTGGGTGCCAGAGCCGATGGTGGGAGGCGGGGCTGGTGGTTGGGAGGTAGAAAAGAAATTGAAAATTTTGGCAGGAAAATCTAGTATATTGGATAAATGTCCTTTTTTCTTAAAACACATTCCTTCAGAACTGGCTAGTTGGTTGACTACTTTAGGTATTCTTTTACTAAGCCACTTTAGTGATTCCCATATCGCAAATGAGAGGAAGCCCGTAGGAATTGAATGGGCTTCGTCTCATTTACTGCACAGGAATCGCTAGCGCGGCTTTGTAAAAGATGCCCTTAGTAAATGTTTCCTTGGCTGAAGGAAATTTTCCTTCGGACTTGGGAGACATTATATTAACACTCATTCCTAAGTCTGAAGGAACAAATTTGTCAGTAGTGACCAACTTCTGCCCGGTAGCTAGCATACCTTGGATTACTAAACTTACAGATTCATTTGTTGCTTCATAGGTTACTTTTCTTGATTCATTTCAATGCCTGCATAGTTCACAGTATGGCTATCAACTATTACATAGCACTGAATCATTACTGTTAAACATCAGTAATGCAAGTTAAATCTTAAGTCAAAAGATTCCATCAGTTCTTTTGCAGTTCGATATATCAGGAGCTTTTGATACAGTGAACCATGTATTGCTCTTGAATAGGCTTCTGGAATTAAGGATCTCAGGAGAAGTTTTGAATTGGTTTAGGGGCATTCTTAAGAACAGGAAGTATTGTGTCACATTCCTGGAGCCCTGTTTATGGAGTTCCTCAAGGCTCATCATTATCACCAGTATTGCCTAATATGTTCATGAGTTCCTTAGGTTTTTGGATAGAATCTTTGCGATGTTATGTCTCTTCATATGCAGATGATATATTTTTTTATTTTAGTTCTATTTAAGTCAGACGCAGAGACACAAATTTTAATACTGCATTGTATTGAACAGGTACGTTTTGGGGCATCTAGTAATTTATTGAAACTCAACACTGCTAAAACAAAGATGCTTTATTTTAATACTACTTTGTCTGATATTCCTAAACCTATAGTTTTGAAAACAGAAGAACAAATGAATTATGACACTGCATCAAGAGTATTAGGTTTCATCCTAGATTTTCAATTGACATTGGAACATCCTATATAATAATTCTCACCAACAACGTTTCAAATGTGTGACTGCTTGTGTCCATGGCTCCTGGAGTTGCTGAGCTAGACTCCGTAGCCAGGCTGATATCACTCACAGCTGATTCCCAGGCGGGGGGAGGAGTAGGGAAACTCCTCCCCCTGCCTGGGAATCAGCTGAGTGCACCGCTCACTGCCACTTGCTCCGAGCAAGTGGCAGGGAGTGATGTATCAAACGACAAGCGCGGCACCGCAGACAGCCATCAGACAACCCCCCCCCCCCCAAAGCACATCAACCCCCTCGCCACCTGCAGCTGCCACTGGTAATGCTGTCCGGCCACTGCTGCTTCTCCTGTTGAGCAGCAGCGACTGCTACAAAAAGAAAAAAAGCCATAAATGTTTTTAAACATCAAGCGCGGCACCACAGACAGCCATCAGGCATTGGCTGTCTGCTCTGCAGCCGCTCCTCCTCTCGCCTCCACATCACTGCCCCTGGAGTAAGACCCTGAAGGAGCACAGCGACGTGAGAGGCGAGAGGAGGAGCGGCTGCAGAGCCGACAGCTAATGCCTGATGGCTGTCTGTGGTGCCGCGCTTGATGTTTAAAAACATTTATTGCTTTTTTTCTTTTTGTAGCAGCCGCTGCTGCTCAACAGGAGAAGCAGCAGCGGCCGGACAGTGTTACCAGTGGCAGCAGCAGGTGGCGAGGGGGTTTGATGCGCTGGGGGGGAGGGGGGGTCGCTGGACATGGGTGGCTGGAGGGGGGGCAGGGGGAGAGGAGGGTTGCTGGACATGGATGGCTGGAGGGGGTCCTGAGACCAGAGAGGTGGAGGTGGGGAGGGGGGCCCTGCGAGAGGGGGGTGGGGGCACACACTCACTCACTCACTGTCTCTCACATACACTCTCTGACACACTCTCTATCACTCTATCTCACTGTCACACACACACAGTCTCACACACACAGACACTCTGTCTCTCACACACTCTCTCTCTCACACAAAAACACACACTCTCTCTGTCTCTCTCTCATTCTCTGACACACACACTCCATCTCTCACATACACACTCCAAGGAAAAGCTTGCTAGCACCCGTTTCATTTGTGTCAGAAACGGGCCTTTTTTACTAGTCAATTAAATAATTTAAGTAAAATCTTTTTCAAATTGCTCCATTTGAGGGCAATTAGGTCACTATTCTTCCCAGCTCATTTCCGTTTGCTTGTTCAAGCCATAATTTTGTCTCAGATGGGACTATTGTAGTTCACTGTATGCAACTTATACAAAATACGGTAGCAAAATTAATTTGTAAGAGGAAGAGATACGATCATGCAACTCCTCTGTTGAAAGACGTGCACTGGCTGCCTGCTAGAGCATGAGTCGAGTTTAAGGTAGCATGTTTGGTCCATAAAATTATTAATTTTATGGCTCAAGGTCAGTTACTGTCTGTTCCTAGCTTTTGATCAGCTTCTCATTTTGCTTCTTTAGGGTTAGGTTTTCCTCCTGTTCAAGGAGTGTGTTTTAAACTATATCATGAGGTTCTTTTACTTATCAAGCAAGTAAAATATGTAACTTGGTTCCACCTCAAGTTAGAAGTATTTCTAATTATGTGTTGATTAGGAAAGTAAATATTATATGACTGACTAGCTGATGGTTTTATATTAATAATTAGGCAATAAATAGAAATAAATCAAAACATAGAAAAGAAAATAAGATGATATCGGAATTAAGCAAATGTTGACAAATATCAGAATATAAAGTGACCCCTCCGAAGGGACACCACCTTGTAGTGGTGGAGGGGCTTCTGTGTTTCAGTGACTCAGAGGGCTATGCTGAAGGGTTGCCCATATCAGACAGGCCTCTGAGGAGAAACCAGACAAAGAGTGTCCCAAACTGGGAGAGTGGTAAGATGGCGACCTGAAGTTCGTATGCCCAACGGCCCAGCTGCCCTCTGAAGTTTCGTATTCTTTACGTAAATTTCCTCTCTGCAATTGCAGTTACCTTAACTGAGAGGAAGGGGACAACCGGCGGTCAGCCGCTGATGGCCAGCATTTTGTCCCCTGAGCAGCAAGTGTGGGACTGCTGCACAACAAACTGCCCACAGATGAAAGGATTGGCAAGTCCTCTGATTAGCGCCGGTGAAGGAGCGTCAACGTTCTTGGACCTGGAAAAAACAACTCCATCGCTCCCGAATTATTCAACCACCATGTCCAAAGGAGTGGAGGAGTGAGTTAGAGGCATATGCTGAAATGGAGGATGTTTACAGCAGAACCCAAATCGGCGGAACCACTCCTAAACACCTAAGAGAAATCAACTTGGAGTTTTTGGCTCCCGTGGAGGTTACATTGAATACCATCTGGAAGGAGCTTCGGGACCTAACGGTGGCAGTAAATAATTTTGTTTCAGATATAATTTTATTAGAGAGTTACATGGACAATTTAACTGAACCCTTTGAGAGTGAAAAATTGATATAACAAATGATTCTACACGAGCAAGAAGTGGTTATGATTTTGAAAATGATAATAGACCAGAAACTTTGAATAATAAAAATGAATATTATTATAGATGATTAATATCGAGATTATTGTTTTTCCCAGAGTTCCGGGTATAACTCCTAAAGTTTTCGTCAGCAATATTTCCTCAATTATTACTTTAGAAGGAGTGAAGCCTGTGAAAACTGGGATTACTTTAATCAGTGGGATTTGAATTAGAGATTTAAGTATATGTATTGTTAAATAACTTCTGGTTTTTAAAAGAGAAAGAATGTAATCAGATGTATTATTTCTAACTAATATTGGACAATCAATAAGTATGTTTTTCAATAAAATGATTTGATGATCAATGTGGAATAATGAATTAGACGAGTAATATCTGGGTATAATCAGGTTAATACCACTTTTTTTTCTGTTTACTGTTTAATTGATCTCCTTGTCTTGTTTCACGCTCCCTATTTAGTGGTTTAAGGAAGAGAATAGAATTACCTAACCAATTGTTTTTAACCATTTTTTATATATTTTCATTTATACATGTATGTTTAAATCTTTTTTATTATCATTGCGCAACAAATGGCAACAGAACGAACACATATACAATTAACAGTGAAAATCACAATGATCAACATCTAGCCAAGCATCAACTTGTCTTTTACATTTTCTCCCATCCCCCCAACCCTTCCCTCCATCCGATCAGCATATCCCTCCCCTTCTCCCTTCCCTTCCCTCCCTATCCGCACAAGATTAATAATGTTAACAGTACTATCACTATTAGGTACTACGAATTGAGGATTCTACTTCTTGCAGTGGGTTGCAAAGTGTCCCAAAAGTTCGCCCATATTTTCTGCAGTGTCCGACCTTCTCTTGATGTCAATTCTTGAATTCCGCGCCTCTCTAACTTCAATAATTCAATCATTTGTATCCTCCAGTCCGTTATGGACGGTGCTCTACTGTCTCTCCAGTGCAGTAATATGGCTCTTTTCCCCATCAAAGCTGCCCTCTGTAGGAAAGCGTGAAGACCTGAGGGAGTGGGTCCAGTACTCTTGAATTCTCCAAAAAGGAGTAGGGGTTGTCGCTGAATTTTATGACCCCAATATCTCCTCATCTCGCGCAGTATCTGTGCCCATAGCAATGTCGTGTGGCAGCAAGTCCAGAACATATGTCCAAGGGAAGCTTGAGCGAGACCACACCACGGGCAGATATCAGACTGGCCATATCCTGCTTTAAAGGCTCTGTTTGGAGAAACATAAAGCCGAAGGGCAAATTTATATTGCAGTTCCCAAAAGCGGGTGAAGACCGAGGTACTTTGTATGGAGGTCAGGAAACCTCTTAATGTATCTTCCGTGATCTCCACCTTCAGGTCTGCCGCCCACTTTATCGCCACGGTTCGGTAATCTATGTCCTCTGTTGAGTCTTGTAGGTATCTGTGGTGGTATTTCAGGGGCACTGGGTTCTGTGCCCCTAAAGTCAGTGCAGTGTTTAAAATGTCCTGAACATCCTCACTTAAATTCATTTATACATGTATAAAATTGTACATATTTTGATCTGTTATATTTTGTTTGATTTTAGACCCCTGAAGAAGGCCGGTTGGCCGAAACACGGACCGTGTAGGGTCTTAATAAACTTTTTTGGTGCTCTTACTCTTTGTGGTTTCTATGTGGTCTATTTTGGTTTTTCTCCAGCTTTCTTTGTTGCTTTATGTGTTTTGCGGGAGACCTGGACCTTCCTTTTGTTGAAATAATTCCTGTATATTACTTTCTCAGTATTCCCGGCAAGTTGTTTTATCGCTTGTAAAAATTTAAATGGTTATTAAAAAAAAAAAAAAAGAATATAAAGTGAAACACAGAGGCATTCCAATGACAGTCTCACAGGAAAAGGGAGGGGTAGGTTAGATAAGAAACAGGGAGAGCTGGGTGGATGAAAGACAGAGAGAGATGTATGGCAATAAGACAGTCTGATATTTGTCAACATTTATTACCATTAAAAGCGGACTAACACGACTAACACACCACTTTACTCATAATAATAATTGTAACCGGCTTTGATTCCATGCAGATACAAGCAGGCTATAAAAGCCAGGATTAGATTAGATTACCCAGAGGTGAAACGGGGTCAGCTGGAGTTGTTTCAAATCTCAGTTTTATTGGAGGAGTAGCCTAATGTTTAGTACAATGGGTTGAGATCCTGGGGAACTGTGTTCAGTTCTCACTGTAGCTCCTTGTGACCCTGAGCAAGTCACTTAGGGAACCTTTTACTAAGCAGCTGTAAACCCACCGCAGGCTTGCCATGTGGCAATCCAGAATTATCGTCAGCACAGTTCCATCCCCAGCATGTGGCATTTCTAGCACTAGCAGAAATACTTGAAAACTATTTCCACAGGGGGTTACCCGACAGTAATCGGGCAGCGGTTAGCACCGGGTTTGCACAGGAGCCCTTACCGCCACATCCGTGGATGGTAGTAAGTGCTCCCCCCCCCCCCCCCCAAAAAAAAGGTCATGCTGAAAGTGCAAACTTACTGCAGGGCCATTTCATTTTTGGCCATTTTTACCCACTGCGGTAAAAGGGATCCTAGGAAAAATGGCCACTGCTGCTAACGCAAGGCCATTTTTACTGCAGCTTAGTAAAAGGGCCCCTTAACCCTCCATTGCCCCAGGTACAAATAACCTTAGATTGTGAGCCCATTAGGGACAGAAAAGTACCTGCAAAAAATAGTATATGTAAACTGCTTTGACTGTATCTACAGAAAGATAGTATATCATATGTGGAATAAACATAACCAATCTGATACTTTTGCTCTTGACCCTGAAAAAGATTAGGACCTCAGGATGAAAGTCCTATTCCTACCATGAGAATCAGGATGTATCCAAATGTAACTAAAGGTGCACAAAAAAGGAGAAGGTGAGTTTTTTTGGAAGTGTCACGCCTCACTGAATATAAGACTATCAGGTCTGAAGTAAATGTTCCAACTGTCCAAAGACCATGCAATAGGCTTTGCACAATTTTCAAAGCCAAAGTGTGCATGTACCTTTGCATTGAAACTTGCTGTAGGAACAAAGTACACGCAGGCACAGGTACCTTGCTTTTTCTGCTGGTGAACTTCGGCTGGAAAAATACACGTGCAGATCTGAAAATGCAATCTAAGAAAATATAGAGGTCATTTTTAAAGCAGTGCACATGGCGATTTGCAGTTCAGAAGAGATGCTGGATGCAGCACATTGAGAAAATAATGAGACTGCAAAATAAAAGATAAGTACTGTATATTAGTGTGGGCAACATTTATTTTGCTTTGTTCAGCTTATTATGTATCTATGGAAGGAATTTTGTCATTCATAGACATTGATAATGTGAAAGTGGAGTTTTTTTTAATGATTTATGATTGAAAAGAACCTCCTACGATTCTGAAGATGTCAGACTTACAAATAGGAGTGACTCTGATATCCACTGAAGTCTTTTTTCTTCACTTTATATACATTGTTATTGATATATATCTCCCTAGCGATACAGAATATGTTCTAAGGTAGAAATTGAGTGTGGATATATAAAAAAAGTATTTTACCCATGTTAACTGACCGCCTGAAAATTACCCTTCCTCAAGGTGGCTTTCAACGACATTGAAAGGAGGGGTATGTTTAACTCAACAATTGAAAAGAATCTATGCACATTCTTTTCAATTGCTGAGTTAAACATACCCCTCCTTTCAGTGTCGTTAAAAGTCGCCTTGAGGGAGGGTAATTTTCAGGCTGTCAATTAACATGGGTAAAATACTTTTTCCCCATGAACACTGCTTTGAAACATGGCCTCTATATTTTCTTAGATTGCTGGCCCCTCAGGGTCAGGGAAATAACTGAAAGTAACTCACCTTGAGCTACTACTAAAAATAAAAAAGGCACGAGTGAAATCCAAATCCCATTCCCTCCCAAAATTAACTCAAATTTTTTTATTTGGTTACTCAGCAAAGGTTGTGTTCAAACTGCAGCTTTATGTTTTCCAAATATCTATTGATTGAGAATGTTAGCTGTAAAATCAGTATTAAAACTTCATAAGGATTTTTCTCTCAGCACTGAGTATTGTACTGACTTTTATGACTGCAAGTATTTGTGGCATGACACTGGAAAGTTCCCTGACTTTTGAACCTCATGTAAAACTGCTGTCAACAAAAGTGTTTAGATTACTGTGAAAGTTAAAATGCATTACATCATGTTTTGATCTAGAGTTTTTCAACTGTTTATACAGTCCTTACTGATGGTGCATTTGGATTACTGTAATGCTATTTATGTTGGATACAGTGCAGCTATTCGGCGACGACTGCAGACGTGACAAAACACTGCAGCTCAAATGATTTGTAAAACCTCTAGATTTGAAAGTGCTAATGCCATTGCTTTCTAGTCTTCTTGGGTTACCAGTGGAGGCTCACTCGATTTTTAAATTGTGTTTTGCTTTTTTGATTCTTTATGGTATGGCTCCACAATACATGGTACCACTGATTACTATGCGGGATAAAATTATGCTGTTGATTCTAGGCATTTTCTAAGGTTTCAATCTCCCTCTCCTTTAAAGGTTGTATACAAAACAGAATTTACACTGACATTTTCTTACCAAGTAGCTAAATGATGGAATATATTACCTACATATATTACAGCATCAATCAAATTACGCGACATTCAGAAAATTGCTTAAAACTTGGTTATTTCAAAAGTTTGTTTTATCATGATTGGTGTTGACTCTAGTCTTTTATTGATTTATATATTCTAGGGTTTTGTCCTATTCTTTATTGATTGTGAGCCGTGCTGATCTAATTTTGGTATGTGTGGCATACAAGCATTAAATGTAATGTAATGTTTGAACTTATTTTATGACTTTCTTTCACATGTCTAGACCATCTATTAGCTAAGCAAGTTACATTAATACATACAGGGGAATCCAATATGGTCGCCACATGCTGGACTGCTGCAGACTCTTACCTTTTTGTCTAAATTTTCCTTATTATGGCTCAGTGCAGAGGGAAGCAGCCAGGTCGACTTCCATAGCCCCCGGCAATGCCGGTACTTAGTCCTAATGATGCATTTGTAGCCCCCAGGGGAGAGTTGCGGTCTGGAGATTCTCCCACTGGGACAGGCACCTCACGGAAGAGAGGAAGGCTGCTCCCCTGAACTCGAGGGCCCTGCCCACACAGCCATGTGCAGAAAGCTCCCAGTTCCTGTGAGATGGCATTTAAAGTCGGAGCAAAAGGTTTCCAAACAGTCAACAGAAAGGAACATATTATGGAGCAGTGTGGTTCCCTGCAAAAAGCACCCATAGATCAATGTTCAGCTGTGGAAATATGACCTGGAGAAGAGAATTTTCCTGTTACCATTTAAGGTGCTGAGGGCAGTTTGGAGGTAGTAAATGAGCATTTTGCTTTTCATTTACCAGAGACATTAAAAACTAGACCAGAGGTGATGACATTTGGTCAGCAATTTCAGACCTGCCCAGTGGTTAAAAATCAAACAATGCAAATGAAAGAATTAGAAGTAAAAGTCTTATGGACTGAGAGAAAATTGTGTGGAATTAAATCCATGACTTGAAGAATGATGGACACTGAACAAACTGCTACCCAATTTGAGGCAGTCCAAACAAACATTATTAAGGATATAACTGGGATTAGAGCAAAGTTGGAAACTACTGTGAACTCTCAGGAGTGTAAATTTGAGGTTTGTAAACTTTCCTCATAATATAAAAATCCCCCCTCGGGAAATGGTTAAAACTGTATTTTTTGGATGTACTTCAGCTACCTATGGACCAAATGCCAAAAATTTTGAAAACATATCTACCTTTTAAATAGTGAGGGCTGCATTTGTCAACTGGTGTCAGACTTGTGAATTCTTGTACCAAGTAGAGCACTGCTGAGCCCGGTACTCGGACCAGGTTCTGCTTGGCGGCAGGACAACCCCGGGTTTCACCTGCACTGACCGCTGTTCCCCAGAGGTTGAGCCCCTAGGTGCGGGCAGCCTGCAGGACTTACAAGACGGAGCTGGAAGCAGGGTGGTGAATATATCGGCCAGGCAGGCAGCAGGCAAGAGAGTGATCCAGGTATAGGCAAAGTCAATAGACAAACAACAGGCAAGAGAGTAATCCAGGCTCAGGTAAAATCAATAGGCAGGCAGCAGGCAAGAGAGTAATCCAGGTTCAGGCAAAGTCAGCAATGAGGGACAAAATAGAGAAGAAGCAAACTACTGGGCAAGTAACACCTACCAAAGTAGAAGCCGAAGCATGGAGTCCAGGAAGAGTTCAGCTGATAAAGTGCTGGTGTCTGACATCAGCAGAAACCAGCAGGGAGAAGGAGCACAGCCATCGGACAAGAGCAGGGGGAGGAGGAACCGGAAGACCAATAGGAGAGAAGCAAGGGAAGCCAGACAGAGGGAGAGCAGACACAGGTGCGTGGAAGCAAAGCAATCAAGGAGCCTGGAACCACCGTCTCTCTGAACAAACCAAGAGAAGAACTACACACACATAGCTCAGGGCTGTGCCAGTCAAGTGTGCGTGTCGACGGGACCCCCGCGCAGCCCGAGGATGCCGTTTGCGTTGAGGTAGGGGACATGTCAACTGGTGAATTAACTGATGATTCTCTGGAAAACTCTCAAGAAATGGTTTTTCATTCAGGACTTGCATGTGTAACGTTGCTGCTTACTTTGGGTACTAAGACTGATAGAGATTGGCTTCTTAAACACTATTTTAAGAATAGAGCGCAGCTGTTTATAAGAATTAAGGAGAAATTAGATCATACCTGCTAATTTGCTTTCTTTTAGTCCCTCTGGACCGGCCCAGATTGTAACTGATGGGATGTGCATACCTTCCAGCAGGTGGAGGCTGAGAATTCTGACTCTTCAGAGAGCGCCAATAAGAGCCCTTGCTAGTGAGAGAAAGATTCAGTGTATTGTACCAAAGCAGGAGAAGACAGAGTCCATTCTGTGCATCTGGGAAACTGAGCAGCCAGCAACACCAGACCAACACCAGGCCCGTGCAAAGAACCTCCAGTGTCCCCACCAAGAACAAGAGGGTATCAAAAGGACTGCATAAACATTGTAACTTCTTTTTTTTTAAGGAAATTGAAAACGCAGCTTTCTCTGAGAAAAAGAACAGAAGTCCGAACTAAAGAACAGTGGTAAACAATCGACTGACACCTACCTGAGCGGGCTCTGGGCCGGTCCAGAGGGACTAAAGGAAAACAAATTAGCAGGTAAGAACTAATTTCTCCTTCCTTAGTGTCCCTCCAGACCGGCCCAGATTGTGACTGATGGGAAGTAATAGAGCAGTAAAATCATGGGTAGGACCCTAACAAACCCGCTGTGAGGACTTGAGCCCCGAAAACTGCATCTTGACGACTCTGAACATCCGATCTGTAATGCTTACAGAAAGAATGCAAAGTTCCTAATCTATTTCAAGAATCTCAGAAGTGGTGAAGGCAGGTTGTTTTGCTGCGACCTGTGGTTCATCAGATAGGAGCTATGTTCTGTCTTAAATTTCCGTGTAAATGCATAATACTATATTAGTCCTCTAAATATGTATTTTGGGATCCTACACACCTAGCTGGCTTCATGGCTGCTAAGAGCATACCAGAACCTCCAACCAGATCTCATAAGGGCTCTTCTAGGCTGACATACAGTTTCTGTATTTTTCCTTTTAGTTTTATAATTCCTTCTTCTTTTCTCTTTCTTTTATTGTTCCCCCATATTGAGGACCAGAGCTGGATACAAAAATTTCCTTCATTCTATTTTAATTGCCTGGAAAGCTAATTTTTGTTGCTTTCCTTGTTGTACTTCAGCTTTTCTGTACAATGTTAATTGCTTGATTTGTTATTGATAATTTTATAAATAAATTTTAAAAATAGTCCAGATATTTAAAAAACATCAACATTAGCAAACAAACAATCTGCACCGTGGTTTCCAAAAACCTACTAACACAACCAAATCAGACAAACCTATAAAAAGATAAGGGGCCCTTTTACCACACAACGGTAAAAGTTGGACCACAGTGGCATCGATGCATGGGATTGCCACGCGCCAAGGCCACCTTTTACGGCCACTGGGGAAAAAAAAGCCTTTTTTTAAAGGGATAGTAAATGGCCACGTGGTAATTAAAAAATTGTGCGGTCATTTACTGCTGGAGCCCTTACTGCCTCCTATTTAGGAGGCAGTGAGGACTCCGGCGGTACTCAGGCAGTGTACGGCGCTGCCCGATTACCGCCGGGCACACCTCTGGCACTAGAAAATACAACAGGAGTGGAAGAAAGGGTTCTGAGGCTTTTCCCCCCTCTGGGCATATTTTTGTACTCCATTGAACAGATTTGATTACTATAATACTGTCAGCTGTTTGTTTAGAGAGAGTTTTTGTTTTTTTGTGACTATTTTCAAATTCAACATGTCTCGTCACCAATGTTTCCCCCCATGCTAGATTCAGTCCTGTTCCTTGAAATTTTCAGTTATTTTGCCCCTAGACAGACAGACATTTTTGACCCCATATGTATAATTTCTTACTAACATCCATTGGGTTGGAAAGAGTTTAGTTCAACTTTTATGTTAATTTTATTCCTTTTTGAGTGAAGGTTGTTCCATTAAAAAAGGTAAGTGATGTCATAGCCACCATGCAACAGCGGAGTCCTTGGTTATCCATGCACAAAACTAGACCCTTTCCCCCCAAACACACAAAACTGGAACATTTTCTTGCCCATAGTTCAAACACAAAAAACTAGAACCCCTTCCCACCACTTCAACCACACAAAACCTGAACTCCCTTTTCTAAAGCTGATATTAAACATTCATGTAATAACACTTTAAGCTGAGCAAGGAGGGGACTAGTATTCTGATAGACAGGATGAAAATCTTCACTGCTCCTCAGGGTTCTGCTCCTTAATATAAGTAAATGTTATGTGTTCCTGTGTGGTATCCCCTTCTACCCCCCAAGAGGATAGAACATCTTCATATTGTGTGCCAGTCTACTTATACATCCCTCCTGGCCAGCCTGTTTCTTGGTTTCTGTAATGTTTACCGAGAAAGGCTCTTAAGCCACATTAACATGCTTCCAAACTGAACTGGCTGTTGGAATGTAATTGTATTTTACATGCATTGCCTGTCACCTATTATTTCTCTGTGATTACTCTGTGACCTCTGATGTGAATTACTTAGAGAGGTCACACAGCTATGTAACTTCCTGTGGGGGTTAGATGCAGCAGATGCAGCACATGGAGCACATGGAGCTCATGATCTCTCCTAACCTGAGAGGATCTATGGTGGTGTGAGCATCCATTACCATCTAAGCACATGGAAGGAGCTGATAATACAAATGTATAGTAATATGTATATATAAGCCTGTCTGATTATAATCTAACTACAAACTGTGAGTAAACAGATGTTTTGTTACTTCAACTTTAAAGTGACTCAGCAGTGAATTATTCTGGGGTGAATGAGAGAGAGATGAAGAAAGAAATTAACATTTCTAAAGCTGAAGCTGTGTGTACTAAAATCTGCTAATTATTTACTACAAATAATCCAACAAAAGGGTTATGGGCCCAGGGTCCAGGAATTGAAAAAGAAGAGAAATATTACCAGGCAGAAAAAAAGGCCACATTTTTCTCTTAAGTTTTAAAGGAAAGATTCAGTCTGTCTCTCTCTCCCCCCACACAGCAGACAGAAGGCTAAGAAAATGGCTGAGGGAAGAAATTCACCATTGTTCTATTCTCTCAAGGTGCCTAGATTAACTGAGTTTAATTATCAGCAGTGGGAATTAAGATTCATATGTTTCCTTCGAGCAAAAAGATTAGATATATGCTTAGACCAAGACAGAACAGCTGAAAATATGGCTGAATGGGACAATGCAAACTATTATGTGAAGTGCATGCTTTTGGAAGCTCTCTCAGAGAAACAAGCCATATTAGTGGAGGGAAAAGATACACCAAAGGACATTTTATATAAACTGAGAACTATGTATGCAACTACATATGCAAAGCAGCAACCAATTTGGTTGGCAGAGTTGAATGAAACCAAATTAAGGGATAAAAGTAATGTAATGATCACATTATGTATCTTATGTCTTCATTTCAAAAGCTAGAACTTTCTGGAATTCCCATGTGTGATGCATTGAAAAGAGCATTTCTTTTTACCTCACTATCAAAGAAGTTTGATGTTTTTAGGTCTGTAAATGAGGCCATGAAGGGCAATCTTTTGAACAGGCAACATCAAAACTAAGGCAGGAATGCATAATAAATGATTCTGAGGAGATGTGTTCTCAAAGCAAGTCAGAGAGAAATGAAACAAATTCTTGGCAAAGAACAGAGGAAGGCGGAGCTATGGGAAAACTCCACCCAAGGGCAAGCTGATTTGCTACTCATGTGGAAAGGAGGGACATGTATCTAAATGGTGTAAGGAAACACAAAACACTCCCTCTAGCTCACCTAAGCCAATGGAACTAAAGAATTTTCAAACCAGGAAATGTATGAAGGACAAAGATAAACACCAGGGCTTTCTAATGGCAGAAAAATCTTTGACTATGGTAAATAATAATTCAAATGAAAGTACTTGGATTTTGGATTCAGGGAGCACATGCCATTTAACCAATTCTAAGGATTTCTTTCAGGAAATGTGTCCAGAGGAAGGTATTCTTAAAACTGCAAACGCAGGGACTGCTAAGATCCAAGCAAAAGGTATTGGATTCTTAAATGCAAAGTGTCTAATGAAGTTAAAGAAATTCCTGTAAGTGATGTCTTGTATATTCCCCAAGCAGTTTGCAATATGCTTAGTGTATCTACATTAGATAAGAAGGGATTTGTGATTCATTTTGAAAACAGTAAGTGCACAATCTCTAAAAATGATGAAGTGTATGCTGAAGCTTTTATGCATAATGATGTTTATAAGCTGAACATTTCAGGTGAAGCCTCACATATGGCGCAAGTAAGGAAGAATGATGGTAAATGTAGTCTGGAAATCTGGCACCGCCGCCTGGGACATCGTGATTCTAAGGTGATCCAGGATCTTTACAGTAAGCAACTGGCCACCGGCATTCAGATAAGTGCAAATGCTGGTAAAATGGAGAAATGCATAGACTGTGTTACTCAAAAAGGTGTAAGACCCTCATTTCCTGCATACACAGGAAATAGGAGTAATAAAGTACTGGACTTAATACACAGTGACTTATGTGGACCGTTTAATATCCCATCATTGGGAAATAACAGATTTGTGCTAATATTCTTGGATGATTTCTCTAGATATTGTGTGGCCTATTTGCTGAAAGAGAAAAGTCAAGTCACAGACATGCTGAAGAAATACGTAGCCATGGTGAGCAATAAATTTGAAAGAAAACCAATGGTGGTGAGTTCACTTCACAAAGCATGCGCACATTTCTAGAACAAGAAGGCATTCAACATATCACAACAGTAGCTTATACACCAGAGCAAAATTCTGTTGCAGAGAGAAAATTTAGGTCACTTGTGGAAATGACCAGATGTATGCTGTCAGATAGCAATCTCCCTAAAAGACTATGGGGGGGAAACCATTCTCACAGCAGTGTACCTACAAAACAGAATGCCAACTAAAGGCGCTGAGCGCACACCACATGAGACATGGCATGGTAGGAAGCCAAACCTGTCACACATAAGAACATTTGGAAGTACAGCATATGCTCATGTACCAAAGCAAAGAAGGCATAAGCTGGATTCCACAACAGAAAGGGGCATTTTAGTTGGCTATGCTCCAGGACACAAAGGATATAGAATTTTGAATCTGAAAACTGGCATTGTTGGCATAAGACATGTTACATATTTTGATGAAAACAAAGGGTTGATAAAGGCTGGATTATCCAGATGAGCCTTATCATCCAGAATATGAAACTAGAACCATAATAGACATGCCAGTGTATATAAATGCCATACCAAGGCAGATGTCTGAAAGCAACTCACCTGTATCTAATGAGGAACAGGCAGAGGAAGCAGACACAGAAAGGATCATTGAAGAAGACAGTACAGTTGGAGAAGGGGAATCAATTGGAGAAGAACTCTCAGATATAGAGGATGCAGAAAGGTCAGACCAACCTGTTGTCAGACGCTCATCCAGGGAAAACAAAGGTGTTCCACCCCCAAGACTGTCTTACCTAACAAAGTCAGCAGAAGCTCAAGAGCCCTTAACATGGGATGAGATTGAGAAAATGCCAGCAGAAGAAGCTGCTGAATGGCATAAAGCTGCACAAGAAGAAATTGATGCATTGGATAAAAATAATACTTGGATTCTTACAAAATTACCTCCTGGCAAGAAAGCTATAGGATGCAAATGGGTATTCAAGTTAAAAAGGAATGCACAAGGAAAAGTGGAAAGGTATAAAGCCAGATTAGTCGCAAAGGGATATCTTCAAAAATATGGAGAAGATTTTGATGAAGTGTTTGCACCTGTAGTGAAAAACACGACAATAAGAACACTTCTGAGCATTGCAGTCTCAAAAGGCATGCAAGTAAACCACATTGATGTGAAAACAGCGTTTCTTCATGAAGATATAACTGAAGACTTGTACATGGAACAACCAACAGGTTTCATAAATACAAAACAAAGACAGCTAGTGTGTAAATTAAACAAAGGTCTTTATGGATTAAAGCAAAGTGCAAAATGTTGGAATGAAAAATTGCATGAAATATTGACAAATTTAGGATTTAAACAAGGTGAAGCAGATAAATGCTTGTACACTAGGTGCACAAATGGACAATATGCATACATTTTAGCTTTTGTTGATGATCTGCTCATTGCAAGCGAAAGTGAGCAAGAGTACAAGGACATTGTAAAGTGTTTAAACCTCAATGTTGAGATAAAAGAACTTGGTAATGTGTCATACTATCTTGGTATAGAAATTGAGAAACAAAATGATGGTTCTTATCTTCTAAGCCAGAAGCAGAAAATAAATGAGCTTATTGAAAGTTTAGGTATGCAAGATGCCCAAGTTGTAAGCACTCCCATGATCACTGATTTTCTGAAGGATGAAACAGTAAGAGAACCTTTACCAGATAACATCCAATATAGATCAGCCATAGGTAAGCTTTTATATCTAGCTACCACATACAGGGCTGATATAGCAAATGCAGTAGGAATTTTGAGCAGAAGGGTCAGCTCACCTACCAAATCAGATTGGACTGCAGTTAAAAGGATGGTAAGGTATTTAAAGGGTACCATTGATTGTAAATTAAAGATTTCAGCCAATAGTAATCCAAAACTAATATGTTACTGTGATTCAGATTGGGCAGGGGATCATTCTGATTATAAATCCACAAGTGGATATGTGTTTATGTATGGAAATGTACAAATTTCATGGGCCAGTCATAAACAAAGTATTGTGAGTCTGTCTTCTACAGAAGCTGAATATGTGGCCGTATCGGAAGCGTGCAGAGAACTGATGTGGATTGAAAAACTTTTGCTGGATTTCGGAATAGCTGAAAAGAGACCAATCCAGATAATGGAAGATAATCAGAGCTGCATCCGACTGTCACAGAATGACAAGGTTCAGTCACGCACCAAGCACATCGCAACGAAATACCACAACGTGCGAGAGCTGGCAAAAGAAGGGGTCATCAGTCTACACTATTGTCACACCAGTGAGATGACAGCTGACATCATGACCAAACCGTTACCCAGAGAACATTTTGTGAATCTGCGTATAAAGCTTGGACTTTGTATGAATAAATAATTGCATGACAGTTATGCATGAGAAGGGGTTTGTTGGAATGTAATTGTATTTTACATGCATTGCCTGTCACCTATTATTTCTCTGTGATTACTCTGTGACCTCTGATGTGAATTACTTAGAGAGGTCACACAGCTATGTAACTTCCTGTGGGGGTTAGATGCAGCAGATGCAGCACATGGAGCACATGGAGCTCATGATCTCTCCTAACCTGAGAGGATCTATGGTGGTGTGAGCATCCATTACCATCTAAGCACATGGAAGGAGCTGATAATACAAATGTATAGTAATATGTATATATAAGCCTGTCTGATTATAATCTAACTACAAACTGTGAGTAAACAGATGTTTTGTTACTTCAACTTTAAAGTGACTCAGCAGTGAATTATTCTGGGGTGAATGAGAGAGAGATGAAGAAAGAAATTAACATTTCTAAAGCTGAAGCTGTGTGTACTAAAATCTGCTAATTATTTACTACAAATAATCCAACACTGGCAAGAGGAGTCAGGTTTATTGCCAGCTCTCTGAGAAGTGCACTGCTATAACTCAGGTGCATTCCAAGGAAACAAAAAACAGTCCAGCTAATAAAATAAGGCAGGCAGAAAGATGAAAAGGAGGAAAACCCAGAGAGAAACCAGTGGGAGACATGAGAATCAGAATAAGATACAGGCGCAAGTAGAGGATGGGGTGGGGTGATACACAGAGGAAATGCATAAAAGACACAGTGGACAGGAGGTGAAAAAGAAGGGTATGAATAAGAGAATCTTTTCTTTATGCTTATGTTTATTTAAAACGTTTCTTTTTTACTGCCTATTCTGACCAGCAGGTCTAAGCAATGTACAATCTATCCAGACAATAGCTGAACTTTTGCCATGAGAGTGGTTTTCTAGACATCTTTGATAAGAGACAACAAGGCATATAAACTACAGGTATTTGAAAATCCAACAGAAATTAGGAATGCTAACAAATTTGGTAACACAATAATAATTGGAGATTTCAATTAGCATCAAACAAAAATCCTGCTCACATTCACCTAGGGGCCCCTTTACTAAGCCGCATAAGCGTCTACGTGTGCTCAACGCATGCTAAAATGGAGTTACCGCAGGCTACCATGTGGCCCTTGCGGTAATTTCGTTTTTGGCGTGTGTCTGCTACGTGCGCCCGAAAAATATTTTTTATTTTCTGGCGTGCGTCAGCTATGCATGCCAAGTGGCATTTGGCGCGCATAGGTCATTACCGACTGGTTACCATGTAAGACTTTACCGCTAGGTCAATGGCTGGCAGTAAGGTCTCAGACCCAGGGGCGTATCTGCGTGGGGCCACAGGGGCCTGGGCCCCCCGCAGATTTTGCCCTGGACCCCCCTACCATCGACCCTCCCTCCCACACGCCCGCCACCAACCCGTCGCCGATCTTTGCTGGCGGGGGACCCCAAGCCCCCGCCAGCCGAAGTCCTCTCTTCCATGCAGGATGCAAGTTGCAACGCTTCCTGTTCTTCTGAGTCTGACGTCCTGCACGTACAACGTGCAGGACGTCAGACTCAGAATTTGGAACTCAGTCTGACGTCCTGCGCGTTGTACGTGCAGGACGTCAGACTCAGAAGAACAGGAAGCATTGCAACTTGCAGTCTGCATGGAAGAGAGGACCTCGGCTGGTGGGGGGTTGGGGTCCCCCGCCAGCAAAGGTAAGCGGGGGAGGGTTGGTGGCGGCGGGAGGGGGTGGAGAGTGTCATTGGTGGTGAGGGGGGGTCTGGCAGTGGCGGGGGGGATCGGTGGCACCGGGGGGGGGGGCTAAAATGTGCCCCCTCCCTCTGGCTCTGGCCCCCCCTACCGCCAGAGTCCAGATATGCCCCTGCTCAGACCCAAAATGGACGTGCGGCAATTTTCATTTTGCTGCACATCCATTTTCGGCAAACATTTTTAAAAAGGGCTTTTTTACAAGTGCGCTGAAAAATGGATTGGCGCGTGCCCAAAGTCCACGCCTACACCACCGCAAGCCATTTTTCAGTGCACCTTAGTAAAAGGACCCCCTAGTGCCCTAAAGAGTTTTTATTATCATCAACTGGACAGTAACTGTTCACAGGGATATGACCTCAGTGCTAAACACTCCCAACAGAGAATCCAACCAGGGAACTACAGAATTTTAATCACAGTCATCCCCTCTATTATTTATAATACAAAAACTGTGGAGGAAAAAAAAGCTGAAAACAAAAAAAAACTTAACTAAATAGTCAAAAGAACTCAATGACAATAGATGAATGATATGAATCCAACCAAAGTTCACAGTTCAAATTCCAAAATGGTGCATTATTCCAAAAATATCAAAATGTTCGGTGCCAAACAGTTACTTGTCTGGAGTTCATTCCTTTATGTCTCTAAATCCGGGCATTGAGGGGGGATGCACAAATGTCCCTGTAAAGCACCACTCACTATTTCCACTTCAGTAAAAATTACCGAGGTGGAAATAGCGAGCGATGCACAAAAATAATCACATACAAATGAGCTGCACAGACTTGTACCATGCAGCTCGAGCCAGGACATGTGCAGAGCAGCCAATTGCTAAGTGTGGCTGCTGTGTGCATGCCCAGAACAGTGCTTCTCCGACCAGTCCCAGCTGTAGAAGGAATGTGAGGAGCAGGAGGTGGGGTGAGAGGCACCAGAACCAAAGCAGCAGTAGCGGGAGGGAGCTGCCTTCTACCCCCACCGACCACCAGAACCAACAGAGACTGAGCATTACGTACTTCATCAGCAGGAGGTTCATTGGCAGTGCAGACTCCTTAAACCAGCAGCTCTGGTAGTTTCTCCTCATCTGCAGCCCAAAATCTACCTCCTCCTCCCTCTTGAGTGACAAATCTTTCCTTCTTTGGGTGCCGACTGAAAAAGCAGTGGTGGTGGGAGACAGGGGAGTGGCAAGATGGCGTCCTAGCTTGCTGCGTGAGCGCCTCGGGAGTCTGCTGGAAATACCTCATTCTTATTTTTCCTGTGCTGAAATGCCTCATACTAAGCGGAAAGCGGCGATTAAAAGGCAACCGCCGATAGCCTTTACCTCGTCTCCGATACAGCAGACCCTAGACCGCTACATGACAAGCTTCCCGGTGGAACATGGTTCGGCGAGTCCCGTGTTGAGTGACGCCGAAGGAGCGACGTCTATTCTGGGACCGGATACCACGCTATCGCCGCCTGAGCTGACGCGACCTCCGTGTCCTGCAAGTTCCAGGGCGGGGTTTACAGGCCAAGCTGAGACGGAAGACGCCGACAGTTTGAGCCTGATCGGCGGTTCCTCCCCTGGACAAGCAGAAGGAGACATACTGGAGCAAGGAGCCCCACAAGAGGTTACCCTGACGGCTATTTGGCAAGCGGTCCGGGGACTTTCAGCTGAGGTGGCTAAATCTACTAAAGAAATGTCTACAATAGTGAGTAAATTGTCTACAATGTCAGAAGCTTTTGATAAAATAAAAACAGAGGTATCAAATCAAGTATCTCAGGTAAAAGAGGAGGTAAATACAGTGAAATTGACTGTGGACACCTTGGTTAAAGATAAAATGCTAACATCTCGCAAAATAGAGCAAATTGAGAACTTTAATCGACGTCTTACACTTAGACTATTGAATTTTCCAATTTCACCTGCATTATCATCTTATGATTTCTTCAAAAAATATCTACAAGAGATTCTGAAGCTCTCTCCTAAAGACATTCCTCCTTGTAATAAAGTTTATTACCTTCCAACCATTCAGAAACGTGGAGAGGCTTCTCAATCAGTAAATATGGTGAACATAGCCCCTCAGAGGAATGATATCGACTTCCAGAATTTAACTGCATTATTAGAAGATTCTATGACTGAAATATCTAACTGGGGGACTTTGATAGTATCTTTAGTATTTGAGCAAGACTTAAATATGATTATGAAATTATATTTCAAAAACTCCTCAGCACTCTTTTGCGGTCAAAAAATATGGGTATACCCTGATGTCACAAAGGTGACCCAGCAAAGAAGAAAACAATTCTTGACCCTGAGAGAAGATGTAAAAACTTTGGGTGCAACTTTTACATTGGTTTATCCCTGTAAATGTGTGATACGTTTACTAGCTGTCAAATATGTCTTTTTTGAGCCGAGTCAGCTGAAGGTTTTTCTGGACTCTAAAAATCCAATTAGCCGCCAGACTGGAACAACTGAATCAGCGAACAGAAGATGACGGGACAAAGAACAGGACTATGCCAATTGTGGTTTAAAATTTGATTTTCCTTATTGAATTCTCCTTTTTGTTTTCTAAACCCACTCCCCCTCAATAATTGTTGTGGTCTAAGGAAGAGTTAGAATATTACGAGTAGATATATTTATATCTTTTATTTTGTATTTGCCTTATAACTGTTTTTCTGTATTACCTTACAAATTGATATTCATTTGTAAAAATTTGAAATTTAATAAATAAAAAAAATAAAAAAAATAAAGCAGTGGTGGTGGAGTCCCTTCCCCCACTATCCCAGCTCCAGCCACAGCTTTTCCCAGGAGTCTGATCCTTTTTCTCTGTGGGACAGAGTGCATCTGGGGGCAGCTTGCAACTCCAGAGGGAGCTACCAGCAGCACCAGACCTCCCATAAAATTTCCTTTTCTAAAGGTAGGCAGGCCTTTTTGTGCATTGCCGGTAAAATGGCTGTGTATCCCTCAGAATGTACATTAATGTACTGATCAGTTTGTTTGCATGCATTTGCATGCGATTCTAGTTGGCTGCCACCGGGGTAGGAAAAGAGCCTGTAGAACCCCTTTATGTATCTCCTGTTCAATACCATGCTTGCTAAATCGGCTGGAGCTGGTCAAAAATGCACAGTGCTGGTCCAATAAGTTTAGTGCATCGGCGCCTGAGTCAGACCCAACAAAGGCTCCTTGTTTTGCCTTTGCTGCATCAGGGTTTCCTCCAAACTGGAACTCTAGATCCAATTTGAGCACAAATATGACGTCATGTATATGTAGAATGCCTTCATTCAAATCCATCAATCACAATTCTTCTCTGCCCAGTATATTGATTGGGTTTATGTCTCATCAGAACATGCCAGGGAGGTATGGAGCACCTGGCCCAAAAGCCAACCAGAAGGGAAGTACTTTAAACCTAATCCTTACTGAAATGCAGGACCTGGCAGAGTTTCAAAGTTATTGGGTTCTAGTAGGGACATATCAGGTCACCCCTGGACTTTCAACAACCCTATTTTGACGCATTATGGACCTGCAATAGTGACTTCAGTGGGTAGAATCTGAGACTACAAATGCCACTGCATTTGGGATGTCAGTTCAACACCAGGACTGGCCATAAAAACACCTTGGCCTGTTCCTTCTCTTGCAGCCTAGTTGGTCATGCATTTAATACTATGGCACTGGGTTGCAGTGGTTGAGGCACTGTGGCTGCTGGCTTTAAATTACAAAACTGAGCTCAGTGTTCAGAGGGGAGAGGGAAGAGAGCTATTGTTGCCTGTATTAGGCCCAGGTCAGATGGAATCACCGCAGCCTAGAGCAATTTCTCTTGAAAACTGTACCCGTAAAACAGGCAGAGCTTAGAAGCACAACTTTAGCAAAACAAACAGCTAATAACTTGCTCCTGTTGCTGTTCTTGTGATGCCTTGAAGACATCACAAGTTCCATGGGAGGAAAATGGCCCCATCTATGTATGGTTTCTTATGGTTTCAGTGGCTCTTCTATAGCAAGCAGATGGGAGAGGGGAAGGAGAGAATGCTGAAGGTCACAGCCAGGAGTTTAGGAATCATTCATTCAGAAACTTAAAAACAGAAAGAGGAAATAAATTAATTATTTAAGGAATATTAAGTTGTTGCAGTTAGTGCAGTGGACTTTGATCCTGGGGAACTGAGCTCAATTCCCACTGCAGCTCCTTGTGAATCTGGGCAAGTCACTTAACCCTCCATTGCCCCTGGTACCAAATAAGTACCTGAATATATGTAAACCGCTTTGAATGTAGTTGCAAAAACCTCAGAAAAGCGGTGTATCAAGTCCCTTTTCCCTTAATGTAAATATTTGACAGCTGCCACTTAGGGCCTGTTTCACTGAGGCTATTTCTGCACCCCCCCCCCCCCCCCATGAGGATAACAAGCTTATTGCTCTGAGGCCCAGATGCATCAACCAAACGTTAAAAAATAAGAATCGTAAAAGTGCTTAACGATTTTTAAAAAACGAGGCATGCACTACCAAAACACTCCAGAAATGTTCAGATCGGTATTGCAAAGTAGGATGTATCACAGAATCGTTAAACCCGTCATTAATCAGCGCCTAAAGCATGCGCAGAGCAGCCCAAGCGTTATGCTGGCTGCTCTGCGCATGCCACAAAGGCCCAGCTGTCAAACCAAAAAAAAAAACCCCACAAACACGTGTGTTTCGGGAGGGCGCAAAGGCACTTGTCATGAGCGTCCTGTATGGACGCCTTGCCCCCCCCCCCCCGCTTTACCTACGTCAGAGGAGGGCGGGCCCAGGAAGAAAGAAGGGACGTCTGAGGAGGCCTTCTGACTCGCCGATCAGCTGTTCTTGCCCGTGCAGCAGAGGTGACAGGCGCTGCACGGGCCAGTAAGGCAAAGGGGGGAGTCGTTGGACGGGGGAGCGGCAGCCACGACCAAAGGGGGGCGGCGGGGGCGGGGCACGGGACCGGAGCATGGCAGGAGGCGGAGCTAGTGTGGGAGAATACAGGAAGGGAGGAGGGCCGGCCCGGGGCTGCTAAAATTGGAGATTTTTCGTGTGGGGGGGGGAAGCGGGGAGCAGGGCGGGGGGGGGCAAGGTGTCCATACGGGACACTCATGACGAGTGCCTTTGCCCCCTCCCAATCCTTTTTTTTTTTTGGTGCTGAGGGAGAGGGGAGCAGCGGCGACCTGGGGCATCAATAAAGGACGCCCCTGACGCGTTCCCCCCCCCCCCCCCCCCAGTTATTTTTTTTTATTGGATTTTGTTAACTTCTAGCAGACAGACAGCCCTAATGAGAGGTACAGACTCTCGTTAGATTTCATGGTGTTCTCCTGCGTTAAACGAATCGGAAAAGGTTAGTGCATGTCATTTCAATGGGATTTGTAGAAGAATTACTCATCTGCATTCAGTTTTCGTTAGCTGCTACTGTCATCGGAAAATAGGCTTTAGTGCATGGAAAGGATAGGAAATTCTTCCTTGAGGGCTCATTTAAGGATGAAAAACGTTTAGTGCATCTAGGCCTGAGAGTGGCTTGCAGAGAAAAAAGAGGCAGGTTGAGGCTCTGTGGCTGGAAGGAAGGAGACAGAGCAAAAGAGGGACAGAGACTGGAAAACAGAAGACAGAAATCAAGAAGACAGGCTGCCAGGGGATAAGCAGAGAGAAGAGAGACTGGGAGGGGAAAATGAATCAGGAACTGAATCCACATTTTTTTTTATTTAGATTTTGCTCACGCCTTTTTCAGTAGTAGCTCAAGGTGAGTTACATTCAGGTACTTTGGATATTTCTCTTAAAAAGCTAAAATTTCATTCTGCATTACAAAACCACCAATAAACACCTGTTTTTATCATCCTTCATAAACACCTAATTACCTACAAAATAAACACCTACAATTAAAATTTATAAATACCTAGGATCAGAAGTCCTCATTATAACATATATATTAAAATCCACGGTTGCCATACGGTAAGGGGATAATTACTATCAGCTCTTTGATAAATGTGTGTCAGCAATTAAAGCTGAATTAAAATACTATTTGGAATCTATTGCATATCATTTAACTTGGATAAACCTCAGGCAAGTCCCTACACTGTAATTTTTGTATCAAACAAAGTAGATCTGAGAAAGGACTCTTTGTGACTTCATAAACAATGACTTTACTCACTTTCCAGGAAGAACAGATATATCTTCTAAAAAGGGGACATGTTGTAATATACACATGTTCCAGCACATGCAACAAACAAATGGAACTGAAGTGGAAGGAGAGGAAGGAGTGGTTCCTGCTGCCAGCAGGCCCGAATATCAGAGAGCACTGGCACACCTTTTTATTTCTGGATCCAAAGTAGCCCCACCCCTCCGTAATGCCTCAGTTGCCAAGCAAAAGTACTGCTGAAGAAATCAGGTTACTTTGCAAAGTTCGGGTGAGATTTTATTTATTTATTAGGATTTATGTACAGCCTTTATTTAAATAATTCACTCGGGGGTCCTTTTACAAAGACGCGCTGAAAAATGGCTTGCGGTAGTGTAGGCGCGGGTTTTGGGCGCGCGCTGATCCATTGTTTCAGTGAGCCTATAAAAACAGCCTTTAAAAATTTTTTTTTGCCAAAAATGGACGTGCAGCAAAATGAAAATTGCCGCTCGTCCATTTTGGGTCTGAGACCTTACCACCAGCCATTGACCTAGCAGTAAAGACTCACACGGTAACCGGGCGGTAATGATCTACTGCGCCATATGCCACTTGACGCGTGTCTGTTCTGCGTGTCCAAAAATAAAAAATATTTTTCAGACGCGCATATCAGACGCAAGCCAAAAATGAAGTTACCACAAGAGCCACGTGGCAACTCCATTTTGGCACGTGTTGGGCACGTGTAGACACTTACGCAGCTTAGTATAAGGGCCCCTCAAGGCGGTGTACAATAAGAATAAACATAGATGATCCAGAAGCAAAGTTTTAGTCCTCCTGCCTGCCTCTTACTGCAAGAAATGAATGATGATGTATGATTGGCTACTCTGTACTATGATTTTAGACAGATATAGATAAACACACAGGACAGTGTGCATAAGAAGGTAGTTCTAACATTGCAGAGCTTTGATGACAATGTAAAACCACATGAGTGAAGAATGAACCAAATAAACTCTGAAAACATTGCATAAGGCTTTGCATTTCCTGATGGTTTATTTGCATATCCTAAATAGGTTATGATGTAAAATAAGATGTTTTCTCTACCCCTTACAGATAGATCTGTTATACCAGCCACAACTAAAGCCTGACTGACAGCTAGGGAAATCCATTCTGGTGGGAGTAAGGTTTCAAAGGCTTAATAATAAAAGGAGTTATGTGAATAGATCGCCTGAAACCACATTAGTGAATTTTCACTTGCCCAAAAGCATGCATATAATAAGGAAGTAGTTCATACACTCTCATATCTTGCTCTAAACCTGGCATTAAATGGTATAATACAAAGGTCACAACTGAGGTGCATTTAACAGAGAAGTGTGGGTATTTCCAGCTCTGTGTGTAGTCTGCAGAGACAGGTTGTGTGTATGTGTAGTCTGCAGAGGCAGGGGTGTGTGTATGTGTGTGTGTGTGTAGTCTGCAGAGGCAGGTTGTGTGTGTGTGTGTGGGGGGGGGGGGAGTTGGGGGGGTGTCCCAGTACTAGTATAGCAGTAGATACTGCAGAGACAGGTTGGCATATTGAGAGACTTGGGGGGGGGGGGGGTCCCAGTACTGGAATAGCAGGAGGTGCTACAGAGACAGATTATGGTGGATCGCTAGACTTGTGTGGAGGGTCCCAGTACTGGAAGAGCAGGGTGTGTTGGCAGGGCAGGACAGAGTTTAAGTTCAAATTTTACAATATTTTTCACCTTTGATGCTCATTTTCCTGCATTTACTTTATTAAATTTTCAATTACTGTGGGTTGTCTTACTTATTAGGAAACCAAATTGAGAAAACCACACAAAGAATTAGAAAACTTGCATTATATGGACAGAAGTCACTGGTCTTAATGCTTGGGATCAGTTATGACAAATTGTCTTACTATTCCACCAACCTGTCCAGTTTTATGTGATACCTATTCTAATACAAGGGAGTCTAACTCATTTCAATAATGGCTCAGATTAAGTATAAATATATCTGATGGGGTCTGTTGCTCTGTTGGGAGAGGGAGGCATCCAGGGCTCCTCAAGCTGCTTAAATGTATCATCTGACAAACAGAAAGGCTGGCTTAGGAGTCCCAGTTCCCTCCTATAAGTCCCACTTCCTCCCCATTGACTCAGCATTAGTCTCCTAATGCTGCTCCCTCTTTCTTAGACCACTACTACTACTACTACTAACTAACATTTCTAAAGCGCTACTAGGGTTACGCAGCGCTGTACAATTTAAACATAGAAAGACAGTCCCTGCTCAAAGAGCTTACAATCTAAAAGACAAGAGAACAATCTAGAGGGCGAGTGAACAGTTAATCTGATAGGGTGGATAGATTGGGCATTCTATATTTCTCAAGCGGTTAGGTGCCGAAGGCAGCATTGAAGAGGTGGGTTTTAAGCAGAGATTTGAAGATGGGTAGGGAGGGGGCATGGCGTATGGGTAAAGGAAGATTGTTCCAGGCAAAGGGTGAGGCAAGGCAGAATGAGCGGAGCCTGGAGTTGGCAGTGGTGGAGAAGGGTAATGAGAGAAGGGCTTTGTCCTGTGAGCGGAGGTTACGGGCGGGAACATAGGGGGAGATGAGGGTGGAGAGGTAGTGAGGAGCCGCAGACTGAGTGCATTTGTAGGTAAGGAGGAGGAGCTTGAATTGTATGCAATATCTGATTGGAAGCCAATGAAGTGATTTGAGGAGAGGGGTGATATGAGTATATCGGTTCTGGCGGAATATAAGACGTGCGGCAGCGTTCTGAACGGATTGAAGGGGAGACAGATGGCTGAATGGGAGGCCGGTGAGGAGTAAGTTGCAGTAATCAAGGCGAGAGGTAATGAGAGCGTGGATGAGAGTTCTGGTGGTGTGCTCAGAGAGGAAAGGGCGAATTTTGCTGATGTTGAAGAGGAAGAAGCGACAGGTCTTGGCAGTCTGTTGGATATGCGCAGAGAAGGAGAGGGAGGAGTCGAAGATGACTCCGAGGTTGCGGGCAGATGGGACGGGGAGGATGAGGGTGTTATCAACTGAGATAGAGAGTGGAGGAAGAGGAGAAGTGGGTTTAGGAGGAAAGACGAGGAGCTCGGTCTTGGCCATGTTCAGCTTCAGGTGGCGGTTGGACATCCATGCCGCAATGTCGGATAAACAGGCCGATACCTTGGCCTGGGTCTCTGCGGTGATGTCAGGTGTGGAGAGGTATAGCTGGGTGTCATCAGCATAAAGATGATACTGAAAACCATGAGACGAGATCAGCGAGCCCAGGGAGGAGGTGTAGATTGAGAAAAGAAGGGGTCCAAGGACAGATCCCTGGGGAACTCCAACAGATAGTGGGATGGGAGTGGAGGAAGATCCATGGGAGTGTACCCTGAAGGTGCGATGGGAGAGATAAGAGGAGAACCAGGAGAGGATGGGGCCTTGGAACCCAAACGAGGACAGCGTGGCAAGAAGTAAATCATGATTGACAGTGTCAAACGCGGCGGAAAGATCGAGGAGGATGAGGATGGAGTAGTGACCTCTGGATTTGGCCAGGAGCAGGTCGTTGCAAACTTTAGAGAGTGCCGTTTCTGTCGAGTGCAGAGGGCGAAAACCGGATTGAAGTGGATCGAGTATGGCATGAGAGGAGAGAAAATCAAGGCAGCGGCTGTGAACGGCGCGCTCAAGTATTTTGGAGAGGAAGGGTAAAAGAGAGATGGGGCGGTAATTGGAGGGGCAGGTAGGGTCAAGTGAAGGTTTTTTGAGGAGAGGTGTGACAACGGCATGCTTGAAGGTGTCAGGGACAGTTGCAGTGGAGAGAGAGAGGTTGAGGATGCGACAGATGGCGGGGGTGACAGTATGGGAGATGGTGTTGAGTAGGTTGGTGGGGATGGGATCAGAGGAACAGGTGGTGCATTTCGAGGAGGAAAGAAGGTGGGAAGTTTCATCCTCGGTGATCTCAGGAAAGGAGGAGAAAGAGGCCTGGGTTGGTTGGTTGAGGGAGAGGGTTAAAGGGTGAAGAGGAGGTGGTGGCATGGTCGTGAACTCCAGGTTGATCTTTTGCACTTTGTCGCGGAAATAGTCGGCCAGTGATTGAGGAGAGAGAGAAGGGGGAGTAGGAGCGGGGGACACTTTTAGGAGGGAGTTAAGGGTGGTGAAGAGACGACGAGGGTTGGAGCTGAGAGAATTGGTCAATTGGGTGTAATAGTCCTGTTTTGCACGGAAAAGGGAGGAGTGGAGGGAGGATAGCATGAATTTGTAGTGGAGGAAGTCTGAAAGGGTACGAGATTTCCTCCAGAGGCGCTCAGCGGATCGGGTGCAGGAGCGAAGGTAACGGATGCAAGGAGTCAGCCAGGGCTGGGGATTGGTGCGCTTTGTGGGACGGGAGATGGATGGTGCGAGGGTGTCCAAAGCAGAGGAGAGAGCGGTATTGTAAGCGGAGACCGCATTGTCAACAGTTTCGGAGGACGTGATGGAGGGGAGGAGATTAGAGATAGTAGATGATAAGGTGGAGGGGTCAATAGCCTGGAGGTTCCTGGAGGTGGTGGTTAAAGTTGGACGGGGTGGAGGGGGGGGTGAAGAAGTGTGAATGTGATCAGGTGATGATCGGAGAGAGGAAGAGCTGAGACGTGGAAATTGGAGGGTGAGCCGGAGGAGGAGAGGACGAGGTCAAGACAATGGCCGTCACGGTGAGTAGGGGTGGTGGAGCACAGCTGGAGGTTGAAGGAGGATGTTAGGGTGAAGAACTTAGAAGCATGGGGGTCGGATAGGTCATCAGCGTGTACGTTAAAGTCTCTGAGAATGAGGGACGGAGATGAAGGGTCAAGAAAGACGGAGAGCCAAGCATCAAAGTCGGTGAGGAAGGAAGGGAAGGATTTATCAGGGGGGCGGTAAATGACTGCCACTCTGAGTGGTAGCGGGTAGAATAGCCGGATGGAATGGACTTCAAAGGATGAGAAGCAGTGAGATTGCGGTAGGTGGAGGGGTTGGAAACTACAGGAGGGTGAGAGTAGTAGCCCAACGCCTCCGCCGCGGCCAACTGGGCGGGGCGTGTGGGAGAAGAGATAGCCTCCATGGCAGAGGGCTGCAACTAAGGCAGAGTCTTCCGGGGAGATCCAGGTTTCAGTTAGGGCGAGCAGTTGAAGGGAGCGAGAGATAAAGAGATTGTGGGTGAGAGACAGTTTGTTGCAGACTGAATGGGCATTCCACAAGGCGCATGAGAAGGGGAGGGAGGAGGGGGGAAGGAGGGGAATAGAGATGAGATTGGAGACATCCTGGAATCGTTCGCAAGGATAGGACGGGGACAGGTGAGGGGGACCTGGATTAGGGTTAATGTCTCCCGCGGATAGCAGGAGGAGGAGCAAGAGAGTGCGGAGGAGGGTGGGGGAGGTCGGGCGATGAAGGCGACGAAGACGGGGTGTACTTAGGAGGAATGGGGATGGGTTAATGGCAGGAAGGAAGTGCTGAAGGTTGAGAGCCAGGAAGGAGGAGGGGGACAAGAGGGATGGTGAGGTGAGGGATTGAGGTGAATAGGGTACTGCGGTGGCGGGCAGGGTGGGAGGGCAGCAGGTTCTAATGGTAGACAGTGGGAGTCGGGGAGAGAGAAGATTAGGGAGGGACAGGGCAAGGAAGAGAACATGGACAGGGGCCATAGGTGGTGACTGAGGTGTAACAGGTGACTATGTAATGACTGAGGTGTTAAGCAGATAGATAGGGCTTGAAGCTAGGTTTTGGGTTGGCGATTAGGTAAGTCAATGGCTGATAAGCTAGCAGGCAGGTAGGTAAGACAATGGCTGAGAGGCTCGCAAGCAGGCAGGCAGATGGATTGGAGCAAGCTGGAACAAGCTGAAACAAGCTGGAACAAGCCGGAACAGGCAGGAACAGATGTACAGGCTGGAACAAGCAGGAACAGATGAACTGTGTCGGGATGAGCAGACGGACAAGCTGGGATCAGGAAGACTGGAACGAGCTGGGATCAGGAAGACTGGAACGAGCTGGAACATGCTGGAGCAGATGAACTGGAGTAAGCAAGGAGAGGCTGGATCAGGCAGGCTGGAACACACTGGAGCCGATGGACAGCAGGGGGAAGGTTGGATCGGCGGACTGGAACTAGTTGGACACGCTGGATCCGGTGGACTGGGGCAAGCAGGAAGAAGCTGAATCAGGCGTACTGGAACACACTGAAGCCGATAGACTGGAACAGGATCAGGCGGACTGGAACAAGACCCCTCCCACCTCATCACCCTACTCCATGGTCCAAGTGTAGATACTGGGATCACTTGATGAAAAGACAGCAGCTACCTTCCTATGAGTACAGCGAGGAAAGCAAGCCTCAGGTTTTGTGACCCCACCCACTCTGCCTTTCCCCTGCAGTCTACCATGACATTGGCCTTGGAGATTCACTCATACATAAATCAACTGGAGTCCCAGCACCCTATGGTCTATAGTAGTTGTAGTCTAGTATGTAGGTGCTCTCCCTAGTTCTCGGGTGATAGAGGGGTACTTTCTCTCCAGGGGGGAGGTCCTAATTTGGCCATTCTTTCAGCCACTGACATCTTTCTTCTTTCACTTGCAGAGTGCCAGACCTTGTTGGGCAGGCTGGATGGACCGTGCAGCTCTTTATCTGCCAACATTTACTATCTCTACTTCAGAAAGCAGGTGAAAGCTTGGCTCTTCAACCAGGCCTTTAATGGAAGAAGTAACTAATTTATTAGTCTCACTCACACACACAAGAAGTGACACAGGCTGCACATACACAGGACATGTTTATCCACTCCTACCTTAGCTGAGATAACATTTTATCATCTTTCTGACCTCATGTGCACCTTTCTTTAAATTAGTCACCTTATTTTCTAATTCCTCTTACTCTCTTACCTATCTATATGTTCCATCTTTGCTTATACCGTACACTGTCAATTAAAATGTTCTATTACATGTTGTGTTGACACTGTAAGTAGTATACTATGCCATACTTTGTATTGTTATTTGAATATTTTTACTGCTGTAATTGTCTATTGCTCATGTTTGATTTATTCTTACTGTACACTGCCTTGAATGAATTCCTTCAAAAAGGCGGTAAATAAATCCTAATAAATAAATATGCTTACCATGTTGTTCCGGGTGTAGCACTCTATTCTGCTTTCTCCTTTCAGTGGCTTTCTGCTGACTCTGTCTCAGCTGCAGCTAGAGGGTACCATGTACATAAGTACTACTACTACTACTTATCATTTCTATAGCGCTACTAGACAAAGAGACAGTCCCATAAGTAATGCCACACTGGGAAAAGACCAAGGGTCCATCGAGCCCAGCATCCTGTCCATGACAGCGGCCAATCCAGGCCAAGGGCACCTGGCAAGCTTCCCAAACGTACAAACATTCTATACATGTTATTCCTGGAATTGTGGATTTTTCCCAAGTCCATTTAGTAGTGATTTATGGACTTGTCCTTTAGGAAACCGTCTAACCCCTTTTTAAAATCTGCCAAGCTAACTGCCTTCACCACGTTCCCCGGCAACGAATTCCAGAGTTTAATTATGCGTTGGGTGAAGAAAAGATTTCTCTGATTTGTTTTAAATTTACTACACTGTAGTTTCATCGCATGCCCCCTAGTCCTAGTATTTTTGGAAAGCGTGAGCAGACGCTTCACATCCACCAGTTCTACTCCACTCATTATTTTATATACCTCTATCATGTCTCCCCTCTGCTGTCTCTTCTCCAAGCTGAAAAGCCCTAGCCTCCTTAGTCTTTCTTCATAGGGAAGTCGTCCCATCCCCGCTATCATTTTAGTCGCCCTTCGCTGCACCTTTTCCAATTCTACTATATCTTTCTTGAGATGTGGCGACCAAAATTGAACACAATACTCAAGGTGGGGTCGCACCATGGAGCGATACAACGGCATTATAACATCTTCACACCTGTTTTCCATACCTTTCCTCATAATACCCAACATTCTATTCGCTTTCCTAGCCGCAGCAGCACACTGAGCAGAAGGTTTCAGTATATTATCAATGACAACACCCAGATCCCTTTCTTGGTCCGTAACTCCTAACGTGGAACCTTGCATGACATAGCTGTAATTCAGGTTCTTTTTTCCCACATGCATCAACTTGCACTTGCTCACATTAAACATCATCTGCTATTTAGCCGCCCAGTCTCCCAGTCTCGTAAGGTCCTTCTGTAATTTTTCACAATCCTGTCGCGAGTTAATGACTTTGAATAACTTTGTGTCCTCAGCAAATTTAATTACCTCGCTAGTTACTCCCATCTCTAAATCATTCATAAATATATTAAAAAAACAGCAGTCCTAGCACAGACCCCTGAGGAACCCCACTAACTACCCTTCTCCATTGTGAATACTGCCCATTTAACCCCACTCTCTGTTTCCTATCCTTCAACCAGTTTTTAATCCACAATAGGGCATTTCCTCCTATCCCATGACCCTCCAATTTCCTCTGTAGCCTTTCATGAGGTACCTTGTGAAACGCCTTTTGAAAATCCAGATACACAATATCAACCGGTTCCCCTTTGTCCACATGTTTGTTTACTCCTTCAAAGAATTGAAGTAAATTGGTCAGGCAAGATTTCCCCACACAAAAGCCGTGCTGACTTGGTCTCAGTAATCCATGTCCTTGGATGTGCTCTGTAATTTTGTTTTTGATAATAGCCTCTACCATTTTCCCCGGTATCCGACATCAGACTCACCGGTCTATAATTTCCCGGATCTCCCCTGGAACCTTTTTTAAAAATCGGCGTTACATTGGCCACCCTCCAATCTTCCGGTACCACGCTCGATTTTAAGGATAAATTGCATATCACTAACAGTAGCTCCGTAAGCTCATTTTTCAGTTCTATCAGTACTCTAGGATGAATACCATCTGGTCCCAAGGATTTTAGAACCTTAATTTCAGCCCTAACGCCCATGCGAAAGCCATATCACTGCTAAATTTAGGAGTGCAGCTTTTTAAAATATTTGGCCTAATAGTAATAATTATTACTATTAAAATGGACCGATCTTTGGAACATAACACACCCGATATCATGGTAATCGAAAATAATATTGTGATTTTCATCAACATTGCAGTACCAAGAGGCATAAGACAAAGAATTAGAAAAATGAAGGGCCCAGTTTACTAAGCTGCATTAGAGGCACATTAGCATTTTTAGCGTGTGCTAACCGTGTAGATGCCCATAACATTTCTATGGGCGTCTACACAGCATGTGCTAATTTTTAGCATGCGCTAAAAATGCTAGCGCACCTTAGTACACAGGGCTGTAAGAAACAATGAAGACCTGACAGCAAGCTATGTCAAGTTATCTCTATTATTGTTATAGCCTTAGACAGCATTATGCCAAGGCGCGACAAATTTTGACAAAACCTTGAAATTCCAGATTTGACAACAGTGGATTTACAGAAATCAATTTTGCTGGGTTCATGCTACATTTTACAACAATACCTGTAAATTTCCTAAGCTTCTGGATGAAGCTTGAATTCTCCAATGAAACCAGACAAATCTTTGCTTGTGTTAGATGCTATATATAATAATAATCATTAACAATAATAATAATTCATTATCACCCTTGCTATTCAACATTGCTTTGATCCCCTTAATTTACATCCTGAACAAAAAAAATAGGCTATGAAGTGTCAAAACAGAGTGGAAAAAATCTATCACTTATTGTATATGGAAGATCTAAAGCTTTACAGAAAGTTGAAATTGAATCACTGTTAAACAAACTAACCCCCCCCCCCCCCCGGTTTACTAAGGCACGCTAGCGGCTACCGTGCGCTAATGCTGTCAAAGCCCATTCACTTTGAATGAACTGTGTCGGTATTGCCACGTGGCTTAGTAAGCAAGAGGGGGTTAAAGTACAAGATTCACCAGCTGACTCAAAAACAATAAGCTATCAGCATACATATACTCTATAGATACTCTACTGCTATTGTTGATAAAAGGAAGAAAAAGCCTCAAAACAAGACTGGAACTCCTTTATTGGAATCCAACTTAGTGGGAGTCCTGTCTACTCATCACAGGCTGAAAAAACCTCCTTAATTTTATTAAAGATGAGACCTGACACTCTAATCCACCCTCGCACCATCCACCTCCCGTCCCACAAAGCATACTAATCCTCTCTCTGGAGGAAATCTCGTACTCATTCAGACTTCCTTCGCTATAAATTCATGCTATCATCCTTCCGCTCCTGCCTATTCCTTGCAAAACAGGACTATTACACCCATTTGACCAATTCTCTCAGCTCCAACCCTCGTCGTCTCTTCGCCACCCTTAACTCTCTCCTCAAGGTGCCCCCCGCTCCCACTCCCCCCTCACTCTCTCCTCAATCACTGGCTGATTACTTCCATGACAAAGTGCAAAAGATCAACCTTGAGTTCACTACCATGCCATCACCCCCCACCCCCCCTCTTCACCCATTAACCCTCTCCCTCAACCAACCAACCCAGGCCTTCTCCTCCTTTCCTGGGATCACCGAGGATGAAACCTCCCACCTTCTTTCCTCCTCGAAATGCACCACCTGTTCCTCTGATCCCATCCCCACCAACCTACTTAACACCATCGCCCATGCTGTCAACCCCTCCATCTGTCCCATCCTTAACCTCTCTCTCTCCACTGCAACTGTCCCTGACACCTTCAAGCATGCCGTAGTCACACCTCTCCTCAAAAAACCATCACTTGACCCTACCTGCCCCTCCAACTATCGCCCCATCTCTCTCCTACCCTTCCTCTCCAAAATACTTGAGCGCGCCGTTCACAGCCGCTGTCTTGATTTTCTCCCCTCTCATGCCATCCTCGACCCACTCCAGTCCGGTTTCCGCCCTCTCCACTCGACAGAAACAGCCAGTGGTGTGCTGGTAAATTTTTAACAACAGGCTCTCTCCCCGGTCCACCTCGGCGCCCCCCCTGTCCACAACTGCGCCCCCCTGTCCACCTCTGCGCCCCCCAAAATTGCAGAGCTGGCTATAGCCAGTGGGTGGGGGGCAATGCATTACTTTCTCCAGGAAAAAAAAATTAAATGATCCCAGGTTCCAATCTAATTCATGTTTAATGTGGGATAAAATGCCATAAATAAGTAAATAAATATAAACTTTTAATGTTGAGCACCTGATTCTCAAAGTGAACATATTCCAAACACTATAATGAAAATAAAATGATTTTTTTTCTACCTTTGTTGTCTGGTGACTGTTTTTCTGATCATGCTGGCCCAGTATCCAATTCTGCTGCTATCTGTCCTCCTAACTCCGTTTCCAGGGCTTCCTTTCCATTTATTTCTTTTACTTTCCTCCTTTCTTCTTCATTTCTGGTCCTCAGCTTCTGCCTATTTTCTTCATCCATGTGCAGTTTTTCTCCTTTCTTCCTTTTCCCTTATCTTATCTCCTTCCTCACTCTTCCCTCCCCTCCATCTATGTCCAGCATTTATTCTCTCTCCCCTCCTCTCCCCCTGCCCTCCATTCACCCATGGCCAGCGACCCTTCTCTCCCCTGCCCTCCATCCACCCATGGCCAGCAGCTCCCTTCTCTCCCCTGCCCTCCATCCACCATGGCCAGCAGCTCCCTTCTCTCCCCTGCCCTCCATCCACCCATGGCCAGCAGCTCCCTTCTCTCCCCTGCCCTCCATCCACCATGGCCAGCAGCTCCCTTCTCTCCCCTGCCCTCCATCCACCCATGGCCAGCAGCTCCCTTCTCTCCCCTGCCCTCCATCCACCATGGCCAGCAGCTCCCTTCTCTCCCCTGCCCTCCATCCACCCATGGCCAGCAGCTCCCTTCTCTCCCCAGCCCTCCATCCACCATGGCCAGCAGCTCCCTTCTCTCCCCTGCCCTCCATCCACCCATGGCCAGCAGCTCCCTTCTCTCCCCTGCCCTCCATCCACCATGGCCAGCAGCTCCCTTCTCTCCCCTGCCCTCCATCCACCCATGGTCAGCAGCTCCCTTCTCTCCCCTGCCCTCCATCCACCATGGCCAGCAGCTCCCTTCTCTCCCCTGCCCTCCATCCACCCATGGCCAGCAGCTCCCTTCTCTCCCCTGCCCTCCATCCACCCATGGCCAGCAGCTCCCTTCTCTTCTCTCCCCTGCCCTCCATCCACCCATGGCCAGCAGCTCCCTTCTCTCCCCTGCCCTCCATCCACCCATGGCCAGCAGCTCCCTTCTCTCCCCTGCCCTCCATCCACCCATGGCCAGCAGCTCCCTTCTCTCCCCTGCCCTCCATCCACCCATGGCCAGCAGCTCCCTTCTCTCCCCTGCCCTCCATCCACCATGGCCAGCAGCTCCCTTCTCTCCCCTGCCCTCCATCCACCCATGGCCAGCAGCTCCCTTCTCTCCCCTGCCACCCGCTCCCGACTTGTTCTGCAAATTCTCCTGCTTCCTCCCTCCCTCCCGACCGATCAGGTCCCTCACCGACCCTACCTTGGCCATCAAATTCTTCGGGGCAGGCAGTGTTGCCTGCCCGCTGCCATCGCTGACTTTCCTCCGCCGCCCGATCGCGCTTCAAAATGGCCGCCGAGACTTACAGAAGTCTCGCGAGGCCGCCTCTGGAAGTCTCGGCGGCCATTTTTAAAGCGCAAACAGGCGGCGGAGGAAAGTCAGCGATAGCAGTGGGCAGGCAACACTGCCTGCCCCGAAGAATTCGATAGTCAAGGTAGGATCGGTGAGGGACCGGATCCGGAGGGCGGAGGGAGGGAGAGCCGGCTCGCCCTTTCCAACAACCGGCTCGCAAGTCCGGCCAAAATTTAACAACCGGATCTTGCGAGCCGGAGCGAGCCGGCTCCAGCACACCACTGGAAACAGCACTCTCTAAAGTCTGCAATGACCTGCTCCTGGCCAGATCCAGAGGCCACTACTCCATCCTCATCCTCGATCTTTCTGCCGCTTCTGACACTGTCAATCACGATCTACTTCTCGCCACACTGGCCTAATTTGGGTTCCAGGGCTCTGTCCTCTCCTGGTTCTCCTCCTATCTCTCCCACCGCACATTCAGAGTGCACTCTCATGGATCTTCCTCCACTCCCATCCCGCTATCTGCTGGAGTTCCCCAGGGATCTGTCCTTGGACCCCTTCTCTTCTCTATCTACACCTCTTCCCTAGGCTCACTGATCTCATCTCATGGCTTCCAGTATCATCTTAACGCTGATGACACCCAGCTCTATCTCTCCACACCAGACATCACCGCAGAGACCCAGGCCAAGGTATCGGCCTGCCTATCCGACATCGCTGCCTGGATGTCCTACCGCCACCTGAAGCTGAACATGTCCAAGACCGAGCTCCTCGTCTTTCCACCTAAACCCACTTCTCCTCTTCCCCCACTCTCTATCTCATTTGATAACACCCTCATCCTCCCCGTCTCATCTGCCCGCAACCTCGGAGTCATCTTCGACTCCTCCCTCTCATTCTCTGCGCATATCCAGCAGACTGCCAAAACCTGTCGCTTCTTCCTTTTCAACATCAACAAAATTCGCCCTTTCCTCACTGAACACACCACCCGAACTCTCGTCCACGCTCTCATTACCTCTCGCCTTGACTACTGCAACTTGCTCCTCACTGGCCTCCCACTCAGCCATCTTTCCCCCCTTCAATCCATTCAGAACTCTGCCACACGTCTTATATTCCGCCAGAACCGATATACTCATATCACCCCTCTCCTCAAGTCGCTTCATTGGCTTCCGATCAGATACCGCATCCAATTCAAGCTTCTCCTCCTTACTTACAAATGCACTCAGTCTGCGGCTCCTCACTACCTCTCCACCCTCATCTCCCCCTATGTTCCCGCCCGTAACCTCCGCTCACATGACAAATCCCTCCTCTCAGTACCCTTCTCCACCACTGCCAACTCCAGGCTCCGCTCTTTAAGCCTTGCCTCACCCTATGCCTGGAACAATCTTCCTGAATCCCTACGCCAAGCCCCCTCCCTACCCATCTTCAGATCCTTGCTTAAAGCTCACCTCTTCAATGCTGCATTCGGAACCTAACCTTTCAAACATATAGGTTGCCCCAATCTGTCTGACCTATCAGATTAACTGTACTTTTGTCTTTAGATTGTAAGCTCTTCGAGCAGGGACTGTCCTTCCATGTTAAATTGTACAGCGCTGAGTAACCCTAGTAGCGCTTTAGAAATGTTAAGTAGTAGTAGTAGTAGTAATCGTAAATGTGTCGGAATCACTTATCTTCCAGCTGTTCTATCGATCCATACTCGCCCACGGCCCGACTCTGGCCGAGTTTCGAATCCTGCTTCAGGGCACCATGGATTCTTGCGATCGATATTTCACCGGCTGGAATTCACTGCTTAAATAAAATTAAGGAAGTTTTTTCAGCCTGTGATGAGTAGACAGGACTCCCACTAAGTTGGATTCCATTTCCAACAAAGGAGTTCCGGTCTGGTTTTGAGGCTTTTTCCTCCTTTTATCAACAATAGCAGTAGAGTATCTATAGAGTATATGTATGCTGATAGCGTGTGTGTCAGTAAATACTCTAACAGCTCGTAATATATATAGATCAAAAACAATAAGAACAGAAACAGAAGCTTCTAGAACACTTGAGAGAACAAAAACAATGTCAGAGACTGCCTGCACTGAAACATGCCAAAGAAAGATCTGGTACAAGCACTGAAGGCCCCTTTTACAAAGCGGCGGTAAGTCCAACACGGGCTTCCTGCTTGCTTAAAGGGAAGTACTACCAGGCTACTGAAGTAGCCCGGCGGTAGTTCCCACCCCCAGTGTGCATCATATCCGGCACTTTTTATTTTTGTAGCACCATTGACAAAAATATTTTTATTTTTGTAGCTCCAGTTTGTACCCAGTGGTAATTCGGCAGTGCGTGGAACTGCCCAGTTACCGCCGGGTTAGCGAGGAAAGCCCTTACCGCCACTTCAGTGGGTGGTGGTAAGTGCTCCCCTACGAAATGGCCGCACGGCCATATCCTGAAAAACAGAAAGACCTGCCTTTTACCCACTGCAGTAAAAGGGGGCCTTGGTGTGCGTCAAAAACATTTTGCCGCAGCTTCGTAAAAGGAGCCCCGAGTGACATGAACAAAGAGGCTGAATCTATACAAGACACAGTTTTAAAACAAACCAACCAGCTCATGTACAGTGCAGCAGTGGTGATCACAGAACTGGGGTAGGAAGTTCAAAGGCCTGCTAAGAAAAATGTCAGTGCTTCACCAAAGTGGAAAATTTGATTAGAAAATTAAATCAACAAGTTGAAATCAAATGCAAGCAAACTGCAAGACTCAAAAGCAAAGATTTTGAAAAACAAGAAAACTAAGGAAAACTGTTGGTCAGTGCAGTGGACTTTGATCCTGGAGAACTAGGTTCGATTCCTATTGCAACTCCTTGTGACTCGGGGCAAATCACTTACCCCTCCATTGCACCAAGTACAAAATAAGTACCTGCATATAATATGTAAACTGTTTGGATTGTAACCACAGAAAAGCGATATATCAAATCCCATCCTCTTTCCCTTTCCCATCTAGACTAGTTATAAAAACAAAAAGCACAGAAGGATGGTAATATTCAGTATTATTTTTAATCTTTTGCTTTTTATTTATGGGTGAATTTATAACCTGATTTATGTTAGATAGCTAAAACATGGCCATGCCAGGTTTTTATTATTGTTTGTTTTTTTAAAGTATTTTCAGTTCTGTAAGTTTTTACTGTTTTATATGTATATAATTAACAAATCCAGTCTGGCTAGGGTTTTGTGATGTATTTAAGGGTAATATAAAAGAGACTGCTGGAGATTCATCCTGTTAGAGAATTGAATACCTTGGCAGCCAGAAGGAGTGAGGATTTGGGAAAGACTATTGATTTGGGGGGGCTGCTTTGGATAATTTGGGTTATACCTCAATGGGTGGGAAGTGCTGATCTAAGAGAGTGTCAATACAGATGGGTATAAAGAACATATGTATCCCAATCAAGACTGTATAAGATGAAAGGAGTGGAAACACCAATCTGTGTGAAATGTAATGGGGGAGGGGGGGTTAACACTTTGAACCATGCATTTTGGGTATGTGCAGTATCAAAAGCTTTTGGAGATCTATTATTAGATTTCTGGAAAGAATTCTTAAACAACCAATTGTATTAAGTCCAGGGGGGATATCACTGGGTCAGATGTCCTCTGTGGGTGTCCAGGGAAGAGGGCTTTGTCTTTGGGTGATGAAGTCTTGCATAGCAGGGAAAAAGTGTATCTTGCTGTATTGGACCCAGAAAGAGTTATTGTCATATTGGTATTGGCGTAATAAGTTACATGAGCTTCTATTAATGGGGCTCAGAGATGTATGGTGTGCCTTTAAACAATAATTGTGCTTCTTCAATATTGGGTCCTTATATTCAGTCTCTTGCTCCAAAAACACAGAGCTATGTTCTAAATCAGTTGGGTGGATTTCCTATGCATACTGGATTAATCACTACTCTCAGATGATCCTAGTCTCTATGTAGTATTGTGTTCTGATGGTACAAAGGTTGTGTGTGTGGGGGGGGGGGGGGGGGAGAGAAAGGGAGGGATCTGGGTTTTGATGGTGTAGAGAGAGTTTCTATGAGACCATGGGGAACTCAGGGTCCAGGCTCTCTATAATAGTAGTTATCTAGATTGGTACTATTTGGTTGGTATAATTGGGGAATGGGAAGAAAAAAAAAGAGAATTGGTTGTTCAAAACTAAATTTTTGAGTAACTTGTGTATTACTTAGTTTGTATTTTGTGATATTCAATAAAAACTGTTTGAACATAAGCGTCACCCTTTCATTGCCTTGAAAAAAAAATCCATGCATACTGCAGTGATATGAGAATGTTACGATTTAGCATGCTTTGAATTTGGAAGGGAAACAATTTAATTGTTTTAAGTTAAGATTTAAGGCCATTATTTTATAAACACATCCACATGTAAACAGCAGCATTTGCATGTGTGTATTGCAGACACATATAGATACTAAATTCAGAAAGCTGCTATTTACACATGAATATATTTCTCAAATAATGGCCACAACATGCAGAGATTTTAAGGGGGCATGGTTTGATCGTAGTTTGAGTGGGACTACACATATACCCCGAAATTCTATAAATGGCACTTAAAATTGCACGTGCAAATTTAGGTGTGCACCCAATTTGCCTGTGCAATTTAATTGATTAATGAGCCAATTAGCACCAAACATTAAGTGCTAATAATCAATTATGGCACTAATTGGCATTCATTTAAATTTATGCACACATTTTTAGTCATGTGGATCCACATGGGCTCCAAAAAGGGGGTGCAGAAAAGGGAGGGTCATGGGTGGATTGAGGCATTCCTAGAATTTGTGCACGCTGTTATAGAATAAGGGGGATCTGCGTCTAATTTAGGCACGAGGAACTACACCATGATTTACTTGGTATAAATCTTCATGTCTAAAGTTAGGTTAGGTGCTAACCCCCAGATTCAATGTAGTGCAACTTGAGTTGCATGTACTATTCAGGTCGTATTCTATAGTGCGTGTGCAACTTAATTATCTTAACAAGCCAATCAGCGCTGATAATTGCCAACTAACAAGCAATTATTGACTTTAGTTAGAATTTACACGCACAACTTGCTACGCATATTCTATAAAGTGATGCGGATACATTCTAATGTGCGCTGCCAAAAAGAGGGTATGGCCATAGGCATGAAATGGGCAGATCATGGGCATTTCTAAAAATTATGAGCGCTGTTGTAGATTACATCCGCTCCACGCCTAACATAGCTGCAGGCATTTACACCAAGCTTTACTTGGCGTAATTCACGTGAATAGATGTAGTCGTGCGGATGGGGCCCTAGGCATATGCTCTCTTGAGTAGGAACTGTCCTTCCCCTTGTTTAAAATTGTACAGCGCTGCGTAACCCTAGCAGCGCTATAGAAATGCTAAGTAGTAGTAGTAGTACTAGGCATATAGAATATGCCTAGCCGTATTTTGCTTACGCCGATTTTTACAGCGCCATATATAAGAATCTAGCCCTAAGCATATTGTATAATTGGCACCTAACTTTCAGTACCGTTTGTAGAATAGCACTGAAAGCCAGATTCTATATTTGAAACTGAAAAAATTGGCGTAGATGGAAATCGTGCCTAAGCATAATTTATAGAATACATGTAGCGCCATCCATGTGACTAACATTTAGGCACAATCATTTACACCAATGAAAAGATGGTGTAAATTCCCATGCCTAGCACGAGGCACAGAATGGATTATTCTATAACTGTGTGTAAATTTTAGGAACATCCATGACCCACCCATGCTTCTCCCATGGCCACCCCAGCTTTTGAGATCCACGTGGTAGAATTTATGTGGACTACTTTATAGACTACGTTTGAGTAGTGCATGTAAATTCTAATTAGTGCCAATTAGTGCTGATAATTGCTTGTTAGCATCCAATTATGGGCACTGAGTGGCTTGTTAACCAATTGAGTTGCATGTGCAAATCAGAATATGCCCAGATTTGCGTGTGCAACTCTAGTCGTACTATATAGAATTCGCACCTTAGCGCATTATTTTTTCAGTGCCAATTTTTTGGCACTATTCATAGAATTTCATCCGTATGGGGAAAAATTTCCACAGAAGTTTTTACACCATCTCAAATTTCGGCTAGGGCTTTACATGAGGGATTGAGTCACTCTCCTTAATCCATGTAGTTTATTTCCTCCTCCAAAATAAAACCAAGTTAAAATTGTGGCCTCAGAATTTAATTAGCAGCACTTATACCACATGTAGATTTATAAAATAAGGCAGCTTACATGTGGCAGTGATGCCATTTCCATGTTTAAGTGCCAACTACTCCAGGAGCTGCCGAGTACATGCCATTCATGTATTCAGCATATAGATCTGTAAAATGTCTTCTCCTGCTGCACATGCCAGCAAACACACATGCACTCCTGCAGATATTTTTTAACAAGACTCTGCATTGGGAGATCCTTTTCTTCTTCCTTTTTTTAAATTGAAGATTTTCATTTCACTTCTATAGTCATTTACAGAACTAAAGGAAGATCCTTTTCTAAAGTATCAGCAAAACTGAGCATGCCCCAGCTTGGGTGCCTCCATTCCGAATTCTGCATTCTAGGCAAAATTGAGCTCCATGTGTATCACAGCTTTTTTATAGCAACTTTTCTTCTTTCCTTCTACAAAATCGAGAAAATATTTTCCATAGTAGGCATGATGCAGTTTTTAGTGATTCACGCACACTTTCTGCAGCAGCACTGATATCTGTACTGTCATCTTCACAAGTTGTTTCTACAGTGCACTCTGTGTTTTTATTATGCTTATACACAAGCACTGTTATGGTATAAGCCAATCATCAGAATTAAATGTGTAGCATGATGTTGTGTTGGATCAGATACATATATATATATTTGTGCAGCTTTTAAAAATACACTGCAGCAGAACTGGCTTTCATTCCAAAAGCCCTCTTCCCTCTCCCTTTGGGGAATCTCATTCCTTAAACAAAAGACTTAAGACTGCTTTAAAGTTTTAAATTGACTCTATTCCTCTGATCAACACAACAAAGATTGGACCTAACCAGTAGAGGCAAGGAGACAAGCAGGTGGGAAAGGTGTGAATACCCCATTGAAGACAAAGACTTCAGAGGGGAAACCATAAACAGGACATTTGCTTGTCAAAGGTATACCTGCCCTTCCCATCAGCTTTCAGACATGTGCAGAAAGGAAGGACTTGTAATGTGTATCTGCTCCAGAGACTGAGCAGGAAGCCCTGTACATCAAAAGACCATTTGCCAGCAAAATCCAGACAGCAAGTCTCGTGATGTCATAAGACATGAGACCAAGACTCAGGGGTCGTGTGCAGACATGAGACCAAGATACCACAGTGCTTTGCAAATGCCCAAGGGTCGTGTGGAAACCAGGAAACCAGGACAAAGATCCACATGGCATATCCTCCTGCAGCTTGCAAGGTATAAAAGGACAAGCTGTTTCCCCAAGAGGCTCTCTCTTCTCTCTTCAAGACTCTCCCTCCAGGAGATTCTCTCTTCAGCACCAATCCAGATGCCTTGCTCCTGATCTGCAGTTCACCTGCCTCATGGCTCTTCAATGGACCACAAAATGCTTTGCAACAGACTGCTTTGTAAGTTATAACTTTTGATCTAGACCTGCTACTTTACCTTACTTAAGCACAGATTATCTGTAAAAGATCTCTTAAAACCTACCTCTCGTGTGCAATTGTATATTAAATCAACCTTTTTGAAGCTAAAAATACGGTCTCCTTGTGTTCTGAGTATATGGTATCTTTTATATATACTTAATTTATTTAATTTATTGCAATTATCACCTTTGGTGATTGGTGGAGAAATTAATATCCTAAAACTTATAATTACAGCACCTGCTCTTAAATTATAAACAGTAGCGAGTGCTCTCTAGAGCTCTTTTCCCCAAGATAAATCATTTCTTGTAACAGCACCATCCACATGAGTGTTATTGTAGTCTAAAAAGTAAATGTATCAAATGAAAAAGCATGCAAAATAGCACATAGATAATGAAATTGCATAAATGTGCACATACTTTGTTGAGTGCAATAGCAGAATAGTATGGTGTGTAAAGAAAGGAGGAAAAGTGAAAAATCTGCCTTGTTTATTTCAGTACCAGAAGGGGAAATTTCTTTTGGGCTGATCTTCAAAGGAATTTACTTGATAATTAGTAGCTGATGAACATATAACTTCCTTACCCATAGAACCAACTTTTCAAGATGATTGGGTATAAAAAAAATCATCCCTCCTTGGACACAGAGCCCAATGCACAAAACTTACCCTGCTTGGACATTTGCTTTAGATCGGTTCTAACCTATCTAAAGCAAACATTATTTACTGTGTAATGCACAAAGGGGTTCTGCCAATTGCCCTATGCAAATGCATTACAATGAGCATTCCAAATGCATAGCACTGAACACCTACCTTTAATATGCATCAGTTTACAGCAGGTCTGGACCTGTCCTTATAGGGAGCAGTCTGCTTCCCATGGTAGGCGCTCAAGGACCCAACCCCCCCCCCCCCCCCCGAACCAAACTCCCCCCAAGACCTTTGAAAACTTCCCGGGTGACCCAGTGGACCCCCTCCTGGCATCGCCTCTCCCCCCCAGAACCAAGAATCTCTGGTGGTCTAGTGACCCCTTTCCCTCCCCTCCCCTCTACAGTTGGAGGCAGGAGCAATGCCTCCACCCTCCTGCTTCTGGGCCCGCCTTCTCAAAATGGAGACACCCAGCCCCTGCCCGTGCACCCTGGGATGAACTGAGAGGAGCTAAGCACCATATAAGGTTTTCCTTATATGGTGATTAGCCCCTCCCAGCGCATCCTAGAATGCACTGGGCAGAGGCTGGGTGCTGTCATTTCAAGAAGGCAGGTTCAGCAGCAAGAGAGAGGAGGCGTTGCTCCTACCCTCCTGCCTCCAACTGTAGAGGTGAGCTGAGTGGAGGAGAGGGGAGGGGGTCACTAGACCACCAGGAACCCTTGGTTCCAGGAGGGAATGGGAGACACCAAGGGGGGGGCGGGAGGTGGTTCACTGGACCACCAGGAACTTTTTGCTTGGGGGAGCCGGGAGGAGGTGTGGGGGGATTGGGGTCCACTGGACCACCAGGGATTTTCTAGGAGGGGAGGGGGTCACTAGACCACTACTGAGTATTTTCAGTTGCACAAGGGGAGGTTCGAAAGAGGGTACAGTGGACCCCCCACTCAAGCCCCCCCCCCATGCAACTCAAAAAACTCTGTGGTGGTCTAGTGTCAAACGCATTTGACAGTTGAGTCGCAATCAGTGATAAATGCATAAAGGAGGATCCATGCATCTCATTTGCATTCCATTATCTTTGTGCATCGGTCACTGCGACTCGGTAAGTTCTCCCTCAGCCCCATTTACCAGATGCCTTTGTGCATCTGGTCCACAATCAAGTAGTTTGTTCAATATTGGGGATACCGAAGCACCCACAGAACCCACAAAGCTGGCACATATGCAGTGTTGTGCTGGTAAATGTTTAACAGCAAGCTTTCTCCCCAGTCCACCTCTGCACCCCCCACCCCATCCACCTCTGCGCCCCCCCCCCCCCCCAAAAAAAAAACAAAAAACAAAATTGCAGAGCTGGCTATAGCCGGGGAGAGAGCCTGAGGGGGGCAATGCATTACTCTCTCCAGGAAAACAAAAATTAAATGCTTCCAGGTTCCAATCTAATTCATGTTTAATGTGGGATAAAATGCCATAAATAATTAAATAAATATAAATAAATAAATAAATATAAACATTTAACATTGAGCACCTGATTCTCAAAGTGGACATATTCCAAACACTATAATGAAAATAAAATGATTTTTTTCTACCTTTGTTGTCTGGTGACTTTGTTTTTCTGATCATGCTGGCCTAGTATCTGATTCTGCTGCTATCTGTCCTCTTAACTCCAATTCAAGGGCTTCCTTTCCATTTATTTCTTTACTTTATTCTTCATTTCTTGCCCTACATCCATAAGTAAAAGTTGAGTCCTCCGCAGACTTGACTGTCCAGTGGATCCAGCTTCTGCCTATTTTCTCCATCCATGTGCAGTTTTTCTCCTCTCTTCCTTTTCCCTCATCTAATCTGCTTCCTCTCTCTTCCCTCCCCTCCATCCATGTCCAGCATTTCTTCTGTCTCCCTTCCCTCTCCACCATCCATGTCAAGCATTTTTCTTCTCTCCCTCCATCCATGTCCAGCATTTCTCCTCTCTCCCCTCCATTCATGTTCATCTCACTTCCTCTCTCTTCCCTCCCCTCCATCCATGTGCATCTCCTTCCTGTCTTCCCTTCCCTGCCATCCATCCATGTCCAACAATTCTCCTCTCTCCCTGCCCTCCCCTTCATCCATCCATGTCCAGCAATTCTCCTCTCTCCCCTCCCCTCCATCCATGTCCAGCAACCCTCCTTTCTCCCCTGCCCTGCCCTCCCCTCCATGTACAGCAACCCTCCTTTCTCCCCATCCTCCCCTCCATCCACCCATGTCCAGCAACCCCCCTCTCCCCTCCCCTCCATCCACCCATGTCCAGCAACTCTCCTCTCCCCTCCATCCACCTATGTCCAGCAACTCTCCTCTCCCCTGCACTCCCCTCCACCCATCCATCCATCCTTGTCCAGCAACCCTCCTCTCTCCCCTGCCCTCCCCTCCATCCACCCATGTACAGCAACCCTCCTCTCCCCTCCCCTCCATCCACCCATATCCAGCAACTCTCCTCTCCCCTCCCTTCCATCCACCTATGTCCAGCAACTCTCCTCTCCCCTGCCCTCCATCCATCTATACATCCATCCATATCCAGCAATTCTCCTCTCCCCCTCCATATCCAGCAATTCTCTTCTTTCCCCCTTGCTCCCTCCATCCATCCATACCCAGCAATGCTCTTCTCTCCCCTGCCCCCCTCCATCCATCCATACTCAGCGATTCTCCTCTCTCCCCTGCCCTCCCCTCCCATCCATGTCCAGTGATTCTCCTTCACCCCATCCGCTCCTCCCATTCATGTCCACCTGCCCGCCCTCTTCTCCTCCCCCCCCAACATCCCCCTTTTTGTTCCTGCCACAGTGCCACCCTGTGTGGTTTAAATCTTTTTCATTTACCTCCGTCGCAGCGGCCGCGTCATTGAAAGCCCTGCCCATCTCTAGCCTTCCCTTCGTGAGTTCGTTCCCTCAGAATCCCTCCCTCACGGAAAGAGGAAATGATGTCAGAAGAAGGCGGGACTCAGAAGAAACGAACTCACAAAGGGAAGGCTAGAGATGGGCAGGGCTTTCACTGACACGGCCGCTGCGATGGAGGTAAATAAAAGCTTTAAACCCCCCAGGGCGGTGTGAGGCGAGCGCAGGCAAACAAGGGCTGTGGGAGGTGAGGTAAGCGGGGTAAGCATGGCTTGTGGAACCCTCCTGCCATGCTTACTTCATTCACTGGAGCCGGCTTGCCGTGCCAGAACAACTGGCTTGCAAGATCTTAAAAAATTTAACAGGGCTCCAGCACACCTCTGGTCATATGTCCTTATCCATCAATTTTTGGCTACTGTAAGGATAGTGTTAAGTCAAAAATCCTTCTAACCAGCCTGACACTATCCATATAGTGAAGGGGCAGGAGGAGGATGGAGTGAAGGTGGTGCCAAGAAATTATCCAGATACCAAGAATTTTCATCTGCTACCAGGAAAAGCTATATGTTTAGAGGGGTATTTATTTATTAAGGTGTATTATAGCCATAACACGTATTATTTGTCCCTTAACACATGTTAAAGGGCATCACTGTGAATTATTTTGAACCTAATGCACGTTAATTTAAGATACTGCAAGATATACAGTAATGCATGCAAAACACCTCACAACTATGTAAATTGAACACTGTAGCTTGCGGTGAATACCACAGGCTGCATTATTTCCAGAAAAGTAATGCCAGCTAAAAACTCCTAGGCCACTTCGTGGAGGAGTGGCCTAGTGGGTGGAGGAGTGGCCTAGTGGTTAGGGTGGTGGACTTTGGTCCTGGGGAACTGAGTTCGATTCCCACTTCAGGCACAAGCAGCTCCTTGTGACTCTGGGCAAGTCACTTAACCCTCCATTGCCCCATGTAAGCCACATTGAGCCTGCCATGAGTGGGAAAGCGCGGGGTACAAATGTAACAAAAAAAAAAAAGGGGCTGGGCAAGCTAAGTAAAAGTTCCCCCTTCCAGCTGATGCCCTGCCCTCACATATCCCTTGCCTCAACGGTCCTCTTTCTACATACTCTCCTCGTGATGCCCCCCCCCCCCCCCCATGCAGAGGGGACCATGTGGAAAGGGAGGTCTTTGGAGGTAAAAGGCAGGGGCGTAGCCAGACTACAGATTTTGGGTGGACCTAGGCAAGAAGTGGGTGGGCACCAAGTGCTCTTGCCCCCCCCCCCCCAACCACCACCAACAAAAATATCTCAGCTTGTGGTGAAATGCTTCTTTCCACCATGGCAGTCTGCAGTACGCATGCGCTGAATACTGAGCATGCGCAGGTGCTGGTATCGTGGAGAGTAGTGTTTTCGTTACCATCAAGGGGACTTCAGCTGGCTAAGCTTGGGATCCCCACCAGCTACCGCCAAATGTGTGCTACTATTGGGTGGGCCTGAGCCCTAAGTGGGTGGGCCCCGGCCCACTCAGGCCCACCTGTGGCTACGCCACTGAGAAGAGGGGACATCAGGAAGGAGTATGTGATGGATAAAGGGCAGTTATGATGTGGCACTTGAGAAGAAGCAGTTCAGTCAGAGCCCAGTTTCTTGAAGTTGCGGCCTGGGAACATTTTTATTTGGATTTTGCTCACAGCTTTTCAGTAGTAGCTCAAGGTGAGTTATATTCAGGTACACTAGGTATTTCCCTGTCCCCGGAGGGCTCACAATCTAAGTTGCAAACAGCATTATTCATGTACTGTGATAGAGACTAACCTGTAGTAAAGGGCTCAGTCCACCAAATTGCAATATCAATTCTGTCTCACCTGGTAGATCACGCTTAGGGTTTAACCACACTGTAATAACCCCAGGGGTCAGGATATGTCTCAGACCCCATTATGTCACACACACAAAAAAAAAAACCATCCAAGGCAATAGCTATAGAAAACACTTAAGTGGAAGTTTTACAAGAGCTCTGAATCAAGTGATTCAACACCCTGAGTCATATTTCATGTAGTCGACAGGAAACCAAATGGCATATCTAAGTTAGATTCATAGCCTATGCCAAGGGGATGAGCTGCTTGGCAGGCTGAGGCAAGCTAATGCGTTTTGAATCTAAACCTAACCAAGGATTATTGGCAAATCTCCCTTACAACAAACTCTAGAGAGGAAAATAGCATTTTTAACTCCCTCTCACTTATGTGGATTCTGCACCCTATTCTTTGGGCTCCAGGAGACCTCATCAGCCACATTGTCATATATAACGGACAAGTTATTGATGGGGCAGTTCTATAACTGGGTGTCTTCAGTTAGGCACACTGATGGCATGTGGTAGGAACCGATCCTGTGAAGGGCAGTATGTACAATTTTAACTAACTAAATAAACTATAGCAGGCCATGTTTATCCACTTCTACCCTAGCTAAGATAATGTTCAAGCACCTTATTTACTTACTCCTGTTACTCTATCTTATCTATCTAGATGTTCCATCTTTGCTTAACCCTATGCTGTCTATTAAAATGTTTTATGTATTGTGTTGGCATTGTGATGTAGCATTCTATGCCATACTTTGTATTGTTGTTTGAATATTTTTACGGCTGTAATTGTCTATTGCTTATGTTTGAATTATTCTTGCTATACACTGCCTTGAGTGAATTCCTTCAAAAAGGCAGTAAATAAATCCCAATAAATAAATAAACTTCTATAAAGGAACTTTGGCACAAAGCAGTGTTCCCTGTAGGCTGTACAGCTGCATGGTCATACATCTTTTTAAGTGCCATGCAGCAAGTCCAGCATCTCTCCCCTTCTCCCCCCCCCACCCATGTTTCAGCATCCCCCTCTTACCCCCCCCCCCCAGTCTATCTAAACCCCCTCTGATGCAGCTGCCTGTTTTCAGGACTGGCAGCAGGCGGTATGTATGAATTGATGCCAGGGCCTCCGAGAGACACCCCACTGGGCCTGCCCCCTTCCAGGCCCACCCCCTCTCCGGGCGGGCCCGCCCCACCACCCCAACCCACTTACTTGTCCTTCTCATGTGCATAGCAAACTTCCCCAGGATCCGGCACAGCAGCGCCACAGAGCAGAGTCCATCCTTCCTGCCACGTCCAAAGAGGCTGTTTGGACACGGCAGGAAGAAAGGAAGTGCTCTGCTCTGCGGCGCTGCTGCGCACAGGAACAGGAGAGTAATTCTAGCACCGGGCGGGCGGCCCCCCTTGGATGCCGGGCCCTGGGGAATTTGCCCCCCCCCCCCTCTCCGCGGCCCTGATTGCTGCCACTGCTAGTGATCTCTAGTTTGAAGGTACTTTGGTGGAGGGGGGAGGAGCTGAGAGAGGGGGGATGCTGGATTACAGGCAGAGGAAGGAGGGGAGTGGACAGATGCTAGACTATGGGGGAGGGGAAGGAAAGATGTTGGACCGTGGGAGACAGCAAAAAGTAAAAACAACAAAAGTGAAAGTGAAGGAAGTTCCAAGTGACCAAGGCAAACAAGGAGTAAGAGCATCCAAAAGTTTATTTGCCAAAATAAGCTGATCCACAAGACCCTACACAGGCCGTGTTTCGTCCGGCACAATGCCTTCCTCAGGGGTTGAGATGGTTCAAATAAATCAGCTTTGCAGAGTATGAGAATGGAGAAAACCATTAAAATGCTGGAACAAAATACGCTGCGTGGCGTGCTAACCAGTCCTCTCTACCAAAAACAGCAAAGAGTAAAACATCCCTTGGGGGTTTTACAGAGAAGGCCAGGCTGACTTGGCAACACCTTTTTTGAAACAAGGTTGCTGTTTTCTCCAGTTTGCCCTGATTATATCTTGACATTTATACTATTAGGGGAGAATTCTCTATAGATCGCCTAAAGTTAGGTGCTGGGATGATGTGGGCTAAGTGTGAATTCTATATTGGCAATTGCAGTTATAGAATACACAATCACTTACGCTAGCTCAACAGCTGGTGTAAATGTTGGAGGCACTTATTGCTGGGTGCTTCTTGGTTTATACGTGCTTAACTCGTGCTCAAGTGCAGGGCATACCCCGACGACCAGGGGCGTATCTGCGTGGGGCCTCAGGGGCCTGGGCCCCCGCAGATTTCGCCCTGGACCCCCCTACCGCTGCCAACCCTCCCCCTCCGTTGCTCGCCTACCTTCGCTGGCGGGGGACCCCAACCCCCGCCAGCCGAGGTCCGCGTCCTCCTGCCGCTGCCGGCTGCCTTTGGTCCTTTAATTCTTCCATTGAAGCTGGCGCCGACGAAAGTTTCTTTTGAGTCTGACGTCGCTGCACGTTGTACGTGCAGGACGTCAGACTCAGAAATTGTTTCTGAGTCTGACGTCCTGCACGTACAACGTGCAACGTGCAGCGACGTCAGATTCAAAAGAAACTTTTTCGTCGGCGCCAGCTTCAATGGAAGAATGAAAGGACCAAAGGCAGCCGGCAGCGGCAGGAGGACGCGGACCTCGGCTGGCGGGGGTTGGGGTCCCCCGCCAGCGAAGGTAGGCGAGCAACGGAGGGGGAGGGTTAGCAATGGCAGCGGCTGGGGGGAGGGGGATCGGCAATGGCGGCGGCGGGGGGGGGGCTATAATGTGCCCCCCCTCTCTGGCCCTGGCCCCCCCTACCGCCGCAGTTCAGATACGCCCCTGCCGACGACCCATCCATGTCGTCGTCGATGATACGCTGAAACCTTCTGCTCAGTGTGCTGCTGCGGCTAGGAAAGCGAATAGAATGTTGGGTGTTATTAGGAAGGGTATGGAGTCCAGGTGTGCGGATGTTATAATGCCGTTGTATCGCTCCATGGTGCGACCGCACCTGGAGTATTGTGTTCAGTACTGGTCTCCGTATCTCAAAAAAGATATAGTAGAATTGGAAAAGGTACAGCGAAGGGCGACGAAAATGATAGTGGGGATGGGACGACTTTCCTATGAAGAGAGGCTGAGAAGGCTAGGGCTTTTCAGCTTGGAGAAGAGACGGCTGAGGGGAGATATGATAGAAGTGTATAAAATAATGAGTGGAATGGATCGGGTGGATGTGAAGCGACTGTTCACGCTATCCAAAAATACTAGGACTAGAGGGCATGAGTTGAAGCTACAGTGTGGTAAATTTAAAACGAATCGGAGAAAATTTTTCTTCACCCAACGTGTAATTAGACTCTGGAATTCGTTGCCGGAGAACGTGGTACGGGCGGTTAGCTTGACGGAGTTTAAAAAGGGGTTAGATAGATTCCTAAAGGACAAGTCCATAGACCGCTATTAAATGGACTTGGAAAAATTCCGCATTTTTAGGTATAACTTGTCTGGAATGTTTTTACGTTTGGGGAGCGTGCCAGGTGCCCTTGACCTGGATTGGCCACTGTCGGTGACAGGATGCTGGGCTAGATGGACCTTTGGTCTTTCCCAGTATGGCACTACTTATGTACTATTATGTACTTATGTCCATACCCCCTTTGGATTTTGCATACACAGTTTATAGAATATTGACTATAAACTGCTAATTAGTGCAATTAACACCAATTATAGTCATTAATTACTTGTTAATGCCAATTAGCAGTTCATTAATGAATCAAATTACACACATAACTGGCAGAATTGTATAACTTGTATGTGCAAAAAAAGAAAAAAAGAATTAATGAGCTTAGTTGGCTCTTTCACTGGGGTTCAGTCATGTCTGTAAGCTCTTATATTTCAGATTTCTGACTTTGGAAGCATTCAAGCATTAGATTTCTCATCAATTTTATTGTGTTGGGTAACTCATCTCTCTATGTTTTACCAAAATTACAAATACTAAAATATATATTTTTTATTTTTTTTGCTTCAGCATTTCAATTCTCTTCAACTAAGATTATGCACACATCCCCAGTATTCACAAGTCTCTGACTGAATAAAATTCACCCTGTGCACCTTTTCTTCCTTCTCTCTGTGGTAACATGCTTTCTTTGGCACCAAATTTGCCTGCAGCGTTGCAGAGTCAGAAGAGGGGAGGTACATGGTGGAGCTCACCCGGGATACAATGCACCCTGCACTCACTAATTCTGGTGCAGCCCCAGACTAACCTCCACTAGCAGGATGTGAGTTAGAGGAAGCTGTGTTGCAACAGTGCATGACAAATGGCACCTAGTCAGCTCCAGGTCCTAGCTCCTGCCAACCTGGCAGTAAAAGATAATGGAGGGGAAGCAGTGCTGCAGTTTTGGCCCAGCTCCTGAGCTCCATTGTGTCACAGTAAGTGCTTGGCTCTTTAACCAGGCCTTTACTGGAAGAAGTAACTAACTCGCTAGTCTCACTCACACACACAAGGAGTACTCTTTAATTCCCTTACCTCTTAGTTGTTCTGTCTGTCTGTCTGTCTGTTTGTCTGTCCTACTTAGATTGTGAGCTCTTTGAGCAGGGACTGTCTTTTTATGTATGATGTACAGCGCTGCCTATGCCTTGTAGTGCTATAGAAATGATAAGTAGTAGTAGTAGTAGTAGTAAGGGAGGCAGTCCTCTGTGCTTTCAGGACCAGGTGATGCGGACCTGGTCCTGTGGCAAGAGAGGAGAGAGCCACGCTGCAGCAGATCATCCTTGCCTACAGCCTGGAGAAGAGGAGAGGAGAAAAACTACACTGTGCCAACATATCAAAATAATTGGGTGTGCAAAATGTAATCCAAATTGCCCATGCCTGGACACAATTAAGGAGCTTGCTTGATCCACAGATTTGGTTCCTATGGGTGGGGGTGGGGGTAGAAGCTGCACTGTTGAACAGATTCTGTTCTGATATTTATGTGTATGCACATGCACACATGCCTACCCATTTCCCTCCCAGTCCTGCACTAGAGGTTTTTTTATGCTGCTCAGTACAAAAAAACATTAGAGGGAATATTGGTGTCTAAATTCAATTGAGACAGACATGAGGAAGCCACTGCTTGCCCTGGGATTGGTAACATAGGAACATAAGTATTTCCATACTGGGAGAGACCAACAGGCTCATTTTCAAAGCACTTAGCCTCCCAAAGTTCCATAGAAACCTATGGAACTTAGCCTCCCAAAGTGCTTTGAAAATATGCCTCCAAAGGTCCATTAAGCCAGCATCCTGTTTCCAACAGTGGCCAATCCAGCTTACAAGTACCCGGCAAGATCCCAAAACAATACAATACATTTTATGCTGCTTATCCTAGAATAAGCAGTGGATTTTCCCAAAGTCCATTTTAATAATGGCTTATGGACTTTTCTTTTAGGAAGCTATCCAAACCTATTTTAAACCCCATTAAGCTATCTGCTTTTATCATATTCTCTGGCAACGAATTCCGGAGTTAAATTACATGTTGAGTGAAGAAATATTTTCTCCGATTCATTTTAAATTTACAAGGTAAGTGCTCAATCCAATGACAAAGAACAACATTAAATCCTTCTTAGATGACTAAAGGAAATGTATTCTGATAATTCTTCTCTGGTAGCTCTACTAATTGATTTCATTCATATGTTATCCTCAGAGGTGAAGGCAGTACAATGCCAATACCTAGTAGATGGATTTAGAGCCTAGAGTTGTACTGATCTTGAAGGTGTTCTGGTGTATGGCCCTGGTTGAGGACTGCCATGTCAATGCTTAGACTAAGTTTCCAAGTTTAATCAGTATTTAATGTACTGCTCATTATATTGAGCACTCTGCGAGGTGTACAATGCTAAAAACAATAGACAAGATAGATTTAAAAATAAGAAGAAAATTAATACATGATTAAGTGGAAAGTAAGAGGAACAGGTAAAAGCAGAATGATAGTATGATGCTCCCATCCATCCCTAGAGGTACCCGAAAATCATACTAAGACTACTGGCTTCCACCGGGACTATGTCTCATAAGGATCTTTAAATAAGAAGGTCTTCAGACCTTCTTTGAATATTTGTAATGATTGTTCTTGCCTGGACCCAGCCTGCTAGATGAACTGCACCTTTCTGGACCTTCACTGAATCTCTCTGGGACAAGCCAGGTTCCATTCTCAACAAATCTGCCAAAAAGACTTCTTTTCCAGCAAGGACCTCCATTACTACTCCAACCAGCATCAGAAAGAATTCATCTGAGCCTCAATCAAATCAGCTCATGTCCTGTTAAACGCTCTGAAGAGAACTTGTTTTTTTTTTTACCTTGGACATATCTTTATGTTTCCAGCAGACCAGCTCTGATCCTCTCCTGTAAACCCAGCTGTGTTTTTCACCTGTTCAGCAAAGCTGGTTTTCTCAGATTTCTGTCTCCATCCACTGAAGCAACTGTCAGAATCACAAAGTCTCTGTGCCCTGGGGCAGCACTTCTGAGCTACTGACTACATACAATTTATATTTCTAGTAATATGTATGTGTCTAGAAAACTCCACACAAACCAAAAAACAACAACTAACAAGTCCACATAACACCGAATGCAAAAGACCCATACAAAAAAATTCAAATAGGTTACGACAACGCCAGATCCGTAGTAAACAAAACAACAATAATAACAGACTGGATCATGTCAGAGAAACTTGATCTACTCTTCATCACCGAAACCTGGATCCATGATCAGAAGGACCTTTTTTTTCTGAGAAGTCTGAGAGAAGAGGACATTTCTCTGGTAAGTGAACGCTACTTTGCTTTGTGCTTTGGGAACTTAAAGATTGGGGTTTAAAGGAGGAATTGTAGGTTAGTATTAGGCAAAATAAAAAATATAAAAAGCAAATTTTAACAACTAATCTCCATAGTCTTTTCCACTTAGTTTTAAAAGCTTTGTACCACAGCATTAACAGATAGAATCTAACAGGCACTGCAGGATCCGACGAGAGAAGGAAAAATTCTAGACTTGGTCCTTAGTGGAGCGCATGATCTGGTGAGGGACGTTATGGTACTGGGGCCGCTTGATAACAGTGATCAAAATATGATCAGTTTTGATATCAACCTTTACGGCGAGGCACCAGGATACATGACAGACCTCATAGATTTGCCAACCAGAAATACCACAAAATCTGCACGACCATACCTAAATCTCCACTACCCAAGCAACAAAGAACTCAAATACAAATCCACCTATGCATCCAATTTTTCCTACTTAAGCGCACAACTGTGGAACGCACTGCCAAAAGCAGTGAAAAGTACGCTCGACCACCTAAATTTCCGGAAAGCACTAAAGACAGAGCTGTTCAAAAGAGCATACCCCACCAACCCAACATAAAATACCTGGACACCTGCAACACAATGTAACCAAAGACTGTAATGGACATTACCTGACTCTTCCTCCCCTCTCCCTATCTAAGTTTCCCCTAACTGTACCTACCATATATGTACCTCATTCTACCACAATATCACTTTGAATTAATCCAAACCATGTATTTGTTCAGACCGGAATCGGCTAATGCCGTTAACGGTAATATGTAAGCCACATTGAGCCTGCAAAAAGGTGGGAAAATGTGGGATACAAATGCAATAAATAAAATAAATAAAATAAGATATAGGTGCAAAGCATTCCAGAGTGTAGGGCCCATAACATTGACGATTGGGGTATGTACAGTATCAAGGCTAATGACCCAGAATGAAGGAATAACAAGAGTTGTGTTGTGAGGATGTGAGGGATCTATTAGAGATATAGGGGATAATAAAAACAGGATATGTAAAGAGGGTTGCCAGAGTAATATACCTAACGAATTATTTTAAATATTTTATAAGTGATCCTGTGGGAGATTGGAAGTCAATGTTTGGCGCATAATAAGAGAGTCACATGGTCACATTTCTTGGAACTTGACAACAGTTTTGCAACCATGTTCTGAACAGCCTGCAATCACCGTATATCTGAAGCACGTATACCAACCTACAAAGCATTGCAATAGTCTAAATCAGGGTTGTCCAACCTCAGTCCTCGAGGGCCGCAATACAGTCAGGTTTTCAGGATTTCTCCAATGAATATGCATGAGGTCTATTTGCATGCAAATAGATCTCATGCATATTCATTGGGGAAATCTTGAAAACCCAACTTGGCGAGGGCTGAGGTTGAATACCCCTGGTCTAAATGGCTCATTAATTATGCATGAATAAGAACACATAAATTTGGAAATTTGGTGAATAACTTCCTGATGGAAAAAATAATAATTTTAAGTTTATAATAGCAACACTGAACAACAGAAGATGAAAAGTGAGATGTTGATCTAAGGTGATGCCAAGAAGTACATTTAGTGCAGATGAAAAAGGTATCTTAGCATTAACGATCTTGACTGGGGTAGATAATTCTGGGCCCTCTTTCTGAGAAAATAGCAGCCCCTTGGATTTCTCAGTGGTTAATTTCAACCTATGAGTATGTAGCCATTCTGCAATGGCATTCAGCTTATGATTAAAGTCAGAAATCTCCTGTGGATTATTGCAATCTAGGACACCTAGGATCTGGATATCATGTGCATAAATGTAAGATGTAAGATCCAATGAATGAATGAGACTGAGCAGTGGGACTAAGAAAATATTAAAGAGGACTGGTGCCAATAGTGATCCCTGTGGAACACCAGAGGTAAGCTTGTAGTCCTCGTAGTGGCATAGCAAGGGGGGGCCTTGAGGGCCTGGGCCCCCCGATTTGGGTTCAGGGCCCCCTGAGGTCTGCTGGTTTGACTGGTGAGGGTCCCCAAGCCCCACCAGCAGACGTTTTCCTGTGATGATATTGTCACCACGCTGCCTGCCCTGCTTTTCCCCTCCCCCATGCACATGCTCGATTTTAGTGAAATTCAGCATGCGTGAGCTTTGCACATGCTCAATTTCATTAAAAATAAGAATGGATGCCAGGGCAGGTAGCGCGACAGCGAATATTGCCACAGGAAAGCCTCTGCCAGTGTGGCTTGGGGACCCCCACCAGCCCAAGTATGTGGGGTTATGGTGGGGGCTGAGAAAGGCAGGGAGGGAGGCCAAAATGTGACCCCCCCCCTACTTTGGGCTCAAGCCTCCTCCCAGTTCGAGGTCTGGCTATGCTGACCTGTGATCTAGAGTCATGCCATAGGACCTTACTGGAACGGTCAATGAGATAGGAGTAAGTTGAGAGAAGATATAAAAACTGGAAAAAAAAAACCATTGCTGGTAGTTGCAAATGAAGCTTCTAGTTCTGACTGAGCTAGAAGTCTAAAGGAGCAGGCAGAAAATGCCAGATTTAAAACAAAGAAAAGAGAAAAGAAAGATGTCTAACAGGCTTATTTTCGAAAGAGAAGGGCGCCCATCTTTCGACACAAATCGGGAGATGGGCGGCCTTCTCTCAGGGCCTTCTCTCAAGCCAATTTTGGGTGCCCTCAACTGCTTTCCATTGCGTGGACAACCAAAGTTCACAGGAGCGTGTCGGCAGCATAGCGAAGGCGGGACTGGGGCGTGCTTAAGAGATGGGTGTCCTCGGCCGATAATGGAAAAAAGAAGGGCATCCCTGACAAGCACTTAGCCGACTTTACTTGGTCCATTTTTTCTTGCGACCAAGACTCAAAAAGGTTCCCGAACTGACCAGATGACCATCGGAAGGAATCGGGGATGACCTCCCCTTACTCCCTCAGTGGTCACCAACCCCCTCCCACCCTAAAAAAAAAACTTAAATTTTTTTTTTTGCCAGCCTCTATGCCAGCTTCAAATGTCATATCCAGCTCCATCACAAGCACTATGCAGGTCCCTGGAGCAGTTTTAGTGGGTGCAGTGCAGTTCAGGCAGGCGGACCCAGGCCCATCCCCCCCACCTGTTACACTTGTGGTGGTAAATGGGAGCCCTTCAAAACCCACCACAAACCCACTGTACTCACATGTAGGTGCCCCCCTTCACCCCTTAGGGTTATGGTAGTGGTGTACAGTTGTGGGTAGTGGGTTTGGGGGGGCTCAGCACCCAAGGTAAGGGAGCTATGCACCTGGGAGCAATTTCTGAAGTCCACTGCAGTGCCCCCTAGGGGGCCCGGTTGGTGTCCTGGCATGTCAGGGGGACCAATGCACTATGAATGCTGGCTCCTCCCACGACCAAATGGCTTGGATTTGGTCGTTTCTGAGATGGGCGTCCTTGGTTTCCATTATCGCCGAAAACCGGGAATGACCATCTCTAAGGTCGACCTAAATGTTGAGATTTGGGCGTCCCCGACCGTATTATCGAAACAAAAGATGGACGCCCATCTTGTTTCAATAATACGGGTTTCCCTGCCCCTTCACGGAGCCATTCTGCGAGGACGGCCCCAGGAAAACTTGGTCGCCCCGTTCGATTATGCCCCTCCACGTATACTGAAGAAGTTCTTTCAACATCATCTTTATTAAAAACAAACTAGAATATAACACAACTTGTGCAAATATATATAAATATATATAAAATAAAACCTACACATAGAGAAACATGCATAACAAAAAGAAACATTCTATTCAAATCAGGAAGAGTAGAGAGAGATGCACTGCAGATGTAATAATCTAGGTATATGACTAATATTTGACATTATATTAGTCAGAAAAGAGATCAAGAAGATCGGAGAATATGCTACAGGTAATCAGCCTGGCTCACATACCTAAATGAACGAACATCAAAACAGACACACTTTGGATACTACATACTGAAAGTTTCCTCTAATAGAGCCTTAGCAGAAATTGTGGTTTTTTTTAGACATTTTCTGTTGCATGCAGTTTCCAGAGGTTGGGTCTACCTACACAGTAAGACTGAAACCAACAACAAACTACAAACACAAGTGATGTACATTGAAAGACTGTTCTGTTGAAGTACATCTCAGAGTTCTCAAAAACTCCTGCTAGCTGCTGTTTTTCCTGTTTTACTGCACATCCATTCAGTCCACCATCTTTCTCTCCAATCTTCATTGGGGTTCTCTATGCTCTTTGGCTCCCTCTTTTGTAAGGTTCAACTGCCAGTTGTTTGGTTCCACTTGGGAACAGTTGTCATGGTAACAGCATCCAGGCAGTTCTTTTCTGTTATGTTTGCTGGACTCTTGATGTACTGCCTGGCCTTTCTGCGCTTTTACACATTACATACAGTTCTATTCTGCATCAGAGAAGTAACATGAGAACACACACAAGATCCCTGTCTCTCTTGTTTACAAGTCCCGTCTCCCCTCAACAGCAGATTATTTATCCCGGCTTTTCATCCCCCACACTCCCTCTAGGTCACTCCGCTCCTTTGCAACTGGGTCACTTTGGGTGCCCTCTCCATCTATCATCCATTCCATAGCTATCTGCTACACTGGATCTAAATTATGGAACTCCCTCCACGTACACCTCCGACTTGAGCCTTTCTATGAAATGTGCAAGGCAGCCCTGAAACTCACCTCTTTGAAAATGCATACCCTGTCACCTGTTAGTTTTTTTTTCTCTTTCTCTCTCCCTTTCTTGACAACTTATTTTTTTTTGTTTATTGTAAACCACATAGATGTCAGCTTTGACATTTTGCGGTATATCAAGCAACTGTAAATAAAATGAGTGTAAGTCTTTCTGTACATTGCATCCCTAAGTACTATGCACTTTGGGGCCCTTTTACTAAGCGGCAGTAAGCCCAACATGGGCTTACCGCTTGGCAATCTGGAACTACCGCCAGATTGCCATCAGTAGTTCCACCCTGAATGCGTGGCATTTCCAGCGCTAGCGGAATTATTTGAAAAATATTTCTGCAGGGGATTGCCCGGTGGTGATCGGGCAGTGCTGTGTGTTGCCTGGTTACTGTCGGATTCGCACGGGAGCCCTTACCACCACCCTAAGTGCCCCTCCCCCCACCTGCAAGGCCACATGGTAAGAGCAATCTTACCAGTTACCACATGGCCATGTCTTTTTTGGCCTTTTTACCTGCTGCAGTAAAAAGGGCCTCTGCACACAGCAAAAACAGTCCCTGCTGCTAGCACAGGGCCTTTTTTTTTTACCATAGCTTAGTAATAAGGCCCCTTTCTCTCAAACATAAAGCCTCAGCTACTTCAGCATTACATCAGTTTAGTAATGGATGCAATTTATTGCACTATGGCTACCATTTTCGACTCCAATCCAGTATCCTTTGCCAGCACGCTTTCGTCTGTATGTCTTGTTTACTTCACAATTATGTGTATTGCAGAGGCATTTTCAGATGGCAAACTTGTTTAAAAAGCAGCAGATGTAATATGCCCTAAAAAATATTATGTTTTTCTGATATGTTTCTCTCACAACATAGTGGCTAAGGAAATAAGTGCAACGGCAAATATGAAATTCTAAGAACATGAAAAGAACTTTGAGTTTTGTGCATTTTCAGTCACACTGGATAGCAGCACAAATGTGGATATTTTAGCAGCTCTTCTTAAATTAGTGTTGAAGAGCTGTTAAGGCTGTCAAACATGTGCAACACTACTACAGGATGCAACATTTGTTTCTTAACTTGAAAAGGGCAGCATAACTTTGGGAGAAACTAGTAGCGCACATTTGTAACTGGGAACATCAGTTGATTGATGAGACGAATGCTGAAACAAATCATGAAAAAAGAAATGCAGATCTAACTGTTTTTGAAGCCATTTTACTAAGCTGCACTAGCAAATGGGCTTACCATGACCTAACGCAGGCCTTTCCCTGCACTAAGCCTATTTCTAGCATGGCCATAAAAAAATGAATTTTCCTATTTGTTGAGTTTCTGGCCATGCACTGTTAGCAATAGCATGTGGCCATGTAAAAAATTAACATGGGGGCACTTAGGGCTCCTGTGGTATATATGCACTAACCAGTTAGCATGCCGGTGATGTCAGTGTGCTAGCTGCATAGTCCTTCCATGCCCATTCTTCGCCCCTGACATGCCCCCTCCATAAAAATAAATACCACGCACTAACCCCCTGATTCTATAAAGGTCACCAAAAATTGTGCATGTAAATTTAGGCATATTCCTGATTTGTATGCACAATTCAATAGAATAATGAGCCAATTAGTGCCAATAATTGGCTTTTCAACAAGTAATTATTGGCACTAATTAGAGTTCATTGGGACTAACACACATAAAGTTAGGTATGGGATCTGCGCCTAAAATTTACGCATGGTCCAAAACTGGCGTGTGGAAATGGGAAGGTCATGGGCATTTCAGGGCAGAATGGAGGCATGGTTTTGATTACCCACCTTTTCTCTTGGCGTTTAGCTGACAGATTTTTCATGCTAGTCCAAATACTTTGGGTCTACTTTATCCTTTTGAAGCAGTATGTGATCTTGGAAACATTGCTCACTTCTGTATAACGAACATCACGAGACTCCTGAAGCAGGCATTTTTGACGCCAAAACACAGCAGCTATGTCGAGTATTTTGAGTTGTTCCAATAAAGATCACCTTTTTGTACTGGTGTCTCCCTTGGTGTTTTGCAAGAGCCTCTCTACCCTACTCCCTGGACTGTTTCTTAAATTTAGGCACAGGCATTTGCACTACATTTTCGTTGGTGCAAATGGCAGTGCCTAAATTTATGTGTGATATCTTCACTTAAGTGTTTATTCTATAAACCGCACCGAACTTTAGGCACAGCTTATAGAATGCTGCTTATGCATGTACTTTTTGGCACCAAATTTTTCGGTATCATATATAGAATCTAGCCTTAAGCGTGTACAGATGACAAAACTAACACTGAATGCCTTAGTATGTCCTGCATTAGGCCATTTTTCCTGAGCTAAGTAAGTATTCGTGCTTAACGCAGCTTAGTAAAAGGGCTCTTTTATGTTTTACTTTTTTTTTTTCTATCTCAGTAGTCATCTTTTGGAAAAGCTGCAGAATTAGAACACATAAGGATGTTTTTGTCAAGTGCTTAAATTTTATTTGTTGCTGAGGATTGCAATGATAATAGTTTAAAATATTATATCAAAAACTGGAAATGAAGTGAGATCATTTACACTATTTTATTCATCTACCAGGGCTATGTTGTAGGAGAGTACTGAAGCAATTCTTTCATATGTGTCATGGTAGAATGGAGAAAAACTTCCTGAAGAACTCAGTGATCCACTGTGGCTCATGAATCTTGCGTTTCTTGTTGAGCTCACCTAACAAAATTAATATCTTAAACTAGAACTGCCAAGGGCTTAAACAAGTTGCGACACAAACGGACAAAGATATGACAGCAGTCAAAGACAAGCTGAATTTATGACAGCCATAGACATCAAAAAGAACATTTAGCTCCCTTTATTTCATGCCAAGAAATTCAGTACTTTTATAAAAGATTCATATGGTGAACAAGAATACAGTATTTAAAAAACTAGCAAATTTGAATAAAGAATCCGGATGTCGCTTTCAAAACGTTCAGTCTTGTCACAACGTGTTTCAGTTATTTACAGTTCCATTTGCCTTAGATTCTACAACAACCTTGGCAGATCCTCAAATGGAGGATATTCAATGCACACAAAAGCTCAAAGTGAAATTCAGTGAAGGGCCACAGCAGGAATGCTACCAGTATGTTCCAGACAACGGGATCCTTTTACTAAGGTGCGCTAATGATTAGCACACACTAAATGCTGCATGGGCAGCATGGCACTTAATGCACATTAATTCATTAGCATGCGTTAACTGCCAGATTCTATATAGCACGCCTAGGATTTGGCACCAAAATCTAAGCAAATTCTATAACAACGTACATAACTTAATTGGTTTAACAAGCTAATGAGTGTAGATAACTGCACTTAACAAGCAATAATGAGCACTAATTGGCAATAATTAGAATTTACGTGCACAGCCACTAAACGTATTCTGTGATTCTAATGCACGCAGTTCAAAAGGGGTGTGGCAATGGGCGGGAAAAGGGCATTCTATAGGTGTTCACAAATTTATTCATGTAGTTTTAGAATATGGCTCAGTGTGTGTAAATCCACGTGCAAGGATTTACAGCACATTTTCATTGGTGTAAATGGAGGTGCATAGTTTTAGGCACTAGGATATCAACTAAGTATATTCTATATACTGCACCTAAATCTAGGCACAAATGTTTACCTGCAGATTTTTTAGGCACCTTATATAGAATCTGGCCCTAAATCTGTTAGCACACCATAGTAAAAGAATTCCAAATCAAAAGAACATTTTGGCAAAATACTGAGTCTATTTGGAAATACAGTACTTTAATTTGCAAGCAGCTTCTCTAGGCAATCAACCTAGATAAATCAAAACATTGATCAGTGTTTATGGATGAACATCTGGCAACTGTGTTGCAAGAGCCCACGTTTAAGACATAACACTTTTGCCAAGTTTCCGGACAGAAGTCAAATAGACTAATTTCTTATTTTTCTACCAAAGTAAAAAAAAAAAAGCAATTTAAAGAATGTAAGTTCAATATGGTGATGGTTGCTTTACTCTGACATCTGCTTTATATCATTTGAAATGTGCGTTAAAAGTAAAATGCTTATTTATTTCTTCAGGGAATAGAAGAATGTCTTGCTCTGATAAACCTATTCACTCTCACAAGGTGGTGTTAAGTGCCACAGGAGCCAGCTTTGTGGGTGCTGTGTTATGTTATGTTATAGAAACACAGAAATATGATAGCAGATAAGGGCCAACTGGCCCATCCAGTCTGCCCATCTTCAGTAACCACTAACTCCTCCTTTTCCCAAGGGATCTCATGTGCTTGACCCACGCTTTTTTAATTTTTTGTTATGTAATAGCACACTTATCACCCACCAACTTCCTCAAATTGAGATTCAAGGTGAGATACACATAAAAAAAACTGGTATAAAACATCAGAAATTTACAAAAGAAATTTCAAATAAATAAAATAACAGTAAAACAAAAACTATATTACTTAAAATCTAAAATTTATGTCATAGCAAACTCCAAATAAAAAATAGGTTTTCAGAGCTTTACAAAAAGAATAATAACATTTCACCAAATGTAGTTCTAAAGGAAGATTGTTCCATAAACGAACTGTCATAACCAAAAAAAGAGTGAGAAAATAAAGCTTTGAATTTAACAGACCTTATTGATGAAAAACTAGAAGCAATTTATTACAACTTCTAGTGGATTCTTGAGCACCCCCAGTATTGAGCAAATTCCTTGACTGTGTCCAGGGAGGGGTCATTTTCATTGGGTTTGGTACCAATCATTTAAAAAAGTTGTCTCCTGTGTAATAAGTTTTACATATGTCTTCATTTTAGACAGGCTGTCAATATTATAACAATTCTCACCGAGGTAACTGCTATTTTTGCCTTCAACTGGGATATTGAATAAATATCTCAGTTTGTCTCTGCAAGTACTACCTGAGGGAAGGAGCTGATGAAAGTGCTTTAAAAAAAAGGATTTGATGGGGTGAAGGACAGAAAGCTCATATGAGAGTGCAGGAGATTAAAAAAAAACAAAAAACAAAACCTAAAAATATACATGGTAAGGGACATGGAACCCATGAGGACATAAGGGATTTTCAATGCATAAGAAAATAAAGGAATTGGGGGGAGGGGAGGTAATGTAGAGAGTGCAAGAGAAAGATACAGTACAGAAGAAAAAGCAAACAGTAGGAAAAAGCCAGGAGAATGGGTGGGGGATAGAGAAAAGCACAGGAGTAGGTAGGATGCTAAATGCATAGATATCAGAGATACACATTTCTCTGAGAGAGAAAATCAAAAGAATGATCTTAGATCTTTGGTTACATGGAATAAACTGTGGGGTCCTCTTCCTCAGCTTTGTTCTTGAGTTGAGGGAGGATCTAGGGGGTTCTGTGCAGAGGTGGGAGAAGGGGCAGGGCTAATGTTTTGCATTGTTAAACTTAAAATAGAGGTTGTGCTTGGCTTTTACTGCAATGTATTTAGATTCTAATGCTTGTGAAAGTAAGATTTTGTTTTGTTTTGGAAGAAGCAATGTGTTGTTTTCTCTTATTTCCCAATAACAGACCACCTAACATAAAATAATTAAAACTATTCTGTAAACTGGGGGGGGGGGGGGGGGGGGGTACAGCAAAAACAGCAAGTGTAGCAGCAAAATGTGTGGTATCCTGTCACCGGGCCAGAAACATCTGGACAATACAGACCACATAGTTTGATAGCACTGCAGCAATGATAAGCAGTACTAACTGTAGTAACCTGTGGATTGCCCTTGCCATTGTCTTTTTATACCTAGTAATGGTATCTTATTCTGTTGTAAGGATCCTTGCAGGATGCTCACTATTCCTGTATGTTCCTGCCCCCAGGACCACCTGAAGGCAGTAGAGAGGAGGTGCATATCATCTTATTACAACATCCCCCTCTTTGGGTGGCCGCAATGGTACAGCCTGCCTTATGTAAGCCCTTTGTATGTGTGTTGTGGATAGAGGCTGTGTGGAGTCAAATTCCTCACTGGAACCAGTTTATCAGTTAGGGCCAGCCTTTGGGCTTCTTTATGCTTTGGGGGCAATTTCTCCAAGTGGGATAGCTTTGAGCATACCATGACAGGAATGAACCTCACTACTAAGCCAGAGTATGTGGAGTATGATCTCAGTCTCTCAAATTTACTGCTAACACTCGCCGCAGTACTTGCATTATGCCAAATAGAGCTTCTTTCTGGAGTTCATAAGATGTAACTTATCCAGGTGTGCTTGTTATATGAACACTCCCTTGACCTTTCTTTTTGTTTTGCATCAGGCCAGAGGTTTTCTCCCTGTTCCCTGATAATTATTCATGGAGTGAAGCAGGAACTTGGTCCTCAATCTAATGGGACCAAGGAGAGAAAAGCCACTCAGAAGCTGGATTAAAGAGGAGGTACAGTGTACGGAATGGAAACACAGAAACAGAGAAAAGTTAAGGCATATAAAGACCATCCTGCTTATAATCGAACGAGAATAACGCCCAAGTTCCGACCTAAATCGGGAGATGGGCGTTCTTCTCACAAAAACAAATAAAGCGGCATAATCGAAAGCCGAACTTTGGACGCTTTCAACTGCACTCCGTCGCGGATGCGGACAAAGTTGACGGGGGAGTGTCGGAGGCGTGGTGAAGGCGGAACTGGGGCGTGGTTATCACCCGAACAGAGATGGGCGCCCTTCGCCGATAATGGATGCGTTTGTAGCTAGAATTTAGGGCACTTTTCCTGGACCCTGTTTTTTGACGAATAAGGCCCCAAAAAGTGCCCTAAATGACCAGATGACCCCCAGAGGGAGTCGGGGATGACCTCCCCTGACTCCCCCAGTGGTCACTAACCCCCTCCCACCACAACAAATGATGTTTCACAACTTTTTACTTTCACCCTCAAATGTCATACCCTCCTCCCAAGCAGCAGTATGCAGGTCCCTGGAACAGTTGTTAGGGGGTGCAGTGGACGTCAGGCAGGTGGACCCAGGCCCATCCCCCCCCTACCTGTTACAATTGTGCTGCTTAATGCTACTAGTCGTCCAACCCCCCCCCAAACCCCCTGTACCCACATGTAGGTGCCCCCCTTCACCGCTTAGGGCTATAGTACTGGTGTAGACTTGTGGGCAGTGGGTTTTGAGGGGGATTTGGGGGCTCAACACCCAAGGGAAGGGTGCTATGCACCTGGGAGCTCTTTTACCTTTTTTTTTGTTTTTGTAAAAGTGCCCCCTAGGGTGCCCGGTTGGTGTCCTGGCATGTGAGGGGGACCAGTGCACTATGAATCCTGGCCCCTCCCACGAACAAATGCCTTGCATTTATTCGTTTTTGAGCTGGGCGATTTCATTTTCCATTATCGGTGAAAAGCAAAAACGCCCAGCTCACACCTTGGCGAATAAAGCATGGGCGTCTATTTTTTTTAAAAAATACGGTTCACTCCGCCCCTTCACGGACCCGTTCTCGGAGATTAACGCCCATGGAGATAGGCGTTTCTGGTCGATTATGCCCCTCCATGTGGCCTATCTAGTCAGCTCAATACCATGAGGGGCATAATCGAACGCGAACGCCCATTTGTAAAAACGTCCATCCCCGAGAACGGGTCCGTGAAGGGGCGGGCCGAACTGTATTTTCGAAAAAAATGGACGTCCATCTTTTTTTTTTAAAATACATTGGATTAGGGCGTTTTTTGAGCTGGGCGTTTTTGTTTTTTAGCGATAATTGAAACCGAAGCATCCCAGCTCAAAAACGACCAAATCCAAGGCATTTGGTCGTGGGAGGGGCCAGCATTCGTAGTGCACTGGTCCCCCTGAGATGCCTCTATGCCAGCCTCAAATATCATACCTAGCTCCATGACAGTAGTATGCAGGTCCCCAGAGCAATTTTACTTTAGTTGGTGCTGCGCGGGACCCATGCAGAGAGGAAAAATCGGAAGAAAAAAAAAACCAAGCAAGCAAGCAAGTGCAGTCAGGGACGTCCAAATTAAAAGATAGTAAAAGGGGGAACTGAACCAGCAACCTTTTGATTACAAGCTCAGTGCTCTAGCCAGTGTACCACTGATTAGATGTCCTTCCCTTTCCATTAAGTCTCTCCAAGTTTCTGTCAGCCAATCACAGTTCATTTAGCTGACATCTGTGTCAGCTAAACAGCGGTGATTGGCTGACAGAAACTTGGAGGGACTTAATGGAAAGGGAAGAACATCTAAGCACCTGAATAATGTGGCTCACTGGTTAGAGCACTGAGCTTGTAATCAGAAGGTTGCTGGTTTGAGTCCCCCTTTTACTATCCTGGTAATTTAGACGTCCCTGACTGCACTTGCTTGTTTTTTTTTTTTCTTCCGATTTTTCCTTTCTGCATGGGTCCCGCACAGCACTAACTAAACTAAAATTACTTCGGGGACCTGCATACTGCTCTCATTGAGCTGGGGATGACATTTGAGGCTGGCTTACAAGTTGGAAAAAAAGTGTTTAACATTCGTTTTTTTTTTTGGTGGGAGGGGGTTAGTGATCACTGGGGGAGTCAGGGGAGGTCATCCCCGGTTCCCTCCGGTGGTCATCTGGTCATTTAGGGCACTTTTTTGGGACCTGTTCGTGAAAAAAACGGGTCCAACAAAAGTGACCTAAATTCTCTCTGAAAACGCCTTTCTTTTTTCCATTATCGGCCGAGCACGCACATCTCTGCTCAGCCGATAACCACGCCTCAGTCCCGCCTTCACCACGCCTCCGACATGCCCCCATCAACTTTATGCGTTCCCGCGAAGGAGTGCAGTTGGAAACACCCAAAATCGG